>NC_139383.1:157272500-157625000 GCF_054392235.1 Sus scrofa
CTTGGTCACTCAAAAGCTTTAAAATGGGGAGAATCTCATCAGAACTGTCCATCCTGGAGGGCAGCCACCACACACATTGGCTGGTAGCAGGGGTGGGGGTGGGGAGAGGCTGAGGTCTGGCTGAGGCTGAGAGACAGAGTCAGGAGAGATCTCTCTTGGGAGAGGCTGGGAGTGAAATGAAAGGAAAACGGGGAGCTGCATCGGCCAGCAGAGGGGACCCCTGTGCTGAGGACTGACTCTGCCCACAGTTGCCACCTTACATCCATAAAGCATTCAGGTTTATAACCATCAAGACCAATGGCATTTTAACTTTTCAGATGAGAAAATGGAAGCTTGTGGACATGAAACCCTTTTGTTCTAGTTCATGAAACTCACAGGGCTCAGCCTGTCCTGCCTGGACTCAACACTGTGTTCGTACCCAAGGGGGTGGTCAGGGAGGTGACTGCGTGGATGGAAGTGGGGAGGGGACTCGGCTCCCCAGCAGTGATCAGAGCCCCTGGGGGCATCTCCAGGCAGCCCCCCTTCCCAGAGCACAAGCAGGAGTTGTTGGTGTTTCATTTTCTGCAGTGCTGGTAGCTGGAGAGAATTTGGTTCCAATTTTCCAGGAACAAAATATAGTATTGTACCAATCAAAATGGT
Source organism: Sus scrofa (assembly GCF_054392235.1). NCBI lineage: Eukaryota > Metazoa > Chordata > Mammalia > Artiodactyla > Suidae > Sus > Sus scrofa. Next base: position 157,273,140 of record NC_139383.1, read on the forward strand.
GGCTTTTAAATTAAAAATCAGCAGTGACTGGAACAATTTGCTATCAGATGAGATTTATACTCACCATTGGATTAAGTGCTCTGGTGCCTGACCTTCTTCAGAGACAGAGGACTGAAGAAAATTAACTTATGAAGATTTCTGAAATTTAAACAAATACTCCTCCTCATTTCCTCCTCTCATGACAATTAAAAATTTTAAAATGGTCAAGTTTGGCCACAATTATTTAGATGACTAGATTTTGAAATTTTATCATGTCAAATGTTTTGTCGGTGGTTGTTTGGGGAGGGGGACATTTTTCTGAGTAAATCCCCAAAGATTTAGTCTATAATTTTGTGCCACACTTAACTTTGGTTTTTTTTTATAAGACAGAATATTAAATACCTAAATAAAAAATGTAAGCATAGTTTATTTCCCGCTTTTTTTTTTTTTTTTTGCTTTTTAGGGCTGCTCTTATAGCATGTGGAGGTTCCCAGGCTAGGGGGTCTAATCAGAGCTATACTATAGCTGCCTGCCTATGCCACAGCCACAGCAATGCCAGATTTGAGCCATGTCTGCGACCTACACTGCAGCTCATGATCCTTAACCCACTGAGCAAGGCCAGGGATTAACCCACAACCTCATGGTTCCTAGTTGGATTAGTTTCCACTGCGCCACAATGGGAACTCCTATTTGCCACGTTTTGCTTTTGCTGCATCACTCAGTTGTGGTACAGGATGTGCTGAGGTGATGGTTGATTTTCCAGGGGTGTCCTGTAATCTGCTAATAGATACATGTGAGTAAACCATGAAAGGGATTTTGTGAATGCTGCCAAGTTCAGCTGAGTTTAGAGATAATGAAAGTAATTGAGATTTAGCTGTTTTAATTCTCCCACTCCAATTTTTCACCATCAACATTCAAACTGTCCTCATGGTTTTTAACAAAGCTATGCCTTTGTGAACTATGGGCAGACTGCAGGCCTGGGCTGAGCTGTGGTGTCCAGTGTCCATGTCTCTGTGTTCCTGCCTCTGTGATCATCCTTGTCAATCTCCTACTGGTCTCATTCATGACAGCCTTTTCCTTCAAGAAAGGGGCTGTTCCATAACAGTGGCCATGTCCCCAGAGAGAAGCATAAATATGACTGGTGCACAGTAAGTTCTAAATAAATAGTTATGGAATGACTTAAGATACGAATCTTATTATTTAAATGTGAGATAGGTTGCCCACTATGTGTGGAACACCATCTTCAGCCCTGTGTAGGGCAAAAGTACACAACTGAGGGCTGGGGCCAAGCTGGGGTCCAATGAGGCAGCATGTTGTAAACACATGCTCTCTTCCTTGTTTGCATGGTGCACCTGCCAGGACTGGTGAAAACCGTATGTTCTAACCCACGTGTACTGCAGTCTGGGATCGAGGCGCAAACTAAGAGAGCTGACACACAGTTTGCTGCCTGCCCTAGGGCATCTCTGGAAGGGGCATGGGAAACTGTCCCAGTCTTCCCCCAGGATGGAGAAGGGGGGCTGGTCAACAGGTGGGAGAAACTCTGCTGTGGGGCCTTGTTCCTTTTGAATTTGAAATATGTGTTTTTCACATGGAGACTCAAAAACATGCTACTAAGCAACCAATGGATCACTGAAGAAATCAAAGAGGAAATTAAAAAATACCTAGAAGCAAATGACAACAAAGATACGACACTCCAAAACCTATGGGATGCAGCAAAAGCCATTCTAAGAGGAAAGTTTATAGCAATACAAGCCCACCTCAGGAAACAAGAAAAAGCTCAAATAAACAAGCTAACTTTACATCTAAAGCAGCTTGAGAGAGAAAAACAGGCAAGACCTAAAGTTAGTAGAAGGAAAGAAATCATAAAGAGCAGAGCAGAAATCAATGAAATAGAAATGAAGAAAACCATAGGAAAAAAATCAATGAAACAAAAAGCTGGTTCTTTGAAAAGATCAACAAAATTGATATACCCTTAGGCAGACTTATCAAGAAGAAAAGAGAGAGGACTCAAATCAATAAAATTAGAAATGAAAAAGGAGAAGTAATGACGGACATCACAGAAATACAAAGGATCATAAGAGACTACTATATGCAGCTATATGCCAATAAAATGGAAAACCTAGAAGAAATTGACAAATTCTTAGAAAGGTACTAAACCAAGATGAAATAGAAAAGATGAATGGACCCATCACAAGAACTGAAATTGAAACTGTGATTAAAAAACTTCCAACAAACAAAAGTCCAGGACCAGGTGGCTTCACAGGAGAATTCTATCAAACATTTAGAGAAGAGCTAACATTTCTCCTTCTGAAACTATTCCAAAAAATTGCAGGGAAAGGGACACTCCCAAACTCATTCTATGAGGCCACCATCACCCTGATACCAAAACCAGACAAAGATACTACAAAAAAAGAAAACTATAGGCCAATTTCACTGAAGAACATAGATGCAAAAATCCTCAACAAAATACTAGCAAACCACATCCAACAATACATTAAAAGGATTGTACATCATGTTCAAGTGGGATTTATCCCAGGGATGCAAGGTTTCTTCAATATCTGCAAATCAATCCGTGTGATACACCACATTAACAAACTGAAGATTAAAAACCATACTATTCTCTCAATAGATGCAGAAAAGGCCTTTGACAAAATACAACACCCATTTCTGATGAAAACCCTTCAGAAAGTGGGCATAGAGGGAACCTACCTCAACATAATGAAGGCCATATATGGCAAACCCACAGCTAACATCATTCTCAATGGTGGAAAGCTGAAAGAATTCTCACTGAGGTCAGGAACAAGACAAGGATCTCTGCTCTCGCCACTACTCTTCAACATAGTTTTGGAAGTCCTAGCCACAGCAATCAGAGAAGTAAAAGAGATAAAAGTAATCCAAATTTAAATATGTGAATTATTAGTTTAAAAGCTAATAAGGATTAAACAGGATAAAGAAATGACAGCTAGAACAACTTATTCCAAACAATGATGCCAGGACCTTTGAGGGTCCCAGCTCTGGTGACATAAGGAAAAAGAAGGAATAAACCATCATTTTGTTGATTTGGATGATCATACAAAGAATTTTTAATTTTTTTTCTTTAGGGCCATACCTGTGGCATATGAACGTTCCCAGGCTAGGGATCAAATCAAAGCTGCAGCTGGAGCCTACACCACAGCCACAGCAACACTAATTTGAGCTGTGTCTGTGACTTATACCACAACTCACCACAATGCTGGAACTTTAACCCACTGAGCGAGCCCGGGGATCAAACCTGCATTCTCACAGATACTAGTCAGGTTCTTTAACCCCAAGCCACGAAGGGAACTCTATACAAATAATTTTTAAAAATCATGTAGTCAAATCCTATTATTATTCTAAAAGTAGTTCAAGTGGTTAACTTAATTCATACTTTTAATGGTGAAATGTTCATCATACTTTTAATGGTGAAATTTTTATAGCAGTAAAGAAAATTCTACTAAAGTATACATTTTCCTCTAGAGTAATCATTATATAAGGAAACATTAGCCAATATTCCCACTGAAATATTTTGTTTTATTCCCTGTTAATAGCATGGGAAACACCTGCTAGGGAATCCTTACACTTATTTGACACTTATTTGCTTCTAACATGGAGTTCTAATGCTTTTTCAGAGAACATTTGCTCAGGAAACTCAAATTTAACAGAAAAGTGAATCAAGGCATAGTTTTGAGGCCCACCCATTTTAGTTTTCCTCTGCATTAAACTTTTCCTGTAGTTTATCTAGGTGGAGACAGAAGCATGGTATCAAGGTGTTCTCACGGAGAGAAAAAGCCAGCTGTGTTGGGGTTTTCTCCTGGTCCTGCCCCCACACCAAGCCCTCACTTGCAGAAAGTAATCAATACATTGTTTATTGAAGAAATAAATGCACTCCTTACCTCCTTACTTTGAGGACCCCCAGATAAAGCCATCTAGAGTAACATCTGGACAGCTCTGCTTTAATGATGCCTGTCTGACATCATTCATTCATTTCACGTAGTGATTTCCTTTCAGTCTCATGCACTGGTATTAAGTGCCTGCTGTGTCTGGACCTCAGGAGCAGGCTCAGTGTGCATGGTCTCTGCCCACCTGCACTCCTCACAGGTGCTGACTGTTCCTGTGCAGCCATGTTTTATATCATGGTTTCCAAATTAACTCTGCAATCACATGAGGTGCATGTGGCGGTCATGGGAGATGCTGAAAGAACGTCCTTCAAACACTGTTCCTCAAAATCAGCCCCGTCTGTTGGATCCCAATCTCTGACTTGGAAAATGAGCCGCACAGACAAAATTGCTGTCCCCGCAGTCCTCCCAAAGAGCCAGCTGAATGACTGTTGGGTGTTTTGCAGCCCTTTTGTGGCCCATGGAGAGCCCATGTCCTCACCCTGAGGCTGCTCTCAGCCACAGGGGTGGCGATGTCCACTCTTCTCAGGAGCCTCAGACTGTGTCCATGCAATGCCCCCTACACACCTGGTGGATGGACCCCCAGGCTCCAGCTGGATCAGAGCATGCTTTGCACTGGATTTTCTTTACTTAGCATTTCTGACTCTTTCACTAGAGATAGTGGGACTATGTTTTTCCCGAGCATGGAGACCTTGCTTTACACATTTTTACTCCCAGTGAGCTGCACAGAGCTTGGAAATTGTTGCTGTTGAATGCGTGTGGGCATGAGTGGAGGACCATGGTTTCATGCATTAGTGAAAACCTCAGGAGAATCCTTAGTTTGACAGTTTCGGGATTGCCTGATGACAATGTGAAGACAACATGCAGATCTGGGCTGTGCCCTTATCTGTTTTCCTTAGTGGCCATGGGTCCCACACAGAGGAAATGTGGGTTTGAGTCCAGGCCATGTAACTGACTAGGTTTATGTGGCTGTTGGCCTCACTGAATCTCAGAGTGATGAGAGCACTGATTTAAATTTTGTGGTGAAGATTCAGCAAGGCATTTATCACAGCGCTAGTCAAGTAGCTTGGTTTGCATTGTTTTGTTAAGAAGACCCTCCAGCATGAACCACACCTACTACAACTCCTTGTCTGTGGCTGACAGAGACCACTGGCTCTGTTCAGAGTGATGATTCCATCCCTCCTTGTCATTTGAGGTGGAGTATTTGAGACCAGGGCCTTGGGCAGCTTCACTAGGATCTGAGCACTATCATTTCCTCTGCAGATTTGCAGAGTCTGTGAGTAGACTCATGTGTTCAGAGAGGTGTAAGTTTGATTGTGTAGACACCTGGAAAAGGGAAAGAGGGAACTTCCCTTCTACATGTTATCCATTCAACTATGGACCAATTTGTACAGTTTGTGCATGTGCATGTGCTCATGTGAGGTTGGTGAGTAGATGTAGTTTAGGCGAGCAGGCCTAAGGTGTGTGTGAAGACAGGGGGAGGCAGGTGAGGTGTGGGGAGAAATGAAGTCATCATGCCAATGCAGATGCCAGACAGTCTCAAGCAGTTTAGGGTCCAGGAATATTCTGGCCCAAGAAGAACCACAGAGGAATATTTTGATCGTGGTCCCTTTTGAGTAGATGGTCATAGCAAGACTCAAATATTAAAACTGTATTTTCTGGAGGTTATAGTTCTGCCTTTCTGTCTGATCTGGATTTGAGGCAAGTTGTAAGAGCAATTAAGAGCAGGTGCTGGCCTCTCCACCACCCAGCAGTGGTCCCACTACCTGGGCCTCAGTTCCCTCATCTGAAGATCTTGACAATTATAATTACATCACCCCTTTGGCACCAGATAGCAGGGCACCCAGGTTGTCTGGACAGTTTTCCTCATAGTAAGCACGCAAATATCCCCTCAAACTTTCAATTTGATTCTCCAGGATTAAAAGGAAGAAGGACAGCAAACATTCCAGTGTAAGTGATCCACTTTATCTAGAAGACATACTTTGCAGTTACAAAGAGTTCAAAAGCACTTCATTAAAAATATATTGTCAGAAGAAAAGAACCAATTATGGTTCACATGATATGAGAGATCAATATAATTAAGAAATGAACTCCCCATAAAAAGACTGGCGAATGGTATATTCCAGCAGAATTGATATTGTATGGGCTAATTAAATATTTACCAAGTGTCAGCAGTGGGCAAAGTGCAGTGCTAGATGCTACAGGGTATACAAAATATATTTCCGTTACCAAGAAACTTGAATATAATAGTCCAATCATGCATAATAGAAGGGAGGGTGTGATCAGTGTCACCAAGTGGGGCAGGAAGATGAGCCCTGGACATTCAGATGAGGTTTTCCATGTATCATTATTTCAAGTTGAAATATTCAGAGAAAATTTGTTTAATTAAAATATCAGTCATATTCTCTTATAGTGTCACCTCTTTTTTTCACAAATATAGATTCTGTCCTCATTGGGAGCAAAATTGTCTGGGTTACTTAGAAAGGGGTAAAATGCACTTTTGCTCTCTGGCTCTAGAAATGAAAAAGAAAGGAGGAAGTAAATTTTTGGAAAGCACACAACATGGTTTCTTCTAAGAGGGAGGGAGGTGGGAAGTATTGGTTCTGTGTGAGTCAGGACAGTTGTTTCAGTGGCTGTAACAGCAGGCCCATGTCTAAGGGACAGCTGAATGATGTGAAACATCTCCCAGGCCTGTGGGTTCAGGGATCTGGGCTCTTCCTCCTGGGGTGCTACCATCTTCACCAGGGAGCTTCTTCAAAGGTTCTAACATGTCTTAAATTCCTTGCACGGGAGAACGAATGAGGAGCAGCCTAGCATTTACAAACTTCCTTCTTAATGGAGACAACATGGAAAAAGATCTGAAACATATAAATGGGTAACCCTTTAAAACATTAAGATGTTTGTGAGGGAGTGGTCAAGATGACAGAATAGGAAGACCCTGGGCTCACTTCTTCCCATGGGTAGAATAAAACTACAGCTTTTGACAGAGCAACTATCAGTGAGAACAAACTGAGGACAAATGAAAAAGATCTTCTACAACTGAATATATAAAGAAGGACCCACAACAAGATGGGAAGAAGGGATGGAGTCATTGTATAGTTAAGACCTATGCCCCCAGGTGGGTGACCCACCCACAGGAGGATAATCACAGTTGCAGAAGTTGTTCCCAAAGACTGAGGAGTCTGAGCCCAATCTTGGGCTCCCCAGCCTATATGTGGCACTGGGAGGAGGAGCCCCCAGAACATTTAGCTTTGAAGACCAGTGGGACTTAATTTAGGGAGATCCTGAGTGATGTAGGAATTAGTAACTCTCCCATACAGAATCTCATATGCTCCGGGACCCACGGCAGAGTGGTAATTTGAAAGAAGTCTATGTCAGATCTATTTGCTGCTTAGAAGGCTAGTATGAAGGTTAAGACAAAAGTTATAAAATCATATATATCCAAAATAAGTAGCTAATGCTACACAAAACAAAAGAATGTGAAAAATGATGTCAAAAATAGTAAGTGTTGGGGAGGATGAATGAAAATGTAGGATTGTTAAAATGTGTTCAAACTTAAGGGATATTCAACATATAATAACCCTATCTATTTATCTATCTATCTATCTATCTATCTATCTGCATATGGATATATATAAACCTCATGGTAACTATAAACCAAAAATCTATACCAGATACACACATACACACACAAGAGAAAGTAATCCAAACATAACAAAAAAGATAGTCATCAAATCACAACGGAAGAGAGCAAAAGAAGAAGCGGGGGAGGGGGGACTCAAAAATAATCAGAAAACAATTAACAAAATTGTCAGTAAATACATGCCTAACAATAATTACTTTAAATATAAATGGACCAAATGCTCCAATCGAAAGACATAGACTGGCTGAATGTATATAAAACAAGATCCACTTACATGCTGCCTACAAGACTTCACACTTTACACTTCAGATGTAAAGATGCACAAAGACTGAAAGTGAGGGGATGGAAAAAAAGTATTTCATGTAAATGGAAATGAAAAGAAAGCTGATGTAGCAATACTTTTATCAGACAAAATAGGCTTTAAAACAAAGACTCTACTGAAAGAAAAAGAAGGACATTGCATAATGATAAAGGGGTCAATCCAAGAAGAAGATATAACAATTATAAATATATATGAACCCAACATAGAAGCACCTAAATTCATAAAGCAAATATTAACAGACTTGAAAGGAGAGATTGACCATAACACAGGAGACTGTAATATCCCACTTAAATCAATAGAGGGCTGAAATAAATAAAATCAGAAATGAAAAAGAAGTTACAACCAACACCTCTGAAGTACAAAAAAATCATAATAGATTACTATGAAATATTATACACCAATAAAATAGAAAACTTAGAGGATATTGCCAAATTCCTAGAAATACACAATCTCTTAAGACTGAATGAGGAAGAAATAGAAAATATGAACAGACCAACTAATAGTAATGAAATAGCATCAGTAAAAAAAAAAAAACCCTCCAACCAACAAAAATCCAGGACCAGAGGGTTTCACAGGTGAATTCTACCAAACATTTAGAGAAGAGATAACACCTATATTTCTTAAAATATTCCCCAGAATTGCAAAAATATTCCCAAAGAATGCTTCTGTGTTTATTCCATGGAGCCAGTATCACCCTGGTACCAAAACCAGATAAATATATTGCAAAAAAGAAAACTAGTGGCCAATGTCACTAATGAATGTAGATGCAAAGATCCTCAACAAAATATTATCAAACTGAATCTAATAATATATTAAAGGATTATACACCATGATCAAGTTGCATTTACCCCAGGGATGCAAGGATGGTTCAATATTTGCAAATCAATCCATTTGATACAGCACATTAACAAACTGAAGAATAAAAATCATATTATTTTCTCAATATACCTGAAAAAGTCTTTTGACAGAATTCAGCATTCATTTATGATAAAAACTCCTAACAAAGTGGGTGTAGATGTAACATACCCCAATAAAATAAAGACCATATGTGACAAGCCCACTGCGAACATCAGACTCAACAGCAGAGGACTGAAAGCATTTACTCTATGATCAAGAACAACATAAAAATGCTCATTCTTATCACTTTTATTCAATATATTATTGGAAATCCTAGCCACAGATATCAGGCAAGAAAAATAGATAGAGGGAATCCACATTTGAAAGGAAGAGGTAAAACTCACTGTTTGGAGATGACATGATACAATATGTAGAAAATCCCAAAGACACCACCAAAAACTATTAGAACTCATGAACGAATTAGGTGAAATTGCAGGATAAAAAAATTAATACCTGGAAATCTGTTGCATTTCTATTCACTAACAATGAACTATCAGAAAGAGAAATTAAGACAATAATCCTATTCACAATTACATAAAAAAAAAAAAATACGTAGGGATCAATCCAACTAAGGAGGTCAAAGTTCTGTACTCAGAAAACTATACAATGCTGATGAAAGAAATTGAAGATGACACAAATGGAAAGACAAGCTATGCTCATGGATTGGAAGAATTAATATTGTTAAAATGACTATACTGCCCAAGGCAATCTACATATTAAATGAAATCCCTATCAAAGTAAAAATGGCTGTTTTCACAAACGAGGGCAAGTAATCTGAAAACTTTATAGAAACACAACAGAACCTGAATAGCCAAAATCATCTTGAGAAAGAACAAAGCTGGAATTATCATGCTTCCTGATTTCAGCCTATACTACAAAGCTACAGTAATGAAAACAGCATGGTAATGGAAAAAAATAAGATACATAGATCAGTGGAACAGAGCAGAGAGCCAAGAAACGAACCCACACCTATATTACATGGCAATTAATGTATGACAAAAGATGCAAAACTATACAATGGGGGAAAGGACAGCTTCTTCAATAAATGGTGTTGGGAAAACTGAAGAAGAGCTACATGCAAAACATTCAAACTGGATTACTACCTCATACCGTACGAAAAAAATAAAAAATTAAAAATGGGTTAAAAACTCTAATGTTAAGACCTGAAACTGTAAAATTTCTAGAAGAGAATATAGGCAGTATGTTCTTTGACATCAGTCTTAGGAGTATTTTTTGAATGTGTCTCCTCAGGTAAAAGCAACAAAACCAAAAATAACAAGTGGTGCTGCAACACACTAAAAAGATTTTGCACAACATAGGAAATTATCAACAAAGTGAAAACGCCACCTCTTGAATGAGAGATGTTGGTTATATCCAATATATACAAAGAATGCATACAATTCTCAACATAAAAAAAAAACCAATTACAAAATGAGCAGAGGACTTGAATAAGGTATTTTTCTAAAGAAGATATACAGATAGCCAACAGGTACATGAAAATGTGCTCAACATCACTAATCATCACAGAAATTAAAACCAAAACCAAGAGTTCCCACTGTGGCTCAGCCATAATAAACACAACTAGTATCCATGAGGACATGGGTTTGATCTCTGGCCTTGCTCATTGGGCCAAGGATCTGGTGTTGCCATGAGCTGTGTTGCAGGTCGCAGATGTGGCTTGGATCTGGTGTTGCTATGGCTGTGGTGTAGGCTGGCGGCTACAGCTTCCTGATTCGACTCCAGCCTGGGAACTTCCATATGCTGTGGGTGTGGCCCTAAAAAGACCGAAAAAAAAAAAAATCCCCCAAAACAAAACCACAGTGAGATGTCACCTCACATATGTCAGAATAGCTACTATCAGACAGCAAACGACAAGTGTTAGTGAGGATGTGGAGAAAAGAAAATCCTTGTATGCTCTGGGTAGGAATGCAAATTGGTGCAGCCACTATGGAAAATAGTACAGACGTTCCTCAAGAAATAAAAAATAGACCTACCATATGATCCAGCTATTCCATTCCTGGGTATTTATCCAAAGAAAATGAAAGTGATAATTTGAGAAGATATATGCATGTCTTTGTTCAGTGAAGCATTATTTACAATCACCAAGATATGGAAGCAACCTAAGAGCCCATTGATAGATGAATGTTTAAAAAGATGTGGTATATTACTCAGCCAAAAAAAAAAAAAAAAAAAAAAAAAAAAAAAGAACGAAACTTTGCCATTTGTGATAACACGGATGGACCTTGAATGTTTTAGGCTAAGTGAAATAAGTCCAGTGAAGAAAGACAAATACCCTATGATTTCACTTATATGTGAAATCTAAGAAACAAAGCAATGGACAAACACAACCAAACAGAAATAGGGTTATAGATTCATAGAAAAAGCAGGTGGTAACGAGAGGGAAGGGGGATGAGGGCATGAGAGAAATAGGTGGGGGAAATTGAGGTACAAACTTCTATCACAAAATAAATGAGTCGCTAGTGTGAAATGTATAGTAAGTAGCTACATAGTATCTAATATCTCTGTGTGGTGACAGATGGTAACTAGACTTACCGTGGGGACCATTTTGAAATGAGGGAAATTTTGAACCAGTATGTTGTGAAATAGGAACTAATATAGTGTTGTAGGTCAGTCATACTTCAAAACCAAACCAGCTTAGAAAAAGGGATCAGATTTGTGGTTACCAGAGGTGAGGGGAGGAAGGGGGTAGAACTGGATGAAGGTGGTCAAAGAGTACTGACTTCCCGTCATAAGACGAATAAGCGCTAGGGATGTGCCGTACAACCTGATAACCAGGAACACTGCTGCATCTGATATAGGAGAGCTGTTAAGAGTAAATCCTAAGAGTTATTATTATAAGGAAAAATAGATTGTGTTTCTTTAATGTACCTTCATGAGATGATGGTTTTTTTTTTTTTTTTTTGCTTTTTAGGGCTATACCTGAGGTATATGGAGGTTCCCAGGCTAGAAGTCGAATCGGAGCTACAGGCACTGGCCTACACCACGGCAACAGCAATGCCAGATCTGAGCCGTGTCTGAGACCTACACTGCGCTCGTGGTAACATTGTATCCATGACCCACTGAGCGAGGCCAGGGATTGAACCTGCAACCTCAAAGTTCCTAGTTGGATTTGTTTCCACTTGGTCACAATGCTGGGAACTCCGAGATGGTGGATATTAAGCAAACTTATCTTGGTAATTATTTCCTGAGATGGGTAAGTCAAATCATTATGGTATAAACTTTAAACTTATGCATTCAAAAAAAAAAAAAAAAAAGAATGAGCTCCCATTGTGACTCAGTGGTTAACCAACCCAACGAGGATCCATGAGGATGCAGGTTCATTCCCTGGCCTTGCTCAGTGGGTTAAGGATCCAGCTTTGCCGAGAGTTGTGGTGTAGATTGTAGATGGGCTCAGATCCCGCGTTGCTGTGGCTGTAGCGTAGGCCAGAGGCCATAGCTCCAATTTGACCCTGGGAACTTCCACATGCTGCGGGTACCCCCGTAAAATTAAAAAAAAAAAAAATAAACGTATGCAGTGCTATATGTCCATTATATCTCACTCTGGAAGAAAAAAATTGTGTCCCTTACCCACAAATGCAAAACATCCAGACACTTGCATAACAGACACTGGGTTACACCGCCTCCTAGACCTGTCAGGATAACAGCAGTGAACCAGGCCTCTGCCCTGACTTCTCATACAGCTTTTTCATTGTTGCTGCACCAACTCTGATCAGGAGGAGTGTTTGTTTTCTTCTCCCCCTTTTCTACCCCGGCCCCCCACTGTTAAGGATCCTGACTCTTCAGAAATGACAAAATGTATGCATTTGGGGTGACACTCTGAGTCATATTACCAGGGATGGCAAGGTGACTGTAGAGACATTTTTATTTTTTTTAAGTTTATTTTTATTTTTTGTCTTTTGTCTTTTTAGGGCCGCATCTGCGGCATATGGAGGTTCTCAGGCTAGGGGTCGAATCGGAGCTGTAGCCTCCAGCCTACACCACAGCCACAGCAACGCCAGATCTGAGCCATGGCTGTGACCTATACCACAGTTCACGGCAATGCTGCATCCTGAACCCACTGAGCGAGGCCAGGGATCGAACCTGTAACCTCATTGCTCCTATGCAGATTTTCCTCTGTGACACTACAGGAACTCCATAGAGACATTTTTATGACTATTGTCCTCCAGCATTGTTATGGAAATGTGTCTATCTCCCAGAGTTCTCAGTGAGGGGGGGAAATGTTAAATAAATAGAAATAAATAAATAAATTGGAAGAAGTCACTCAAACATTTTGGCAAATATAAAGTGCGTGAGCTCTTGTGTCCTGAGGGTATAGGATTAACTTGCACAATGATAATTTATGTTTTATGTGAGTTTTATTTTTATACACCTGCTTTTCTTTGCAATTCATGAAAAACATATTGATATCAAGGCAATTGTGCTGTCACAGGATTCATAATCCTAACTGGGAGACTTCACATCAATATGACACGTCTCTTTTATGCTAACTCTGGCAATTTAGAAAAAAGCACAGGTTATAAACAGCTAATAAAACTTTCCCATGTGTTTGCCTGATACATTTTCTTCCGTTCAGTGGAGTCACAGGCTCCTGTGGTTTGACGGATCTGAATTTGCGGGAAAGGGTGAGTTTGGGGCCCACCCTTCAGAGTCACTGCATGGCCTCCTGCTTGGTTTGTTGGTGTTTGCGTTTCTGGGCTCAAGGTTTGGGCTCAAGTTTAGAGGATGTGCAGTGTAGTCAATTCCCAGCTTGACTGCGCGGGTGGCACCGTATAGGGGTTGATCAGAGGGTCAGTGAACAGGCTGCAAAGGGAAAGCACTAACTGTGTCAGCCTTTCTGGTCATGAGGCATCAGTTGCAACAACTCAGTGCTGCTCATAGCACAGAGGCAGTCTTCGGCCTGTGTCTTTCTTTTTGTGCCACAACTGTGAATATCTCATGATGCTGCATGTCATGATGAATTATAATTCTTCATTTTTTCCAATCATTTAAATCATTCCAGTTCAGAGCCTATACAAAACCAGGATTTGGCATGTGGGCCACGGCATGTGACCCCTGGACGGGACGTGGGCTCCATGCCAAGGCTGCTGGGCTCCTCACGCACCTCTGTTGCTCACTGACTGGCTGACGTTAAGGGACCTGCTGGACATTGAGGCATCTTTGCCCAATAGGGGCAGTCCCTTCCCTGCAGAATCACGCCAGGTGAGGTCAGGTGCCTGCAGGCAGGTGCTCCCACCACTACTCTGCCAGTGAGGGGGTCCATGCACCCCCATGCTCATCTGTAGGTTTAGATGCCCAAGTGTGTGCATGCAGCTTGAAGTGGGAGGAGCCAGGTGGGGACTGTGGTGGCTCCTTGGTTCACAGCAGCGTTCAAGCCAGATGGGGCTGGGTCCCACTGGCTTTGAGGCCCGTGGGGGTGACACCAGCCATCCTGTAACGGCAGGATGCTCCCATTGGGAGGACCTATGAGCAGTGCCAGGCTTCACCTCATGTGGGCACATGGACAGGGCCACGGCTGGGAAAACAGCATGCAGGGCTCTGCCATTTGGATGGTGTTACTGCCCCAGGAGGTAGAAATCTCCCTTCTTTCATCTCTGTCTGGCCTTCTCCATTCTGTCCATTTTTCTCCTAATGCACACTGGTGGCTTGGCATGGGGACAAGCTGGGATCATCTCACTTGGAAGGAAATACCTGTGAGAGGAAGGGGTGAGCAGGCACCATTGGGCCTGTTCTCAGGCCTGTTCTCACTGGCCATACAGCCTGCATGCGTGAGAAGGAGCAGCAGCCAGGACTGTGAGTGTCCCACTTCCGTCAGGTCATGTATGGTGTTTTTACAAGTAAAAAACATGACCAGAATGTATTCTGTTTTTTTTTTTTTTTTTTTTTTTTTTTTTTTTTTTTAATAAAAAGGAGCATAGTCCATGGAATAGCAATTTTCTAATGGCCAACGGGGGCAGGTAAATAGTCCTACCTCCTTCTGTTGCCATTTTGCATGCATATATGTGTTGAGACACTGATCCCTCTGTGTGAAGATATGTGGTTGAATTCTCTCAGGGGGAGTCTGAAAGTTTGCTGAAACAATTAGGGTAGACTGATGCTTACCAGGGAGATGGGTCCTCGTGGACATTATCTATTCTAAGGGAGTCAGGGCGCCCTTTGCCCTTCAAGGTTGGAGCTCACTCAACAAAGTGGCTATTTGATCATAAAGGAGACTGGGCTGAGGCTGTTGCTCCCCCACCCCAGACACACGCCCCAGAACTAAAACATTACTCTGCTCTGTTCCTTCCCCAGGATCTTTCCAAATCTCCAGCAGGCGGCGGACACACCTGCCACTTCACGCTGTTCTCTTCAGGAGCAGGGGGTGCACTGGGGCGCTTCACCCTATGGCACCGCCTCCTTTCCCAACTGACACGTGAGAGTCTGCTCAGCTTGACCCTCCAGGCCTGGCGGGCAGCCCGAGGTGATGGGGCACAAGTGTGTCCTTCGGGGGGACCCTGGTCCCAGACTCATACGGGGCTGCCAGCGTAGGGCTCTGATTGTGCTTGTCTGCTTACAGCATAAGCAGTACATTTGCCATAGCAGCCCCTGTGACTTCTTAAGCACTTCATGTGTCTTCTTAGTTATTAACAGTTCTCTCTCAATGGGCTATGCCTTCTTCCGGGACTTCTTGTAAAATATTTCTGGAGAATGCTAACACTTTCATTCATTTAATAGATTTTCAGGAGTTCCTGTTGTGGCACAGCGGAAATGAATCCAACTAGGAACCATGAGGTTGTGGGTTCGATCCCTGGCCCTGCTCAGTGGGTTAAGGATCTGGTGGTGTTGTGAGTTGTGGTGTAGATTGCAGACATGGCTCGGATCTGGTGTTGCTGTGGCTGTGATGTAGGCCAGTGGCTATAGCTCCAATTTGACCCCTCACCTGGGAACCTCCGTATGCCAAGGGGATGGCCCTAAAAAAGAAAAAAACATAGACTTTCATGTGATTTTTGCAGGAGTCATCCATATGCCATTTACTACATATCTGAGAATTCTTTCTTGATTCTTTGATTAAATATGCACTTTTATAGGCTTTCCATGCTCTCACACATGCACAGACTCACACGCTCTCTGTCTTTCTCTACTAATTTTTGGCGGTTTATTTCTTTATAAATAGGGTGGATCCGAAGACAGGGCAGCACTTGGCTGGACTCTGCCTCCCAAGGGTCTTGCGCGTAAGTGACTGTGTTTCTTGGGATCCAGATTCAGCTGACCCTGCCCTCCGAGTGTGGCTGGTTGGGACCAGTAGGTCACACTCTGGTGCAGATGTGAAGGAGGAGGTGGGGGGAAGTGGAGAGTGATCAGATGCCTTGGAGAAAGACTCTGGGGCCCGATGGAGTGATAGGTCTCAGGATGAGCGTGGAGGTTTTGCTTTATTATTTGCATGTCTTCTCATTTCTGAATCGTTCATCAACATCAAAATCCAGAATTTTGTGTCGGAATCTTTGATCCACTTCACCTCATTTCTGGGACCCCTCTGCTAACCTGGCCGTCGCCTGATGGAGTGTGGAGGTTTGGCAGTAAAGACACAGCCCCATGCCTTCTGAAGTTGAGGTGAAGAGGGTAGGGGTCGGGGTGGAGATGGAAGGTGAGCCCAGGCTGCACTGAGTCCTGGAAGTGACACCCGCAACCCTCCACCTCAGCCCGAGTGCCCACATCCGGGTCTGCTTCTGATGGGGCTTCGGCTGCAGTGGCTGGAGCTGGGCGGGGAGCAGAGACGGGCCAGGCCGCTGGGAGTTCCCACCAGCCCACGCCTCAGGATCACAACTTTTCCCCTTCCCAAGAAAAAACAGTGTTATTATTATATTTCTAATTCCCTAATGTGTGACCCAGCGGCCCGTATCATCTTACGGAGGGTGAATAGCGGAGAGGAGGGTGGGCCGTGTGGTCAGAGCTTTCAATATGCCCCCCGCAGGCCATTACATCATCCCGTCGCTCTCTAAGAGGATTTTCAGCCGGCTTGGCTTCGTTATTAAAATAGTAATTAATTTTTTCCTCTTCACAAAACCCAGGGACCTTGAGCTGGAGGCCTCGGGAGTGAAGGGCAGCCTCCTTTGAAAGTGGCCTTTCTGGAAGCCCTAATCGGCTCTCCAGCTCCACAGTACACATGTTCCCCAGTAAATGTGATTAAAGAGCCGCACAAAAACCCCCTTGCAGAAAATTAATTCAGTTTCCAGAATAAAAAGTTTGATAAAGTTGTGCAATGCTCCAATGACAACGCATAATAGAAGGCCAGCGTTTATCCCCTTGAAGGAGAAACGAACGGCCAGAAAGGTCTGGTGGTTCCCAGAGTAAAAACATCTGCTGCAGCCCGCTCACGGTAGCCTCCGACTGTAAACTCCGCCTGCCACATCGGCAGCCGCGGCCTGCGCTCGCTGTCGGAGGGCAGTTGCGGGCTGGGGTCCCCGTGTCATCCCCCGCCCTCTTCAGGGCCCATCCTGCTCCTCACTGTGGCCGGCATCCTTGCAGGGACCCACGAGGGGCCAGGGTTGGGCCGAGGGGGACCTTGGCTTCGTTCATGGGAGGCTGTGTGCCGCCGGGGCGTCGTCGCGCCCTCCTGTCTGGTTCTCGTCTTTAAACCCCTGTGCTCTGCTCTAGGAAACCAGGGGCGTGTCTCCTTCAGGGTTATTGTGAGGATCAAATGACATCATAAATTAGAGGGTTTACCCCTGATCCCAGAATCAGGAGGGAGGGGAGAACGTGGCCCCTGTGCCGCTCCTTTGGGGACAGATTCTGCCTGAGTTCTCTGCAGGTTGACCAGGGCCCCCATCCCTGTCCCCCTGGATCTTCAGCATCTGACTTACTGTAGTCTCTGCAGCTTTGGTGAGTGAAGGATCTGGAGTTGAGATTCTCCTGCAGGTAACATGGGCCTAGGTCTAGTGGCAGGTGGCCTTGCTGGAAGAGACAGGAAGAAGGCCGCAGCCACGGTGCAGGGGGGCCATCCTGGGCCCCACGGAAGTTGGGAGAAGCAGGAAGCTCCCCCCTAGAGCCTCCAGGGGGAGTACAGCCCTGCCAGCTTCTTGGCCTCAGACTTCCCGTCTCCAGAACTGGGAGTGAATACATTCTGCTTCGCTAGGTGGCCAAGTTTGCGGTAATTCTGAGGTTGCCCAGGAGACTAACAGCACAGCAAAGGTCAGCCTGCCTCTCAAAAAGGCTCCTGAAGACCCAGACGGGTTCCTCAGCTCTTCCAGGCTACGTGCAAACCTGTGGAGGGGGCAGAGGCCTTGCCGGCTCAGTCTCAGATGCAGGGAGGCCACGGCCTGGGCTTTAGGTGGACGAGCGTGCATGTAGGCCTGACCATGGGCTGCAGACTTTGGTCTGAAATGCTTGGAAAATTGTCAAAAGAACAAAAGGGCCCTAAGCTGGTTTGAATGGTACTGGTGACCCTTTTGACTGTACTGGTTCCCTTCTGGGGGTATGGCACGGATACCCGGGTGGGCAGCCTGGCCCCGCCTTCCTGGCATCTGTCCCCAGTGGGACAGGGCCTTCAGGAGCTCTGGTCATGGCAGGGCCAGCCTGAGGGCTCAGCCCAGGGCCCCTGCAGCCACTCCATCCCCTCTGCTTCTGGCCATGACCCTTGGGTCTGTGAAGGGCAGGGAGCAGGCCTCTTCTCTCAGCCCTCTGCCCACCTGTCCCTCCACGTGCCTGGACACCTGGGGACAGATGGGGGAGGGAAGGGACAGGCAGCCCTGGGTTGGCCTGGGGGGTCTCTGCTCACACCGGGAGACCAATGGCAGTGACCGGTCCTTGCCCAGCGCCTGTGGGCTCTGCCAGGAGGCACCAGCTTGGGGGCATGGTGTCCACCCTGTGTTTTGTCCTCTGCTTCACTCTTTCTTTGGTTTCAAAGACCTGCCAGGCTGTTTGGTTCATCACAAGTTAAAGTAGCCACCGGGAGATGGAACATAGAGAAAGAAAAAGTTCAGCTGATGAACTTCTGCACTAAAAAGCGCTTTCACATTTGTATAAAAATCTAGATTTCCAGCTTCGCAGGCAGACTTGTTTCAGAAAGAAGGTCCATGAGCATCAAGCCTATGTGGCTGATTTTACTTCCTAAGATGCAAAGGAAGAGGGTCTTCAAGGAGCTGGTGTACTATCGTCCTCCTGTGCAAAGAGATAAAGAGACAACTCCAATCCTCAGATACAGAGTGGATCCTATGAGAGTTTTGAATTGAAATAATAGCAGTTAATGGAATTTAGAGCCTTTTCTTTCTTGGATGTGGTGCTCTCTGTAACCCCAAACATTTGAACAAAATGACTAGGTTTTTGAAAGTGTGGGAACACAGGAGAGATAGAAACGGTGCACATTTTGCTCTATTTTGGTCATTCTTCTTATATCTGAATTGGGCACCTTCAGAATTAGAGGCACCGACTATTCCGTTTTTTAAAGTTGGTTAATAAATTAATTGACCTGAAATGAACATCTGATCTGTTCTGAAGTGAATTTCACTTGTGTGAATTGAGCCACCACCTGTGCTAATGTTCTTGGAAACAACGAGAGGGTTGACAGCCTGGGAACCTAAACCACATTTCAACGTCAGTATTAGAAACACCTTTTTCTTTTCCTTATTTTTCAGTCTTTCAGACTCTGTATCAGCAGAGCATGGACGCTTCTGCATTTGGCTTGCATGGAGCCTCGTTCATGCCCATCTTCCATGCTGAGCTGTTGGGTGTGGTGGCCCACGTGCTGTGCTGGACTTCCTGGTGTCGGGTGACTATTGGAGTCACGTGGTCTGCAGGGTTTCAATGTGCTGTTTACATGTCTCTCCCCTACCCCTGCCCAGGACACTGGGCTTTGGGGCCCCCCTCCTGCTGCCCCTGCCAGGTTTTAGAGAGTCTTAGATGGGTGTGCAGAGTGGCGTCTGCTACACAGTAAACACTTGATTAGTGTTAGTTATTGTTTTAATTTAATATTCTTACTTAACTGCAAGTACTCAGGTCTTTCAAATACGAAACTGAAAACCCTTAAGCTTCCCTGACTCGCAGCATGCAGAATTAATTTTTCACACTTTCTAGTATTTGATCCCTTTTATTTGCAATGATGTTCGCCTGGGTCTAACTCTGGACTCCTGGGCTCCACGCGGCAGGATGTGTGTCTGTGTGAAGCCCTCCTCCCCAGCCCAGAATAGCCCCATTCAGCTTCTCGCAGGTACGAGGCTAATGGTTCAATTACTTGTGGGGTGAGATGAAAGGACAGGAAATGGCTGTCATGCCCCAGAGGAAATATTTGTAGAAAAAGGGGCCCAGCAGCAAATAAAGCGCTAATTAATGTCCAATTCCCGTGCTGATAAACGGACCACAGTCGTAGGCAGAAACCAGCCTGCTTCTGGACTGCGATGGACTTTGAATTAGCAGCAGAACCTGACTTCTTGTTCCGCCTGCTGAGGAGGGGCTGGAAGGAAGGGTGGGGCCTGTAGTGGCTTTGGTTCAGGTTCATTTCCTTGGGGAGGATCTTTGAACTCCCTGCCTCGGAGGGAGCTCCTGGCCCAGGGATGGCACTTTCATTGCTGCTCTAGTTCTCCCTGGGCCCCACTAGCTGGAGCCAGCTGTTGGGTGTGGGAGGGAGGGCTGGGTCTCCCAGGAAAAGGACCCTGATCCTCTCACACTTGGTTTAGAATTTCCTGGCACTTAAACGTGAGGAAAAGTTTGTGTTTTAAGGGAAGAGACAAGGAAAGTTAGGATTTTTATCAGCTCTCTGTCTTCGTTTTCCACGGTGCTCTGGGTGTGTGGGGTTGGGAGGAGACATGGAAGGGATCGTGAATGTTCTGCTTTTATATAATACACTTTACGCTTTGCATTCAAATGATCATAAATCAGTGCATTTAAATTCAAACGTATAGTGGAAAAGACAGCGAATCTGAAAAGACTGTAACCAGGCGATGAATGTAGCTGTGTTGTCAGAGCCTCTCCTGCAGAGCCTGCAGTCCTGCTTTGCGGGCAGGCACACAACCCAGAGAGAAAAGGTGCTGGGTGCCAGGCTATGTTGTGTGCAGCCCTTTAATCCCATGCCATTCCAGGCAGGGACAGCCCAGAGCCTCTCAGGCAACAGTTTGGAATTTGGGCGGGGGGCTGGAAAGAGCATCCGCAGAACACAGGCTGGAAGGCGAGGAGACTGCAAGGTTTATGTTTTTAGCTGTGAAATCCTTCCCACTGTTTGGTAAGAAGAGGCTTCCAGCTCAGTGGAAGCACTCGCAAGGAGTGTCATCTCACAATTGTGTGTGTCTGCCTGAATGTGCAGGCGCAGGAAGGTCTCCATTAAGCAGGCACTGCCACGAGGATCAATTATTCTGGTGCACTAGCACTTCCTACGGGGGATTTTTGGGAGGTGCTGATGAGTGAGTGCCAGAAATAATAATCTGACATTAAGCTTTTGTGAATCTGACCAAGTGGATGTCTAAGAAGGGAATTTATGGAAAGTCAGATCGTGTTAGCTCATGAGCACATTTCTTTTAGAATGTAAATGACAGAAAAATTATTCATTATACCTTTAATCAAACTACAAGTTTAACAGATATGGAAAATGCAGAAACTATTAAAATGACACCAGAAGTACGGCTTCAATCAACACAGGGAAAACGTTCAAAGTGAGTCTTGAAAACTTTTACAAAAATGCTTTCATTGTCCTGGATCAGGAGGCTCTTAAAGGCAGCAATGGTTTAGTGTCTGGAGCCCTGGATGTGCCCCAGATTCTCCAGATAGGAATCAGGCCTCGGAAAGCTGTTTCCAGGTAGCGTTTTGTGTGGATTGAGTATTGCAGTTTGCAGGATAATGTAGGAATAATGTCTTGGAGCAAAGACTGAGAGCAAATGAGTCACTGGGCTGCTCAGAGATCTAGAGTAGAAAAGGGGTGTCAAGCAGCAGTGGGAGGGGTGGGGGTGGTGCCCCGGAGGGGTGAGGAGGGAGAGAGTGGTGTCCTAGAGGAGTGAGTGGGGAGGGGAGGGGTCCTGCTGGGAGGAGCTGGGCCTCCTGAAGGCCTGAGTCTCACTATTTGAGCTTGGTCACTTGGCTGACTGTTCTGGTGACACAGCCCCATCAACCTCCTCCCCCAGGTCCGAGCTCAGAGCGAGTTGGGTTGGAGTCTTGCTCTGCTCACACTGGGAGGGGCTTGTCTGGGTGGGGAGTGGGGAGGTGTCATGCCGCCCAGTCCCCCGACTATGGGTGTGTGTCATTTGTTCTGGTTGTTTCTAACCCAAGGGATCATCCCGCCAGGCCTTGGCCAGCTGGCTCCCTGGTTCCTGCTGTAGGATCCGCCTACTCCCGGTTCTGCTCTCGCTTTAAACACCGTGCGTGCCTGTGTGTAAACGGCATTTCTCTTGCTCCAACATTTCCTCCAAGCGTGGACTCAATTCCCGTTTTAGACGTCCTCTGTGATTGAATGTCACAGCAGCGTCCTCTCTGATTGGATATCACAGGACTTCAGAATTAAGCTGTGGGGGCGGTCCAGCCCCCAAGTGCTCCTCCCAAACTCCATATGGGAATGTACCCTGACCTCTCAGACCAAAACCATGGTTGATGTGGTGGCTTGTAGGGTGGCCCCACAAAGACGCGTCCATGTCCTGACCTTTGGAACTGTGACCATGACTGTCTTGGGAAAAGGGCCTTTGCAGGGCTGGATTTGCCTGAAACCACGCCCTGGCTGAGCTCAGGCACTGTGCCCACCCCTCCGAGAGCCTCTCCATAAACACTTGACCAAATCCAATCCAGACTAAGATAGACGTCTTTTTTTTTTCTTCTTTTTTGGCCGCACGCAAGTTATTGCAGAAGATCTCCAGCAAGGGATAGAACCGGAGCCGAAGCAGTGACCAAACCCAAGCCACAGCAGTGACCAGGGAACTCCAGGAATCTCTCTTTTTATTATTGTTACTACTCTCAACGTTACCTCAGGAAACTAATTTTAAGGTTTTACAGAGAATGACTTTCTTGTGTAATTTTTTATATATCAAATTTGTATTTAGGTAGATAGCAGATGCAGTCACATTTACATTTCCAGAAACAGTTTGTGATGGCAGACCTCCATTAAAAAATGTAGATTTGACAATTATTTACTTTATTTGATCATTGTAAAGCACTTAAATTGAACAATTCAGGGAAAAAATTTGAAGACTGTTATTTCATCTGACTCCACATTAATAAAAGTATTTAAATATTTACTAAGTCTCCATTTCAGGTGATTCCCCCCCCATTTTTACTGTTTCCTTCTATTTAAAAGAGTGCTTAAAATACTGTATTTACATAAAAATTACAGAATAAATACTCGAGGAGTAAGCAAAGGTTGAAGTTTGGATTATCCAAATGGAAACATATTTCGCTTTATTTGCCCAAACACAATGCATCCATTTTCAATCTAGCCTACCTGTCATAAAGTTTTTTAAGGAGAAATCTTGTAGTTCTTTTTTAATTTCCCTTGCACAGACTAGCTAAACAAGGAGCTGTAAATGGAAAAATTTATTCTGTGACTTTGGCTTAATCCCTTCAAGAGTAAAACATACTTTGTGTCTGTCGTAGTTTTCACCTCTGATGATGGTGTCTGTTCATCCGTTTCTAGAAACAATGCGATTCAGTGGATTTCCCAGGCTAGGTGTCCTGGCATGGTCTGGTTGGTAGAAAATCACAGCGTGAGAGGGAGGGGCCATAAAAAAACATCCTGTAGCCTGGGGAGAAGATTTCATTTCTCACCTGCACGTCCTTTTAATTTCAGCAGGAAACAAAGCTCATCTGCCTCTACTGGAGGTTTGTCCTGCCATCAGCCATCTTGGGGCAGGTTTTAGAGCAGATGAAGCCCACAGAGTGTATACCTAAACATTCATGTAAATCAAGGTGCCACGCTGTTAGGATGCCTCAGAAGACCTCTGATCCTTCTACTTCCGCCTTGGCCAGTATCCTTTCCTAATGGCAAAACAGGAAAATACACATAGAAGTCCAAGTCTGAAATGACACTGCATCCAGGACGGTGGAAATTCATTATTGTGTGGTGTGTTTGAGCCTTTTGTTGATGGGGCAGCAATTTGGGGGTGAATAATAAAATGAAGACAATGTAATGCAGGAATGGTTTTCTGTTTTATGCATAAAATTTATATTTCAGGTCTCTATTTTAACATCACTTATTTTATTGTAATCAGGGTTGCCACATGTTTACTTTGCGTTGGCTGAAGATTAAAGCAGGTGTCAACAAAGCAGGGCCAGACATCTGCTTTATAAATAAAGTTTTATTAGGACACATCTGTGCCCTTCTTGGATTCTCTAGGGCTGGAGCAGAGACCAGAGGCCTGCAGAGCCGAAAATATGTATTATCTGGCCTTTTACAGCAGATGTTTGATAATTCCCGAACTCAAGGACTAAAAAGTAAGATGTTATTATAACCAAAACATATCAAATTTTATTAGCTTTTTGAAAACCTAACAAAGTATGTATTAAAAATAAAAAACTTTTTTAAATTCAAATACCTCTCAAAGTTATTTTTCTTGTAAAGTTTTTCAAAATGGTTAAAATTAAAATGTACAAGTTGTAGTTGATGGATATTAAATATTCAATATTAAAGAAGTTAATCAAATTAAAATATTGAACATTAAATATTCAAGTGAAATGCTTTGAATAAAGGTGACTTTTGGGGAACATTTAAATTTGGGGGAAATCTGATGAAATATTAAGTATTTTGATAAAAGCAGGATTATAAACCTAGCCTTCAGTGTTCATTTTGTGGCCCTTACAGATTCTCACTTAATATCGCACGAGGTTCTTTGAGGGCTCGGGGACTGCCAGGCTGCTGGCCTTTGTGGACGACACTGGGACTCAGGGCAGCAGGACATCTCGCCCCTGCAGGACTGGAGTCCCTGGACCCTGCAGGACGGGTGTCTTGGGGAGGCCTGGTGGGTGGCGGTCCTCAGTGAGGTCAGGATGGATTGGCCACTGATGTGCCTGTGGGTTTGGGGCACCCAGGGCCCTCTGCATCCACGCTTTGCACATTTTAATGAGTCACATGAATTTTGCTAAGCTTCCAGGGCATTTGCCCTTCAAAGAGCCACCCCAGGTCGAAATAGGTGTTCACATACAGGGAATTTTACATCTGTCACTGGACTGTAGTTGTGTTAAAAAATAAAGGGTGCTTGTCAGCTGGCTTTCCTGAAGTGGCCTGCAGATCCTTTCTTTCTTTCACCTGTCCCTTTTTCTTATGAATTAAGTAAGCAATTAAGGCGATGGAAAAAAGACGTTGATGTAAGAAAAATCATCTAAAGGAAACCTAGAGCAAGGAGGGAGGTGGAGAGAAAGGAGATGAAAAGAAAAGCCTGGAAATGATTTTTTAAAAAAGGACATGGATGTCATCCTGACATCACATTTTGAATTTCACTTCCTAGACTGGAAAACAAAAACAGACAACATATCCAGACATATTTATGTATATGAGAAATCGTATCTTAGATAATGTAGAAAAAAACACAACCTACACTTGCAACATTCTCTGCAGCTTACAGATGATCAACTCAAGATGAGGGTGACCTGCACACAGGAAGGAACCTCTCGAATGTGGCTGAAATGAGGAAAAACCAGGGAGTGCACACAGTTTGTATTGGTGGACATGGCAGCTTGGAAGGATTTTCTCAATACAATTAACTCCTGGTAATTAAAACTTTGATTAGTAGAGAACCCCAACATAAAATCTCAGTCTTGGAGTTTCCACTGTGGCTCAGCAGGTTAAGGACCCAACGTAGCATCCAGGAGGATGTGGGTTTGATCCTTGAGCCACACGGGATCTGCACGGGATCCAATGTGGCTCGGATTTCACGTTGCTGTGATTGTGGTGTAGGCCAGCAGCTGCAGCTCTGATGCGACCCCTAGCCTGGGAACTCTCATATGCACAGGTGCAGCTCTAAAAAGACAAAAAAAAAAAACAACAAAAAAAACCCCAAAGAACAAAAATAAAAACAAACCCCAGTCTTACTACATATTAGACTCAAAATATAAAAAAGGAAAGAAAAAGAAGCATGGTATTTGTTTTCCTAGTCCTTCTTTTTTCTACCACCCTGAGGCTACCCCTTGCTGAGTGAGGGCTCGGGTCGCAGGACGCCAAGCTCTGAGGTCCCCTCCATGACTTCTCACTCCATCAGACGCCATCTGGGTGGGCATCGCTTCCTGTCCCTGCACATGGGCACGGCCGCTCCCCATCTCTGAGCATCTGCTTGCACCGGGGGCCTCATTTTGTGCAGCTGACTTCCACCCTGGCAGTTTCACCTCCCCTGCTTCACCAACACTGAGAGGGAGTGACATCCTGTGACTGAGGGGCAGGGTGACTCGGAATGGGTAGGGATGCGCTCCTACAGCATTTCAACCTCTGCTCTTCCTTCAGGCCCCTGGAAGGGCATTTTGCTGACACAACTCACAGGATGGTGCCAGGAACATCAAACAAACAACCGTTCCTTTATTTGAACTTGGAATGCAAGGGATCTGTACCTGACCCCATGATGTAATTAAGACACAGAAGTTCTCACTTGCTCAAGCCTGGATGGCCGAGGGAGACCTATCTGTATTATTCTGCTATTTTCTCGTTTATGATGGGGCTCTTGGAATCTTTTTGGTGTTTCTACACAATGCCATGTGAGGTAAAGCAGAAAAGAAGGCAGCTGTAGGCAGTAACCCTCTAAGGTCCCTCTCTAGGCCACACCTAGATTTTTTTTTTTTTTTTTTTTTTTTTTTTTTTTTTGGCTTTTTGCCTTTTCTAGGGCTGCTCCCGCAGCATAGGGAGGTTCCCAGGCTAGGGGCCACCAGCCTGCGCCAGAGCCACAGCAACGCGGGATCCCAGCCGCGTCTGCAACCTACACCACAGCTCACGGCAACGGCAGATCCTTAACCCACTGAGAAAGGCCAGGGATTGAACCCGCAACCTCATGGTTCCTAGTCGGATTCATTAACCACTGCGCCACGACGGGAAATCCAAAGCCTAGATTTTTGAAGCTCTTAGGCAGGCTGCTCTTGGAGGCTGTGGGCACAGGGCTCTGGCTCTGGGAATCCTGTCCACTGTGTTTTAGGAGATTCTATCCCTCAGATGCACCTGCTCGATCCACCTACAGGTGCAGCCTCAGTCACTGTGACCCCACAGCTCTGCGGGTTGCTTCCTTCTGCGTCCCCTCCCCCTTTTGCCCTGGTCTATTCCTCTAGGTTTGAACATGTAGTCGCAGGCGACCAGGACAGTGAAGAGCCAACAAACCGGGGAAAAGTTCCAAAACAAGGGTCTGAATAAAGTTTAGCACTTTATTCTTTCCCCATGATTGTTCCTAAAGGCTGAATCTGACTTATCCCCCCTGACAAGCTTAGGGTTGGGGTGGGGTGGCCGCCACTCCCCATTTTGCAGATGCAGAAACAAAGGCCCAGAGGACTAAATGGGTTTTTCAAAGGCCACTTCATGGGACAGTGGCCGAGACCTGCCCAGAAACCAGGACTCCTGACTCCACCACAGTCTCCAGCCTCTGTCCCACTGCCAAGCTTCTCAGGTGGGGAAAGAATTGGGGGCAGGGCAGGCTGGGCCCAGAGGAGGGGGACAGAGGAACAGCGTGCCTGCAGAAAGCACCTGGCACTCAGATCTGCTCGGCTGGGACCTCTGAGTTGAGACAAGGGTGGTGTCATCTTGGAGCCCTTGTCCCAGGGACCTGCCTTAGTCAGCCTCAAGGCTGGTTGCACAGGCCAGGGGTGGGGAGTTAGCATCAGTTCGTTGTCCTCAAGCCTGTATCCGCTCCTGCGGAAACGGCAGCATGGGCCTTGCCCCTGGATTGGGCCCCTCTGTCCAAGGTAGCTTTTCTTTGTGCCCGGATGCTGGTGCCTCTGCTCGTTGCCTGCAGCTGGGGTTGCATGGAGGAGCAGCCCCGAAGGTCCCTGCCTGCATCTTCCATCTGGAGTTGGGAGGACGGGTGTTGTGTGCCGGGCTCCATCTCCATTTCTCTGGGTTCCAACTTCCCTGACTTGCCTTGTGCAGTGTTTGCTGTGACTGGGGGCTGATCTTCATGGGGATCTGCAATTCCTGTTTTCTCTGATGAGTTCTGCATGTGCTCTGTGTGGTCCAGCCTCCTGGATGCTGTGCACGCAGACACCATGACATGGATGCTGCAGGATCTCAGTTCACCTCCTTGTAGAAGCCTCATGCTCCCTTTCCCTCACATCTTCTAAGATAAAATGTTGTCTAGTAGCATTTCTCTTTCTTCAGTTTCAGTGGAACTAATTCCTCTAACTTTATGGAGAATAGATCAACGTGACCCCACGATCTGCTTAATTGATAAGAAATAACATCAGAGGATCAAATGGAAAGGATTATGGCTTAGCTGAGATGCTGACAGGTAGAGCATAGACATTTTTTTTTCTTTTTTTTCTTTTGTCTTTTTAGGGCTGCACCCATGGCTTATGGAG
This sequence comes from Sus scrofa, assembly GCF_054392235.1. Lineage (NCBI taxonomy): Eukaryota > Metazoa > Chordata > Mammalia > Artiodactyla > Suidae > Sus > Sus scrofa. The sequence goes on from NC_139383.1 coordinate 157,301,338, forward strand.
GCTCCTAGGCGAGGGGTCATATTGAAGCTACAGCCACCGGCCTATGCCACAGTCACAGCAACAGAGCATCAGAGCTGCATCTGTGACTCACACCACAGTTCCCGGCAACACTGGATCCTTAACCCACTGAGCGAGGGCAGGGATCGAACTCACAACCTCATTGTTCCGAGTTGGATTTGTTTCCACTGTGCCACGACAGGAACTGTAGGACATTTTTTTAAAAGGACCCTAAGTCCTGGAGGCCTGAAGAAATGAAAGGAAGCTTCTTGGTTGTGGTAGAAACACAGCTGGTCTGGGAAGAAGGAACGTGTGGATGGTGGTTGTAAAGAATGGTGACGAGGACACTCTGGGCAGAGGGAAAGCGATGGATAAAGACTTGGGCAGTTTGTTAGACACAGACAGGGACCAAGGGACTCTCTCTGAGAGCAGAGCAGGCATGTACAGAGAGGAACAGGCAGATCCTTCCCAGTGTGAAAGCAGGCAAGTGAATGGCATGCGTTTTAAATAAAGGCAATCAGAACCAGAAGAAAATGAAACTTCCTGCTGACCTCCAATTAGCTCTGGCACCATTATATTTTTTGGAAACTTTCCTCCTAAAAGAAGTGGAAAGATGGCTGCAGAGGCAGGATTTTAATTTGCCACAAAGTTTCCCCAGGATGCAGATGGGATGTAGAGGTGACTTCTGTCCGGCCCTGAGTGGGGCTGAGGCTCACAGAGACCCTGGCTCTGTCTCCAGCTGCGCTGTTTGACTTTAGAAATGGGGAGCCCTGTGGACTCTGGTGAGTCCTACCTCTAGTAGTTCTGTGGCTCCCAGGGCTCAGTCCCCAAAGTCTGTGCAGCCAGGTGGGCTCAGGGGACCAGCTCCTGGGAGGCCTGATGGAGGAGGCCACAGATGCCTCAGGGCAGCAGCGCCACCACCTGGCCCAGGGGGGACCCAGCACATGCCCATCTGGAAGTCTACCCCCAGCTACTGCCCACTGCTGACTAGTCTAAAAGTCCACTCCTACAGGCTGGGGATGGGGACAAGTCCCACTCCCGGGGAGGGTGGCCATGAGTGAGGACTGTGCCAGACCATGGGTTCTCAGACAGGGGTCCAAGACTGTGGGCTGGGGGCCCTGAGGGCAGAGGGTGACCCTGGCCGTCTGTGGAGGTGTCCTGGCCACGTCCTTCAGGAGGGCTAACAGGCTCATGGCTAATGCTGATGTGCTGGTCTCCTCGGCCAACCTGCAGGCAGAAAGAGCTGGAGAAGCCTGGCCCGGCACCTGGGGACAGAGCCCACTCCACACGACCTCTGGGGGTGCTGACCAGGCCTGTTACTGGATGTCTTTTCCAATTGCCCTGAAGTCTGGTCCTTCACAAGAGGATCCTATGTACCAAAAGGTCAAGCTTCATAACTGGCCGTTTTACAAGTCATAGGAGCAGCATGGACTCAGTGACCAAGCAGATGGGCCGGGGCATTCTGGTACCGCTTCCGAAGAACACAGGTAATGCTCTCAGCCTGCATGGGATTGAGATGCACTTTCTTTGAGCCTTAGGAGGTAGAGCGCTACAGAGAGCCTAAGTGTGCAGCTGCCATCGGCTCCCCTGGGTGACTTGTGACCCGTGGTGGGCTTCTTCCCTCCCTGTTGGTGGGTCTGCACAGCCGTCCTGGCATGGATGGAAACACTTGCTGGGAGCCAGGCTCTGCCTACCCAAAGCTCCTCACATTTCCTACCCACTCACTGGTTCCCACGATGCTGGGAACAGACTTCTCCCAAGGAGTGCTGTCCTAGGAGCCTGGGTGCTCTCCTGAGGCCTCACCTTCCACGCGGTTGCCTTGCACATTCCCTTTTCTCCTTTCTCCTGCTTTATTACCCCGGGCCCTTTCCTCTGCAAGAGAAGCTGGCATTTCCCGAGTAGTCAGCTCCTGAGAAAGGCTGGCTCTGACCGTCGAAACTGCTGATGAGGAACGTCGTTATTGCTCTGTGCTCTGTGCATCCTGCTTGCTGGAACCTTGTTCTCAGCAGCAGAAGGAAATGGGGGCAACACTGTGACTCCCCATCCATCCTTGGGGGCTGGTATGCGACCAGGAGGTGCCAATCAAGGTGGCATGGAAAATAGCACTGTGCCAGTCAGGGTTAGCTGGGTGATTTGGGAGGTCAGACTCCATCTGTAGCAGCATGGCCCAGCCTGGGGGGCATCGGGAGCTGGGGGCACATGTGCAGGGCCCTCTCTGCTCTTATTTATGGATGGGCTCTGAGTTTGGGCAGAGTCCCCTGCTCCCGTTATTTCTTTTATCTGTGAAGCCTTTTTTCCTCCCAGATAAACTCCTTTACAAAAGAGCTCTACTGAGGAGTGACTGATGTTGGTAAGCTACACATATTTAAAATGCAATATTTGAGGTTCCTGTCATGGCTCAGCGGAAATGAATCTGACTAGTAACCATGAGGACACAGGTTCGATCCCTGGCTTTTCTCTGTGGGATAAGGATATGGCATTGCCGTGAGCTGTGGTATAGGTCACAGACATGGCTCAGATCTGGCATTGCTGTGGCTCTGGTATAGGCCAGTGGCTACAGCTCTGATTTGACCCCTTGCCTTGAACCTCCACATGCTATGATTGTGGCCCTAAAAAGACCAAAACAAAAAAAAATGCAAAATTTAGTGGATTTGACATGAGAGTATGTGTGTGAAAACCATCACCCCAGATAAGATAATGAATATGTCCATACTGGGCTCAAAGTTTCCCAGTGTCTTTGCCTTCCCTCCCTCCCTCCAACCCCAGCATTCCCAACTCTTGTCCTCAGGCAGCTGCTAATCCAGTGTTAACTTCCTTTAACTTTATAGGAATGGAATCAGAAAGTGGTGGATGGAATCAGAAAGTGGTGTGGATCCCTTTACTCGGTGGAGCTATTTGAGGCTGGTTGTGTTGTAGCTTTTGCATCCAGAGTTGCATCTTTTATGGGGAGCAGCTTTCCACTGCGCGGATGTGCCCCTTTGTCTTTTCACCTGCAGAAGGACTTGCTGGCTGTTGCAGACAAAACTGAAAGGAACGCGTGTTCACAAGCCTTTGCCTGTACCTGCTTCTGCTCTCGGGTGATTCCCATGGACTCCGGGGCTGGGGCACGTGGGAGCTGCCCCTTTCACTTCTTAAGAGTGTCCAGTGGGCTCAGGGCAGCATCCAGTGTGCGGAGGGCAGGATTCAGAGAGCATTGTCGGGGGTGGGGGGAGGTTGGGGGTAGGTGAGTGGGTCTCAGGCACAGGTTGGGGCATTGGTTTTAATGGAGGCAGAGCATCTTCATGGGAAGAACTGGGATTAGGAGGAGAAGCCCGGTGCGTCAGTTTTGGAGGAGACTTTGGAAGCAGAGGATTTCTCTGGAATTCCTGGAGAAGCTCCCTGGCCTTGGTGAGGTGCCTGTGGCTCCTGGCATGTGGGAAGCGTAAGCTGTGTTCCTTGAGGCTTTCTCCTTAGTCCAATGCCAAGGCTTGGCCTCATCAGCATTACCCTTGGAGGCACCTAACGCTTATGTATTTGCGCTTAAAGTGAACGACTTTGTAAAGTGACTCTAGCTTTCACTCTGTGAGCCGAGCCTACTCTGTAGTGGCTGGTCATTTTGCCTTTGGAAACCTCCACCTCATGGTCATGGTGCCCCTCGCAGTGACACCACAGCCGTTGTATCAACTTCCTTCGGGTTCTGGTCACCAGGTGAGGTAGGCTGGCCATGCAGGGCCTGGGCTGTCACCGCCTCAGGACCCCGGAAGGCAGAAGGATGTGTGCACAGGGCTGAGAAAGGCTGCCAGTGGGTGTGGGTCCGGTAGTGTGAGGCAGGCTCGTGGTGAACATCCTGAGGATGGGGAGTGTCTGTGGCCATGATTAGACCCCCCACACACCTTGAGATGCCCCGGGCACCCCGCACCTCAAGATGCACTGGTCCTCTCTCACCCCGAAATGCACTGGGTCCCCCTGCACTCCCAGATGCCCAAGTGTGGCCTCAGCTTTCCGGGGGCAACGAGTGTAAGATGATTTTGGCCCCCAGGCCCTTTGGTTCCACCTTCCCCCACGTGGGTGGGAGATGGTGACGGAGCTCAGGCGCTGATTGGGGGAGGAAGGGGGCCTCATGCATGGACCTTTTCCCTGTCCCACCTGCCCTGCAGTGGGGGCATTGGGCACAGAACAAGCTCTAGGAGCGGGGAGCCATGGGCCTGCTGTTGACGCCTGACCTGCTTCACTCCATCCTGAGGGCTTTCTGTGACCCCAAGGCTGTAGGACTTTGGGGCGGTACAAGCATAGCTGCCGGCCTTCAAGAACTTGAATGGAACCGTGGTCCACGCTGAGCTGGCAGGGGAAGGCTGTCCTCCTGGCTGGTTCATCATGGCTTCTGCTCAGGTGACTTGGCCCTGTCCCTGTGCTTCTCACATGGCCCCCACCCCCCTGCCTGCCACCCCTTCAGATATTGCAAAGTGCCCTGTGCTGTCCTCAGAGAAGAAGGAGGCCATGGTCTGACTTAAGTCAAAGTCACAGGAACCAGCTCTGAGACACACACTACTTCGAAGTTCCACATGTTTTGACATTTTTTGAGGGAATTTTCTTGACCTATTACTTTCATTAGATTTTTCTATAAAATTTTATAGTAAATTTGGGGTTCATGTCTCTAAAATTAAATGCAAACTGGAAACAATTAGAAAAAGTAAATAATATGACTCTCCCTCCTCATGCTATAAAAGCAATGAAATAAAGTTATAGGAAATTTTGAAAAAATTCTAAATGATCCCAGTTAATACCAAACTTAATGATTCAGATCTTCTTCCAATGTTTGTCCATGTGCACATCATCTGCAGACTTGAGTCCATTAGTAAATACATTTAAATTTTATTTTAGGTAGTCTACAGATTCTAAATAATTACCATTTCTAATTATTACAAAATATTTCCATAGGCAGATTCACAATGATTTCCGTAACATTTTCCTATTCTTGAATTTTCCCTTTGTAGTTAAAAGTGCCATAAACATTTGTATCCTTTTAGCAAACATCCCCTGATAAAGCATCTGGAGTGGAATTACAGGGAAAAAGCACTTACAGGGCTTTTTTGATTTGAAATGAGAGAAGAATTGACTTGAGGTGGAAGAACTGTGCCTTGATCTTAAAGAGCTATTCTTCTCAAGCTTAATGCATTATTTCATGTGACCCATACTCATTTTTCTGCTTCTACCAAAGGTAAGGATTCTGCCTTCCCATGCAGAGCAAAGGTACACCTAGAACACAGCACGTGGTGAGTCATTAACACCTTTTCAGGAGCTTCTGACCTGACCAGTGAGCCCCTCCAGGTACACATCTGCCCCACGAGCAGGGTCCCTTTCCTATGGGTACCACACGAGCATGGCTTCCAGACTGTGTTCTCTGTCAGCAGATGAAAGGTGGAATTTGGGGTGTAGTGGGGTGACAAGGGGGGATGTGAGGTCTGTGGGGTGGGTGCAGCTGCCAGGCAAGTAGACTCCATAACTGAGAAGAAGATGGGTCCCCGGAGGGGGGCCCACGGGGAGGTGAGGAGCATGTATCTGGGTGGAGAGGACTCAGGGAGGAGAGACCCTGAGGCACTGGCTGGGGGTAGGGGAGGTAGGAGCCTGGAGATGAAGGAGGCGCCTTGCAGTGATCCTAATCCTGCTCTGCGCTTGCTTTGGGAAGGTTGTCCCAGTGGAAGTGGGATGAGCACAGAGGGAGGGACTGCTGCGGGGACTCAGACCTAGGCCGGTTCTGCTCCTCTTGTGCCTCGACTGACTACAGGGCTGCAGAGGCGCCAGCCCTTTGCATTGTACCCCAGGCCTCAGGCTGCCTTCCCTCCTCCCAGCGCTCCTGGCCCAAGACCCAGCCTCTGGGTCTCACACCATTTCTGTGAGCCAACTGTCCACCCTGGCTCTTGGGCTCACCTAGAGCTTGGCTGGGTAGCCGTTGTGTAAAATTCCTTTCCCTCCATATTTCTCCAGTGTTGAGACATTCTAAAGGAAAATGAGCAGATACCTTTGCTAACCCCAGGGCGTGTCTGCTCAGAATGTGCTTCCCCAGACACTCTCCCTCAAATGTCACCTTCCCTACCGGCCCCCTTTCCCCAGGACTGGAGCTCAGGGGATGCTGGATCTCCAGTGTCTAAGCTGGGATATTCCTGGGCAGACTGGGCCAGGTGGTCACCCAATTCCTCATCACCTTTTAAAATCTTGAACCACCCCATCCCAGCCCTGATGCTTAGTCCCCTTTCTTGCCTTCACGTGGTCTCACAAATGATGGACTTATTCACTGCGTGTGTGGCTCCCGCCTCCAGTTCTCAGCACGTGAGCTCCGACAGGACAGAGGCTTTTGTTGTGTTCAGGGCAGTGTCCCCATCCCTAAGGAATGAGTGGCAGTTGGCCTTGTGAGTCCCACACCCACCAGAACCAGGTGCGGCTGCTCAGAGAGAATGGGTCACACTCTGGTACCAAAGATGATGCAGGTCCTCCAGGACCCCCTCCAGTCTGGGCATCTCAGGAGGACAGATGTGCAGCCCTCCGTTGCTTTGGGAGTCCTGGCACCTCCCTTCCCTGCCTGGGTCCCCTGGCTGGACAGGCCCCATACATACCTGAGGGGCTTTGTGTCTCCCAGAGCCTCAGGATCGGGGTTCTAAGGTATGAACATTCAAGAACAGACCCATATTTGGCACAAGCAGCTGGGACAACCTGGCTTCTCATTACCCCTGATGATTTCTGCTTTAGAATTTGAGAAAGTTTCTTTTTAGAAATATGTCTTATATTCACTGTTGACGGCTCTGTTCAGAGCAAGTAGGAGTGTGAAAAACCACTGAAGTGAATAAAAACCAGCCTTGCTCTGGAAGGTGGGATCACGTTCCCGCTGCTGCTTTCAACTGACTGAAGCAACGTTTGAGTCCCTGGTTGTTGCCTGTGGGCTCGCCGTCAGGGACAACCTCCCACCACGGCCACATCAGAATCCCTCCTTGGCAAACGCATGAGTACACACCTATGATCCTGTCTGCAAAGAGGTGTGCGTTTTGAAGGGTGAGAGGGAAGATGGGGTGTCCCAGAATCCCTGTTATCTATGGAAATGTGATAAACACTCAGCAGGAAGCACAGCCTTGTTAAACCTCCTGATTCATGAAAAGGAAGAATATATGGGTCAGGTTGAGGAGAGGGAGGGAGAGTCAATCCCAGAGAGTTTAAGACATCTGGAGCCCAGGCCCCCTCTTGCTGCTTTGTTCCTGGGGTGATGACCACTGGGGTTCAATGTTTGCCGCGGGCCCAGGTCCAGGAACTGGGTTGTGCCGTCGTGATATTTGTCCGGAGACTGCAGACGCCGTGGACTGAAAGCCAGCCTCCTCCTCTTCCCCAGTGTGGCCATTTCCCTCAGTTCAGCTGAGAAGGCACCCCTGTCATAGGGGCCAGCAAACAGCTCTAGATGTGGGGCTCCGTTTCATGGACACCCCCAAATGTTCAAGACCGCAATTCCTCTTAAAACCCACAATGGGAAAGTCTCATAAATGCTTTGGCAGCGGACAATAGGAACTTGTGGGTCCTCTGAGAAGTGGGCGCCGAGCACCAGCTGTAAAAGTGCCTTCCTGTCCATTGTTCGGTTACAAAAAGAATTACAGGAAGGTATTGGTTATGACACCCAGTTGTCATCATATATGTAAAGAGAGGGGCAGTCCAAATGGACAAACCACTTTCAACTTCCTTGCACACTGCTGGGCAGAGGGAGGGTTATCCTGAATTCCCATGTCGTGGGCTGTCTTGTCGGCACTTCTTGGAAAGAATAACTACATGGCCTTGTCCAGGTGTGTTTTCCTTTAAGTTGGAGGCAGCTGAGTCTGTGGTTGAGCCGTGTTCTCAAGCTCCTCTCCCCATGGCACCATGGGGACCTGGTGAAAACACAGGACATAGGTCTTTGGAAATGAGAAAATAATGGTGTCAGCAGATAGGGTTGTGATAGGTCTGACTTTCAAGGCTCACAAAGTCATTTTCCAGAAATTTTTATGAAGGAAAATTCTGTCTAGTAACTTGGGCATCTATAGCCTGTGTCTTAGAATCTTTTGTTGAGAGCATCTCTGTTGACTTCAGGTGTATCACATATTTGAAAAGCATGGAATAACAATGTTCTGTGGCCAGTGCTGTAGCTGCAGCCTTTGGAAATGTGGTCCTATTGCTTTGAGTGTGTGTGGCAGAGCAGGCGGGGCCTGGGGAGGTCTGGGTTCACCCTTGGAAGTCCAGCAGAACTGGTCTGACTCTCTTTGATTATAATGACCTGTGTGACCTTGAGAAAAAGCTTAGCTCTGCAATCTTCACTCTTCTCATCTTAGATGGAATAGAAATTACCGCGGGCCCAGGTCCAGGAACTGGGTTGTGCCGAGGGTTGTCATGAAAATTAGGGTAGATGTTATTTTACTAGGTATTGTAGAACCTGCCACAGATTAAAGCACTTAATTCACATCGGTCATTATTATTATTTTACAAATATTAATGGCCATTCTTATTTTACGATGAGGAGCTACAATGATTTCCAGTGAGATAAAGTGCCTGCCTGAAAATCGGACAATTCAACACTTCTCAGAAAGTTGGGCTAGGAAGAGTTGTTAGAGAGCCCTGGGTCCAGGTGGTCTACCCTCTGGGTGTGGCTCCACAGCTCTGTGGTGAGGGTGCCAGACTCTTTAGCTCCCCACGTGGGCATGCTTTCTCCTGAGAATCTCCAAGGACGTCATTGCTTTGGCAAAATGTTTGATAGAGTCAGCAGGCAGCTGCTGGTGTCTGAGAGCAGAGACATCATGGAGAAAACAGAGGAACAACTGCAAATCACTAAGAGGAACAGAATCTGTGCTCAGAAACGCACACACATACACACACACACTCTCAACTAGTGGTAGTGTCCATTCCTACCAGACAGGAGTCACCCCTTCGAGGTCCCCTGCAGGCGACTGCTCAGTGTCCCCCTTACAGGTGGCTCTGTCCTGGCAAGGATATTGGATGAAATTAGCTGGTTTCCCTGTATCAAGGGAGGGGCATGGGTCCCACCTTCTCCCCGAACCCTTGCAGTTCCTCGGCTGTCTTCTCTTTAAACTTCAGGTAGACATACAGCAGAAACAAATCCTCACGCTCTGTAGTCACCCAGTGTCTCTTCCTGGATGCTTCTCTGAGCCCTTTGCGGTGGACTGGGAGAGATTCTTTTGTGCTGACTGTAATTTTCTGGAACAAAGTCATACAGATTTCCTACGTTTTGCATTTTACCACTCAACACACACCTTCTCTCGTTTCAGGCCAAGCCTCAGGAATATACAGAGGAAACAAAAGGCGACAAGTGAGGCAGAGGCACCACCTAGGTGTCTCCGGCTGTAAAGGCTCTGTCTCCCAAAGTCTGTTACGGCATCTGTTTTGATACACCTGATGCTCAAATTAATCCCAAGGGGAAAACCCCTTGTAACGTGGCTTTCGTCTATGAGGTGGAATTTCTGCAAGATTCTTTATTGCCCAGGTGACACAAGGACATGTGTGAAATGGTGTCTCTTACTCGCTGTCCGTGAGAAAATACGGTCAGAACGCAAGTGCACAGGGGCAACTGAGACGCCTGCTTGTCCAGACTTCAGTCCTCACCCAACGGTCTCGTTCCCAGCTACAGCTGGGACTTCCGAGGGTCATCTCCGTGGCTGTGGTCCCCAAGGCTCTGGCCCTCAGTGCTGTGGTCCTCAGGGCTGTGGTCCTTAGGAAGCCACAGTCTCTCCCTCTGCCTCCTCGTCGGATTGGATGTGTTTGCTGCCACTGCTGACCTTACCCTTGCCAGGCATACTGTGGGCCAGTAACTCCCCAGCCATTTATCTGCAGGGAACTAATGGGGTGGGAACTGAGCCCCTAAATAGAGAATGTCTCCTCCCTTAAGAGCATGCCTCACACTATCACTGGGTCCCCAAGGGCACAATAAAGACACAGTTGACCTTGGACCAGACGACTGCAGATCCAATGTGTCTTAGACTCAACTCAGGTGGCTCAGCATGGTGACTAAGAGCTGGGTGGAAGTTTGGCAGCTGGGACTGAAGTCTTGGCTCTGCAGGTGCAGGTTGCCTAGCTGGGTTGAGTCAGCCAGCCCTCCCTTCCTTGTGTCTTTCTCATCTCTAATGGGGTCAAAGGGAGGAACAACCTCTGGGGTCATGATGATTAATTGAGATGACCTTTAGGTGCTTAGCACAGTTGGCAAATAAATGTTCTGCCTATGTTAGCTGCTTCTGCTCATTTTTATTATGAAGTATTGCTTGTGCCCAGGGTGCTCAGCATTTCTCATGGGACTAGCCCTCATGTGCCCAGGGTGCTCAGCATTTCTCATGGGACTAGCCCTCATGATTCTGGCTCTGCCACCTCCACCTGTGGGGTTGGACCTGGTTCAAGGCTGGTCAGGAGGAGGCCAAATGCTGAATCTCTCATCTTCCGTCTCTGCTCTTTATTTCAGCATTCTCAAAACAAACAACAGTCAAGCAAACAAAAAAAAAGTCTTTCTCCAATAAAAAGTAAAGCAAGAAATCTGCCCTGTGCACCAAAGCTGTCTCCAAAGCTGAAATCCAGCTGTCCTCTGCCTTCAGATCATGCTGGGAATTTTGAGGGTGATGAGCTGGGTCCCTCACACAACCCTGTCCTGGAGGAAACACGGGGTGAGTCAGGGTCAAGGCCAGACAAGTGCATCTGCCAAGGCAATGGAGGATGATGGGGCAGCCGCTGGGCTGCCGCTGTGCAGGGGCCGTGGAGAGGGATAGGGACCCTTGCTCAGCTGGCTGTAAAACCTAGGATAGAGGTAGTTCCTGCAATTGGGATCTGTGATCTGGGTTCCTGCCTGTTGAGCAGCTGGCTGTCCGGTGGTTGATTAGGACAACATGTCAAACCAAAAAGGACACTGCAGTCTCTAACCAGCTGCTGCAAGAGGGGTGAAAGGCAGATGGGAAAGAGGTCGGTTCCTGGTGCTCTGTTTCCCCAGGGTGCACCAGTGGGTGAGGGTCAGGGGATGCAGTACAGATGCTCAGGAGCCTAAACCACAGGCCCTGCCTCCTCTTGGACCTGAGGCCTTGGGGAGAACTTGCCTCAGCAGAGGACCAGAAAGGAGGTCCCTCTATAGGGCGCCTGGGCCAGGAATATAGGCATGTGTGAGTGTAGCCAGTGGGTGGGCCTGAGACTTCAACTGCAGCCCCCAAAGTACAGAGCTATGGGCAGGCACCCAATCTGGTTCAGGGGCAGTGCCCCCCATGGCAGCTGCTAGGGAGAACCTTTGTGATTGTCGTAGGTCAGTCTAAAGTGTCACACAAGGCTTTGGCCAGGCGCCTGCTCCTCAGGGCCAGGATTCAAACAACTTAAGGTCCCCAAGGTAGGGGACTGATGGCTTCTGGGACTCCTGGCTGGATGGCAGCTTGGGGTGGGAAAAGGATAGGAAGCCATGCCACAAGAGCAAGGTCCTAAAAACAGGTGACAGAGACTGTTCTGCCAGCTTTAAATCATCCCTATGGGGGAAGATGTCCAGGAGGACATGGAACGTGTGTCAATGTGGTGAATGTGGCCTGTGGCATCTGCTCTGATGTGTCTCCTGATCTATGGCAACTTCATTCATCCCTCGGTCTGTACATTCATTTGTTCATCTGTACACTCACCCATCCACTATTGCTCCATCCCTCCATCTCTTCATCCCTTGCTCCCTTTCTCCCTCCCTTCATCTATACCTCCTCCATCAGTCCATCCACCCATCCCTCCATCTCTCCCTCCCTACATCCATCCCTCCCTCTCTCCCACCATTTTTCCCTCTCTCTCTCCATCCAACTGTCTGGAATGTTCTAAGCAAGGGTGGAGTCTCTCCACAAGCCTCATTATACCTCCCCATTGGTCAGAGACCCAGAGGACACTGCACCCTGGGAGAGTGGGTGTGGTTGGAATGTGGGTCTTGCCTCCTGGCTGGAGCTGTGTGTGGGTGGAAACCACTGGCTTCTGGTCACAATTTGGATGCAGGGGGCTTAGTAGCTATTTAAATGGGTTAATACCTGCCATGTTCCTGATCTTCTTGGCTGTATCTACTCAGTCTTTTAAACTCTAGAGACAGTTGGTAGGGGAAGTGCTGGGTGCAAAAAACACGGCAAAAATGTAATGAGCTAAGTCCTTCTCTTCAGCAAATTCAAACACTTTGGCAAAGATTTTTAGGGTCACCCTTCAAATAGCCTTGCCTTACAAAATGCTACAAGTTCACATTTTATTGGGTTACTTTTATTTTTGGCTATTGGTCTAAAACTCATGACATAGAAGACTATTACCTGTATAATAACATCATTCCTCATAATAAAAGACTAAATATTTTAGTCTGAATGTGGATTTAAATTCATTCAACCAGAAGGCCTCTAGATGTTGGATTGTTGATCTGCAAAATCAGTTACGCTTTCCTTTTATGTAACTCAGATTCTATTGGATGTAAAAATCTATTGATTAGTGTTGAAAATATGATATTCCATCCCTCATGCAACATGTGATTATCATTTACAGACTCTAGGAACTCAAGGGAGGGCCTCAAATCTACATAATTCGCTTTAATGAAACAGTGTGCATTCCTTTCTTTAAATTAACTGACAGATGTGAAAAGCCATGTGGCCAGACTAGTCCCCAGTGACTCCACAGCTGCAGGAACTGAAAGAACAAGTTATCGCCACCGAGGTTGGTGTTAACTTCCACTTACAGCAGGTCCTCCGGACAGAGTTTTTCCTGGAGTGTGTGACATGCAGCTTTCAAAGGAACATTCCTATGCATGATGGAGCTGTTGATTTGCATGTGGGCAAGGGGTGTTCAGATGGAGAAATTTAACTTGCCTGGTAAAGGTGGAGGAAGCAGGGCTGAGGGCTGGACCATCTGGGAGGGAACAGGAGGGGAGAAAGAATGTGTGTCCTTGGACCCAGGAGAGGTCATGATGCCCCAGGCGCTGGGAGTGTGTGTACAGGAGGCTGGTGCTGAGGTCAAGTCAGCCTCTGGGACCCTGGGGTTTGGATCTATTTGGGGAAATGTAACCCGACTCTGCCTAGACCCACTCAGGTCCACGACCATTATTTTGGAGATTCCTTTGTTCAAACCAAAGGGCAGGGGGAATCCTAGATTGAACCAGAAAGTGTATTGTGTTTTTATAGGCCTCACATCTAATTGGCATGTTGTTATGGGAAAAACTCTTCTTGTTTATGTGATGCTATCGGTGTAGACAACTTAGGAAAGAAAAAGACGTGACATATGCAAAGCCGGGCATGTTTCCAGCTCACAGACCATGGCTAGAGTCTGACCTCCCCCGTTTCTCTGCCTCCCTTCTGCACCTATTCTGCCAGCCCCAGGCTGTGACTGTAGCCAGTCAGCCAATCCTTTTTTCAGCCTGAATTTCCATCCACAAAGGGCTTTTGCTGAGCCCCTAAGGTTGGGGGTGGGGTGCTGGGCACACGCAGCTCCTGGATGCCTGTGTCCTATCATCTGGACTCTGGTCCCCATGTCCCTGGCAGGCCAGCATCTTTCTCCAACTTGTTTGAGGCTTCATCAGCCATTCAGCAGGTACAGACGAGGGCCTGGGGTGCGGTAGCCACCGCCCTCCTTGGCCTAGTGCCTGATGGAGATGACAGTGATGACGAGGATGGCAGCCAGCTGTGGACAGTCCTGTCCTGGGGGCTCCACCCTGGTCTCCAGGGTAACAACGCACTGCAGCCGGTCCTGACGCAGGTGTTCTGGACTGAGGAGCTCAGCCTGGGCACACTCTCATCTTCCCGCTTGGGCATCAGCCTAAGCTCTTGACTGCTCAGTGTCCTGGTCCTCAAACTTGAGACCACCACCTGGAAGCTGCCCCAGTGAGTGTTTAAATCCCTGGTGCTGCCCTGGCCCTCATCTTCGAAGAGCCTGCCTCTCCTTCAGAGGATGCATTTCAGCTGCTCACCTCCCTAATCTGCCTCAGCTGGCTGCCCACTTCCCTGACATCTGTCCCATCTCGGGTGGGACATCACCCAGCCTGCTGTTTGTGCCTGGCTCCTCCTCTCTGCCCTGCTCTGAGGAACAATGACCCCTGGAGCTTGAACTAGGACGCAAAAGGGGATATTTTTTCTCATTTTTGTGAGATTAATATGGCATTACATGTCTAATTAATTAGACTTATTGAATGAAGACAGTAGACAGAGATTGAGATTCTTTGCAAGATGCTTTACCAAAGAATTTTGGAAATAGAAAATTCTGACATGAAAGGATTGTTAAGGTGATTGCCTGTAAAATATAGTCTATATCAGGAATTAATGACACATTATGTAATTTGGAGCAACTAGTTAATTTGGCAGAATCATTTTGTCAGAATTTCTAGGAAAATAACACTTTAAATCTTTTTAAACGATCAAAACAATTTAAAATATTTGAGAAACATCCAGCTGTGTGGAGATTGCTGTAAGAAATTAGGCTCACCCAGGTTTTCCCCCCATTACTTCTGTGCACACACACAGACACAGACACAGACACAGACACACACACACACATACACACACACACACACTGTTTGCACTCTCATCTTGCAAGTGCTGTTAAAAACCTAAGTAGAAAGTGAATTATATAATAGCTATTACTCTCAAACATTACACCTGGTTCGTCAGTCCTGCGAGGTCAAATCTACTTTTTTTTTTTTTTTTTTTTTGTCTTTTGTCTTTTTTTGTTGTTGTTGTTGTTATTGTTGCTATTTCTTGGGCCGCTCCCGCGGCATATGGAGGTTCCCAGGCTAGGGGTTGAATCGGAGCTGTAGCCACCGGCCTACGCCAGAGCCACAGCAACGCGGGATCCGAGCCGCGTCTGCAACCTACACCGCAGCTCACGGCAACGCCGGATCGTTAACCCACTGAGCAAGGGCAGGGATCGAACCCGCAACCTCATGGTTCCTAGTCGGATTCGTTAACCACTGCGCCACGATGGGAACTCCCAAATCTACTTTTTTTACTGTGGTTACCAGTCCTACTTTAAGACAGGTAGAGAAACAGAAACTTACTAATGGAATGTCTATTTTTCTCTTGCTCTAACTTTCTAAATTCCATTAGAACATTGAGAAGTAAGATTTCTTCCAGATCTTACCACCTCTGAAAGGTAACTGCTATTTTTACCAGTGATTTAGGCAACTGGTTATCTTGTCATTTAATGGAAAGAAGGTGTAAAGTGCCGTGAAAGTCGGATTCTTTTTGTCTTTTTAAGGCCGCACCTGTGGCATATGGAGATTCCCAACTTAGGGGTCCAATTGGAGCTACAGCTGCCGGCCTATGCCACAGCCACAGCAATGCCAGATCCCAGCCACATCCGCGACCTACACCACAGCTCACAGCAACGCTGGGTCCTTAACCCACTGAGTGAGGCCAGGGATCGAACCCGCAACCTCATGGTTTCTAATTGGATTCGTTTCTGCTGCGCTATGACAGGAACCCCCTGGAAGTTGGATTCTTGATGCAAGAAATGTACCTGCTGTTTTTCCAAGGTGACAAGTGGAGGGAGAGGTAGCAGGGCAGAAGCCTGGTCGTGACTCCATGTCTATAGCCTGTATTTCTCCACACGGAGAGCCTGGCCCTGCAAAGGCAGTCCCGCGGCTTCCTTGCTCAGCTGATTATGAGGTTCCTTGTTGACGCCAATATCAGAGTTTGGGGTGAGGCGCTTGACTACCCTTTGGCTTAAGGATAGAGAGCTTCTGTTTTTGCAAAGAGCAGGGACGCTGCCCACTGGGATCAGACTATTTTCCCTTTCAGCTTTTAAATGTCTCCAAAGATCGTAAACTGCCTTCTAAACCTTTTGTTATCAGTTAATGAATGCTCTGTGGTCAACAGAAAACTTTGTTACCTGCAGAGTCCCTAGGAACTCTGCACTGGGAACACCTGCTAGGGTGTGCATGTCAAGTCCAAGAGACGGTAGAGCTTCTCAGAAAGCTGGCCGGTAGAGCTGGCCCACACGGTACAGGTGGGCTTGGCAAGTCCCCGAGTCACTAAGGACGGTGGTGCTGGAGCACAAGGGTAACTCCTGCCGTCTGTGAAAACCACACCCGGCCGAGATTCAGGGGGACTTGCCAAGCCCTTCCACGTCTGAACCATCCATCCTCCTGATGGAAACATCACATTGTCAGTAGGTAGGCTATCTGAGTTTTAAGCTCATCTGGTGTTTGTTCATCACAATAGAAAGAAAAACGAAACTCTTGTGGTCAGACTCTTGGATAGACAGGGATAGTTTGAGAAACAATGTGGCCCCTCAAATTCCGGTGATAACCTCCTTGTCCACACTTCTGCCTTTGCTGGGCTGTGTTCTGTCAGTCACCCTGCTTCCGGTGACTGACAGAACACAGGTGTCTATCGAAATCAGGGATTCCATTTTGGGGAAAAGTTGTCCCTTTGGAGGCTGGCACAACATGCAGAAAACAAAAGTGGCACCTGGATGCTATGACTCAAGGCCTTAATCACTCACAGACTCTCATTAGCTGCCAAGTTATCAAATTTCACTGCTGTAGGTAAAGTCATTACTCCTGAAGACCCTATTTAAAAACATAACTACTAATTAGGAGAAGTGATAAATTAATCCACTGGTATCTATTATTACATTAGCATGAAATAGCCCTGAGATAATGAGATTTTGCAGTATGGTTTGCTACAACTTTATGATGATTATGACAGAATATAAAAGTTTACATCCATTGCTTTCTTGAGATTAAAAATACAGTGTGTCATTTAGAAATTGTGTTTGGCTATAGTAGAGCAGTAAAGAACCAAATAACCAGGGCTTAGATAATTTAGCGCTTTGTTTTTCTGAGAAGTTCGAGGCTGATGTGGTAGGGCCATGATGTCCCAATCTCCTTTATATCTTTCTTTTCTGTTGTTCTTAACACATGCCTGCTTTCCATCCTCAAAGCTGCCTCATGCTCGCAAGATGGCTGCTGATTTCTAGACATCATCTTAATATCCCAGGTCAGAAGAAGGAAGATGTATAGAAAGGCAAAGAGGCATGAGTAAGTTCCTTTTCTGGAAATTCTACGCAGTGACTGCAAATTATGTATTAAAAACTCCTCCCTTGGGGCAAGAGGATGGAAATAGAATATTAGGTTGGGTATATTGCAAATAAAATCCAGAAAGAAAAAGGAAATGGAGGCTGGTGAGCATTTTCTGCCACGACAAATTAGCCAGGTTGGGCCTAACTCAGTGCAACCCACTCCCTGCTGAAAGTCGCACCAGAACATCTTGAAGATGAGCTTATTGCAGCCTTTGAAGGAGTTTGGGATTAGTCTCCATCCTGCCTGGAATCCAGGGGGCTGCTGTAATAATCACACACATTGTCTTTCCTGTGATCTTGCTTTTGAGGTCTTAGCATTTTTGAGCTCTCTCTTTGGTGACTGTCACCCTAGCTTACAAATGCTCTGGTGAAGCACCCGCAACATTGCAGAGAAGAGTCCAGTTGCCCTGAGTTGCTGGGGACTTGCCAGCCTCCCTCTGAGCCCAGCTTTGATCAGCAAGGTGACTCACGATTACATGGCCCGGAAACTCAGCTCACTCACAACCATTGGGAATGATGAATTTGTGTCCATGAGTGCTGTGAGTCTACTGCATTTCTTCATTTTTCATTTTAAAATAAGAGCGCTTAAGTGAGATTTGTCATTTTAAAGAGTCTGAATGTTCTCAACTCCTATTCTTCACAGTTCCTTTCTTGCCCTGTCAGCTGTCTAACCGTGCTTGCCTTATTATCTGTGTTCACTGTCTACACTGCAGAGCTCACCTTATTACCCATGTCATCTGCCTATACTGCAGAGCTGGACTTCCTATGCAGCAGCAGCACTCCGATGCATAGGTTAGGTAGTGCCTCGACAGTGGCAGTGACACTGCTGTCAACTAGCTCCCAGGTGGGGTAAACTCTAGAATCAGGCAGGTAACCTCTCCTGTTTTTCTTCAGAGGCAGGAAAGCTGGGGAGCAGGAAGCCTGGACACACAGACATGGCCCTTTAAAGGACATTTGAGTAACAAACACGGGAAACCTGAGGGAAGTGGAGGGTGGGGGTGCGGGTGGGGAAGGGCTGGGGAGAGAATTGAGGGGAGGGGGACAGAGCCAATCCTGGAGGCTTAGGGGCTGCTGGTGCTTCCCTTTTCAGGATGAGACTGGTGGCCCCTTTGTGTGGGGGATTCAGACACTGCTGTGGTGGACAGTGGCATGTTTCCCTGGCTAGGATCTCATCCACCATCCAAGACTCAAACCAGAGAAGTGAGTGGTTGGTCGGGACAAGTGCAGGGTCCAAGGTCACAGCTGTCTGGCCTTTCAGGTCCTGTCTTCTCCCATCTGTCTCCAGAGCTGCCAACCATGTTCGCCCTCCTTCCTGTCAATGCAGCATGCTTTAGAGCACATTGTGTGGTTAAAAAGGGAGAGGAGCAACGAGCAGGGCGAGAACCCGCTGTGTGGTCTCATAAAATATTAATGGATTCAGAAAGGAAACGCGAAATCAAAATACCCCTGCAAGCTCGGGCCTGGCCAGCATGGTGTTTGCTGTGGGATCCAATTGCAGATTGCGGTGTGGGCTGCTGTGCATACTGGAGGCCTGTCACCCAGGGGACCTGTCCGCGAAGAACCAGGAGTGTTGTCATCTTAAATTCAGAAAACGCTCCTGGTCAGTCAGCCCTTGACTCTCTTGCTGGAGGCACGGAGGATGGCAGCTTCGTTCCGTTCAGGATGAAGGGGATGCATGTTTGGGATCCTGGGATCTTGTACCTTATGCTTGGGAGGGATTCCCGGGGTCTTACTATAGGCTGGCTCCATTTAGGGCCCCATGGGCACATTGGGGTCCAGCCCCTACCAGGAGCAGATGAGCTTGGCTGCTCTCACTCTGTTCGTTCAGCAGCTCTGTGTCCAGGGCCCATGTGAAGATAGGACAGGGATTCATAGGTGAACAAGAACGTCCTTTACCTTGCCATCAAATCGCTTTCATTTCAAGTTCCCTCCTGGATCTTGTTTCTTTTTTTTTTTTTTTGTCTTTTTTTGCTATTTCTTTGGGCCGCTCCCGTGGCATATGGGGGTTCCCAGGCTAGGGGTCAAATCGGAGCTGTAGCCACCGGCCTACGCCAGAGCCACAGCAACGCGGGATCCGAACCGCGTCTGCAACCTACACCACAGCTCACGGCAATGTCGGATCGTTAACCCACTGAGCAAGGGCAGGGACCGAACCCGCAACCTCATGGTTTCTAGTCGGATTCGTTAACCACTGCGCCACGACGGGAACTCCTGGATCTTGTTTCTGAAGCAACACGTGGGGCTGCGAGCAGGGCCTTTTTCTTTGCAAATGGCCCATGCAGGATTCCAGGGCCCCCCGCTCATATCCCCTGTGACCTCCCTGCCAACAAGGCGGCGTTTTAGAGATGATACATTTCTGACCTTCAATAGACACTGAAAGCACGTTTAAAAGAACACGAAGGGCCACTTTTTAAAGTTCTTGAAATAGTGGTGCCTGTTTGAAGGTGATTAGGAAAAACTCACTGAACCTAAAGGTAAAAACCTTCCCCAGTAGAAATGGGTAGCCCTAGATTTGGGCTATGGTCCAGGGTAAAGCAAAGCGACACTTTAAGTGAAACATTTGCGGGCAAAGTGCCCGTCGAAAATGGTTATTGAACATCTTGCAAGAGGGCAAATTGCAGACTCGAGGTCTCTCTTATATTTCGGAGCCACGCCAGGCGCTGTTGATCCACGGCCGTGTCAGCCCCTCTGCAGCCGTCTGTGGCAAGGCCGCCGTGTGGGATGGACGACTTAAATACTTCATCAATCACTGCCCAGGCCAATGTGCTGCCCGGTGATTGGTGGGAAATTCAAGTCATCCATCTTACCCCATCACTGCGCTCTGGGCTGTCCAGGTATTTCCAATTTTCCCTCTCACTCGCTCAGTGTGTCCATCCCAGGCAGCCCAGAAGCTGGTGGGCAGAGACCAGCCGGCCGGGCTGCAGCACCCACTGCTCCCCTGCTGGCTGTGTGGGCTGAGCCCCTGCTGGCAGCCAGAGCCCCAGCATCACCAGTGATGGCAAACCTGGGCACGGTGGGCGCGCTGTGGCCCCAAATGGAACTTTTAACCATTGGAAGGCAACTTGCTTACCCAACAGTAAAAGTCATTTCTTTTGAAGAAAATCATAAATTTCACAATTTAAACAGGGCTCAGCAAGAGAAGGGAAACTGTGTTGATTCAGAGATTAAAGAAAAAACAAAAATCCCACATCTCCATTCTCTGCTTTGTGACTAAGTTATAATACAATGTGGCATGTAGTTATATGACTCTAATCTCCTTCCTGACACAAAATCTGCAGAATCTGTGTTTCGGGGAGGCAGCCTCTGCTTGGAAAGTGGCAGGAGGGCCTGAGGCTCAGCCCAGCTTCTGGCCAGCAGGGCAAGGTCGGGCTCAGAGGTGCAAGGTATAAGGAGACAGTGGGAGCCACGGAAGGCTTTAGAAGAAGGGAGTGCATGTGTGAGGGTCCCATCCAGGTAATGATGAGGACGGTGCATTAGAGAGGGTAGGACTGGGAGGAAGGGGACATTGGGGGGTCACAGCAGAGAAGACACTCTGGTGGCAGTGGGGGTACCTCGGGGACACAGGACACTGCCAATTAAGCACCAGCACCTTAAACTCTGAGTTCACATAAACCTAACTGTACAGCAAGCCTGTTGTTGCTCTGTTCTCAGGCAAGAAAACAGGGACCAAAACAGTTTTTCAACCTGGCAAAGGCCTGTCTGAGCAGCTGCAGGGAGGTCCTGTTGGGGGATGGCTCTGTGAGCGGGAGATGCAAGCTGGGGTGTGGAGGGTCCAAACGCGGCAACACCAGGAGGGGCAATAGCCCAGTGGGCGCAAGCGGCTTCACGTGGATGAGTGAGAGGCTGTGTGGTCTTGGGGGCTTCCACGTTTTGTTAAAACGGCAACGACCGACCTGCCTAGCTTCATCCCCAGAGGTTTTCCTGGCAACAGAGCAGGGTCAGTGTGTTGCCCCCAGGGTCCATGGTCAGGTCAGGGGTCCCATCCGGCCCCATCTCCTGAGTCTCCACACCTGCCACATGAGTTCACCCGGATGACTCCCCGTGAGTTCAGCACAATGAGTGGAGCAGGTGAGGGAAGAGATGGGAAGGTGAAGCCTGAGGCACAGGTGGCCAGTGACCTGAGTGAAGGAGCAGTGGTGGGGGTCCTGACCCCCTCGGTCACCTGCCACGGTGGTGGCTCTTCTGCCCCAGATGGCCACACCCAAGCTCACTTTCTTGGCTTCAGGGTGGGGGGCTCTATGGTCACACTTTCCTGACTGTCGTGTCACCCAGGCTGACTGTCACCCAGGCTTTCCCTGGGTGAGAAAGGGCATTGGAAAGTCTGGGTGGGTGGGGTCCAAGTGAAGGGTCCCTACTGGAACTTACCACTCATGACACACCTCAAAACTGCCCTCAGCATGGAGTTTGTGGTGGCACAAATTTGCAGGACTCTTCTCTGTGGGGAGGGCAGCGAACCAGGGCAGCCTAGTTGTCAGTGTGGTTCGTCAGTAGGTTTTGGTGGTTCTGGGAAGGGTGCCAACCCCTGCCCACGAGTGTTGTGTTCTGGCTTGAGCCTCTGGGACTGGTCTCAGCTTCCTTGAGCCACCCCCGGCCTGGAGCTGCCACGAGGATTTGCAGAGAGGTGGGCGCTGAGGCCTGTGGTCACCCCCCTCTGACCTGCAGGTGGTGGCCATAAAAGTTAACTGATGGGACATCTAAAGGGTTGGTGGGACTGAATCACAGAATATGATGATGAAGAAACGTGAGGGTAAAATGCCTTCTATTTTACACACATTTATTTAAGAGCATTCTCATTTTAGCTTTTTACTCAGGGGCATTCCCACTGGACTTTTATGAAAGGGCTAATGTTCATTTTTATATAACAATAAAATTTACAAAACATTCATCCTCTGCCTCACCATCTGATAAGACCCATATCTCCCCCTTCAGGGGCCGGGAAGGGATGGGACAAACATTCTGGGACTTGGCCAGCCTGAACTTGTGACAGCAAGACACAGAATTGAGGAAATTCCTCCCCGGCCTGATCAGAGAATAAAATGGTCGTTGCGGGGTTACAGGGTTTGCTTAAGGATGCACCCACTTAATTTATGGCAGTTATTGGCATTTCAAGCCCATTTTGGGGAGGGAGTTAAGAAGAGGGTGGTGAGAGGTAGTGTTTCCATTCTCTGGAGAACACACCATGTACTGACTCAGTGGGGGAGGGATTCGGACCCCTTGATCCTCACTTGCGGTCCTGCGTGAATGCCTCCTCACATGTCACAGGGCACCTGGGATGAGGATGGGCTTCTACTTGATCAAATGTCACGTTTGAGCTGCTAGAAACTCTTTGCATTTCACCAGAGCAGCTACATGTTTTGGCCAGATTGATCTGAATAAAATAACGGGATGACATGTGAAAAACCTCTTAGGCTTTATGGACCCCAGTTGCCCAAACTATAGAAAGAAGGAGTTGGACACTGAATTAATCAATTTTTAACATCCTTTAAACCAAAAAAATTCTAGTCTATTCCATTCTATTCCATTCTGTCCCATCCCGTCCCATTCCATTCCATTCCATTCTATCCAAATTCTATTCTATTCTATTCTGTTCTATTGTATTCTATCTAAATTCTAACCAAATTCTGTTCTGTTCTATTCTATTCTATTCTATTCTATTCTATTCTATTCTATTCTATCCTATCCAAATTCAATTCTATCCAAATTGTTCTGTTCTGTTCTGTTCTGTTCTGTTCTGTTCTGTTCTATTCTATTCTATTCTATTCTATCCAAATTCTATTCTATTCTGTTCTATTCTATTCTATTCTATTCTATTCTATTCTATTCTATTCTATTCTATTCTATCCAAATTGTTCTAGTCTAGTCTAGTCTAGTCTAGTCTAGTCTATTCTATTCTATTCTATTCTATTCTATTCTATTCTATTCTATTCTATTCTATTCTATTCTATTCTATTCTATTCTATTCTATTCTATTCTATTCTATTCCATTCTATTCTATTCTATACAAATGCCCAAACCAGAAATACTTTCATCACATGCAGGTCTGGTTACTGGCATTCCCACAGCATCTTTAATGCTCCAGCATTATACCAAAACAATCATAAATTTTCACAGGGAACTGATTCAGTTGACATCAATCTTCTTAGAAGACTCTCCAAGCTGTGGCTACATCTTTACTAGTTAATGACTGGTTAGTGATGCCTCAGTGGGCTCAAAATAGTCAACTCCCCTGTGTGTGTGGATGAAGCCACCTTGATGTTTGGGGAGAATGGGGACCAATGCTGTTTCCACAGAGGCTTCTTTTCTGCATGGACTGAAGTGCAGTCCAACACACATGGGTTTCCCATGAGATGATGATTGATAGCACAAATTTGTTCAAAGTGCTACCCAGCTTTAATATTCACTGTTGGAGTTGACCCTCACAGACCTTCGGGTCAGCATGGGACCTGAGGCTTCAGGTCACAGAAGCCTTGTGCCCAGAGCTGACAGGTGCAGAGCCAGACAGGATCTGTAGCCCTTCTACTTCCTCGTCTGAGGACACACCATCAAAGCATGTCTGCACTTCGAGTATCTGTTTC
Source organism: Sus scrofa (assembly GCF_054392235.1). Classification (NCBI taxonomy): domain Eukaryota; kingdom Metazoa; phylum Chordata; class Mammalia; order Artiodactyla; family Suidae; genus Sus; species Sus scrofa. Next base: position 157,324,944 of record NC_139383.1, read on the forward strand.
CTCAGAAGGAGCAGAATTTAAACTTCCTGTGTGTTTTGTGATGATGACCACAGTTCTAGTGGCTCTGAACTGACTCTGGTCCCACCAAAGGCCCTGTGACTTTCAGAGTGTCCTGATTTCCTATCCCAGCTTCTTCCTGTCCCTTTAGTTACTATGCTGATGGATGAGCTCTGATTCCAAATAATAGAAAAATGCCGTTTCCTAGGTTCCTGCATGCCAACTATGGATCCATGAGGAAAATACACATGAAAACTCCACAGAGTTTCTGATGGCAAAGGGGCATATGATGCAAGACAGTGGCCCCTTCTTATTAGAAAGATGCCATTTGTGAAGCTAACATCTGCATGGGCTGCTCACCACCATGGTGGGTGGTGGGGGAGGCTCTTGCTGTGAGGGGCTCTCCTGTGATGGGGGGGTAGGGTCGTCTCCTTCCAATATACACATATATATATATTTATTTTATTTTATTTTATTTTTTTGCTTTTATTATTTTAGGGCTACACCTGTGGCATTTAGAAATTCCCAACCTAGGGTTTGAATCAGAACTGCAGTTGTCGGCATACACCACTGCCATAGCAATGTGGGATCTGAGCTGCATCAATGCTGGATCCTCAACCCACCGAGTGAGACCAGTGAATTCGTTTCCGCTGAGCCACAATGAGAACTCCATGCTCCTCCATACATATATATATGTCTTTTTTCTTTCTAGGGCTGCACCTGAGGCATATGGAGGTTCCCAGGCTGGGGTTCTAATCAGAGCTGTTGCTGCCCACCTACACCACAGCCACAGCAATGCCAGATCCTTAACCTACTGAGTGAGGCCAGGGATTGAACCTGCAACCTCATGGTTCCTACTCAGATTCATTTCCACTGCACCACAACGGGAACTCCCCTCCTTCCAATATTAAATCAAACATGCAGATCCCAAACTTCACGAAACATCAAATCAGCATGAACAGTAGCCGTAACAGCAGAGAAGGCCTCCGCGTTCTTGTTTCAGCATTCACAAGTGCCTTACTCGTCTGGGGCTGCGTGGTTTCAACATTGATTTAGTTGTTTCAGAAAACCCTGTGATCAGCCTGAAGAGGCTGGTTTCCTGCTCCTGCTCCTACAAACAGCTGTGCTGATGGAGCTCCTTCCCAACATTTCAGAGGCGTGACCCTGGGCCTTGTGGGCAGCATAGCACCTAGGCTGCCCCAAGTTCATGGCACAGCTCTGGTCTCCTGCCCACTCACTCCTCAGCCCCTGGCCCACCGTGCTGCCCACCCTCAGTCCTGTTGCTGTCTGGCCCTGGACCCTCTGCCCCCTGCCCACCGGCACCTTCTCAGGAGGAGCTCCAGCCTGCTGAGGGACCCAGCCCTGCCATGGAAGGATCTTCTTACACTGCTGACCCAGAGCCACCACTCACTGCTTCCCTGTTATGACTCTCTGGGTCCCTCCTCCTCTCAGAAGTCTTCCAGGGCTGCTCCTTGACTCACCTCCTTGGCTATGGATCTTTCATGGACTGAGCGGCTTCAATCAACACGCTGGAAGCCCCGCGTGACCAGGTTAAAACCCAGCCTCTGCTGGTCTGCCCTGCAACTCCATCCCCTCGTCAAGGCCAAGCTGTCCAGTGTGGCTGCCTCCCTCCCATCTCCACGGACACACTGGCCAGTCCCTGTTACCCTGGTCCTGGTGTCCCCGTGGCTCAGTGTCTTTATGTCTGCCTATTTTCCATTCCAACCCACACTGTCCTCACCACTTTCCTGACAGCTGAAACATGTCAGACTCCAGATCAAGAGTCTGCTGTGGCTCCCAACTGCTTCACCAGAAGGGCCTGGAGTTGGGGTAAGTGCACAGCTGCCGCACAGCTGGCGGGCATCCATCCTCATTATCCCTAATTACAGTGGTGGGCGTTAATGACGCCTGCCTTGCTGTCCCCAGTCCCCTGGACAGTTTTTATTGTCTTCTAACATGAAAGGCAGCATGTGAACAGTCAGAATCCATGGCAGGAGGGCTGAGACAGGGATGAGGGCCAGAGTACTCCAGCATGAGGGTGTGGGATGGGCTTTCTTGAGCAGCCTCAAGCCTGGTCCTTGTCAGCCAGGGAGAGGGCAGGATGAGAAGAGAAAGCAGAGCTCCCCACCTCCTCAGGGAGGAGACCCACCATGGCAGCCAGCTGGGACAGTCACAGCATGAAGGATACAAAGTTGGGCTTCCTGCCTGTTGGACCCTTTCAGCCACAATCACCCTGGCACTTTGGGACTCATGATGTTTTTTGTGCTGTTTAAGCCATTTTGATTCATCATCCATGGGGGATGGAGGCAACTTCCAACTATATCCTCAAGTACATCACATTTGTCCCCAAATTGGCCATAGTGGGAATATTTACACCATAGAACCTGGCAAACACTGCCCAGAGTTTTCTGTGTGGTTCTGGAGGACTAGCCTTTATGCATTAACCAGCGCACTAGGGTTCAGGGTTTTCTGTTAAATGCAGTCAAAAGGGTCCTGACTGCTGTGTCCAAGCTCCAGTCAAGGCATGCATAACCAGGCATGGGGGTTCCAGGGAGGGGACCTCATGACAGGGTTCTCCCCCATCATCACAGGCTCCCCAGACCCTTGAAGTGGCCCCCCACAGCTCACAGATGCCAGCCTTCCATGCTGCTCTTTCCTCAGAATATCGTTTCTTACAAAGCATGTGTCCCACAGAAATAGCGGTGGAGTTGAGACACAGACCCAGGTCAGCTCCCCTGCTCAAAAAGGACAGTTCCTTACAAGGAAGGTGATTGCTCTCATCTCCAGACCAGGAACTGCCTGAGGGGGTGGAAAGTTCTGAGACAGGAACCAGGGCACACCATCTCCCTGGGCCCATGGCCACCAACGCCTCTCCAGGAGTTGATTGCTCAGTTCCTGCTCCCCACTCTGCTCACTTGAGCTCTCATTGCCAGCAAAATTCCCAGAACATTCCCTTCTCTTTTCAAAATATTATCCTGGATCCAACTCCAGATAAGTAGCCCTAAATGACCAAAAAATGACAATTGAAAAAAAGAAGACTTTTTGCTGTTTTTTTTTTTTTTTTGGTTCCTTATTGCTTCATTTTAACCATGTTTAGCAGCCAACCACGTAACTGCTAATTTTAACAGTTAAATTTACAGTTTTAAACAGTTTTTATGATGCCCAGCTATGTCAACTTGACAAGTCTACTGTTAAAATAACTGTTTAAACACTGCATTTATAGTCAAAAACATTCTTTGTCACTGCTAAATTAACTCGTTTCCACTGCTATTTATTGTCAAAATCATTTTTTCGAATTACAGACTGAGACTAGCAGTTTCTGTAACTTTGAAGTTGAGTCACTCAAACTGTTTGGGGTGCGCAGAAATACTGCATTTTTAAACGGCTCCTATTAAAAAGTGGGAAAATCGTCTATTACATTAATGGTGAAAACTATTAAATTGAGTTACAGTGAGAATGAAAATATACTCTGTGCGGCTGTGCACCCAGATATGTGGGATTTCACCTGAAGCCTCCATGCAGATCCTCTTCTGTTCCAGGCCGTCCCTTGAGAATGTCGTATCTTTATTTTCCTTAAAGGCCAGTGGATTTATCTTTGGGGGAGAATTAATTATAAAAATGAGTGTTCTTGGTAATGACTATTAAATATCAAGTGTTGTTGTGTCACTGAAAATATTCACACTTAACTCACAGTGATTGTACGTTATTTATGTGGGAGGTTAGCAATTTGGAAATTCTTTAAAAAGATACAATTTGTGTGCTCTAAGAAAAACTCAGGATGGTAGCATCTTTGATTTTGTAGCCTATGTTATATAATCTCTGATGATGTGTTATTGTATATGTGTAAAGCATCCATGTTATTTTTTGGAATTGTGTTTTTATTTCTGTGACACAATATCATTTGGGTGTTATACATGTGATTTTCTCTGATCAAGTGTCTTCTCCTTTAAGAGCTTTTAACATTTTGAAGTACTACATTTTCATTTCTTTCCCTGCTTGTCAATTCATTTTCATGAACCTATATCTTTGGGGGAGATTCAAAGCAATAATTATATGTGGACATTATCTTAGATTAATGTATAATTGATCATCATAACACAAAACATTCTTCTCTTTAGTATCGAAATGAGAAAATAAGTGTGCTCTTAATTCATTATAATCTCAGGAAGAAATAAAAAGAAAATGATGTCCCCGTGTGGATTGTGGGCACTAACATCCTAACAAGGTACTTTACACTCATGTTGGATTTCTTGCCAGCCCAGGTGAGCTCTTTCTGTCACTTGAGCATTCAGGACTGAGGAAACCCTTGGAATTTAATGAGACGATAATGCACATAAGCTCTGAAAGTTGACGCAGTGCAGAAGCAAGTGCGAGACCAAGCTGAGTTGGATGGATGAATGAGTCAACATGCTCTTCCAATGACGAGGCTAAGTTCACTGCAAAGGGAGGGACGAATGGATGGTAATCGGACAGAATAGCAGGAAACAGTGATGGAAGTTTCAAAAACTTGTATGGGTGAAACTGAAGAAACTCATCTAAAGACAAGTAAGTTTTTTTAAGGAAAAGTCATTGTTTTTTCTGCCTTTCTTTCTCTCTTTCCCTCTTTCCCTCTCTCTCTCTCCCTCTCTCCATCTCTTCCTCCCTCTCTCTCTCTTTCTCCCTCCCTCCCTTCTTTCCTTCCTTCCTTTGTAATAGAAAGTAGAGACACATTCTTTGAATGAAAATCTGCGGGCAGTCACACGTACTGTGTTTTACAGCATAAAGTTGGTCATAACAGTTCCCAAATAGGAAACATGTTTGATGACATGTGGCCGGTTGGATCTGATCTCACCTTAAACACAAAAGGCCCCCCTTGTCTGCCATGTGCAGGCACAGGTGAGGGATATTCTTCCGGGACCGTGCGGCTGAGGGTCTGGAGCACTTTCCTCAATGTCCTGTTCCCCTCTCTCTGCGGTGTCTTCCAGCATCATCTGTCCCCAAGACCTCTTGCCACCACGACCAGGACAAGGACCTGGTGGGGACTCTCAGGGCTGGCAGCATACAGAGCGCTTTCTGGACAGCAGACCGACTGAAGCCCTGTCCCTGGACGATGCGCGAGACCTTTCCTGAGGTGGCCCCAGGGAGCCGGAGATGGGGGTTGAACACCAACCTGCTCTTCCTCTGATATCCTGGTGTGGTCAAGCCCATGCGGTCTGGCCCTTATGGCCCCCCTGCAGGAATGCAGGAACCTCCAGGGTCCCATCAGTAGCCAATTGTCCACCAGGTTATTTCCGAGACGGCCAAGTGTCCAGACTCTACCCACGCCCAGCTTCCCCTCCCCTCGCCCCACAGACCCTGCCTCAGCATCTCACGTCTGGCCGTAGCGTTTACTTCCATTGTGCTTGGCTGTGTAAAATCTACAGATAAACTCAAAACTCAATTTGTGGGTGTAGTTTTGAAAAAGTATCAGATCATTATAAACTTTTAAATGCGAGAGCTAAAACAAAGCAACTCACTAAATATTTCAATTTGCCCACCTGTTCCAATTACTCCCCACAATGGGGTTGCCACTTACACGATCGTTCCCTCTCCTCTCCGAGCTATTGTCCCACTTTAACAATAGATGTGAGTTAATAAAATCCAATTAAAGACAAGGGGAAGCAGTTTGCAAGGGTTCAGATAGACTATCCGCTCACAGAAAATTAGCAGAAAGATGTAGAGGTGGGTGAAGAATTTCCAGATGCATCTAACTGCTGGCATCTCGATGGCGGTCCTCAGTATGGGTGGTGGTGGCCCAATCACAGAAGCAACAGCTTGAATGTGTTCGTGGGAAGAGTGAAATAAAAACATTAGCCTAGCCCTATATTTCTGTTGCAAGTGTGGTTCAAATTTCTCATCTAGTCGACCAATCACTAACTAGATGTTTAGTGAACAGGCTCTCCTCACCTGCACCCCTCTTCAGACCCACTGGCATTGTTGCTCAAACACCTGATTGGTACAATCCAATCAGTCCAGTTGTATTGGCTGGAGCGTGTAGACACAGCTCCACTCCAGTTGGGAGAACAGGAGATCAGAGTTCCATAATTTCAAGCAGATCTGTGTACACTGCTCCTGTGAGGAAATGCCTCCCCAGCACTTACAGGACTAATTGACCAATTAAGAAATATCTGGAAGGAAGGAAAGGGAAGAAAAAAGAAAAGAAAAAAAAAAAGAAGAAGAAGAAGAAGAGGAAGAACTAGGACTGAGGAAGATACAATCAGAGAGCAGTCACTCAAATAAGCCAGCATACAGATTTAATCATGAACATGCTTCAAACAAAATAAAATTAAAAAGAAAAAAATAAAAGAGTCATCAAAACCATAAAATGTGGGCAAGGGATGTTAGGAGGTAAATAATCCTTTTTGTTTGTATGTATGTCTCTCTTCTTAATTTTAATATAATAATGAAGTGTTTGAACTTACAGGACCATCAGGCTAAAACACACAATTATGGGAAGGGGTTAGCATACTTAAAAAACAGGGCAACCACAAGCCAAAACCAAATATTGCATTTGCAAAAAATGAAAAAAAAAATACACTCAAGCAGATAATAACAGGAGACCATCCAACCAAAAAAAAAAAAAAAAAAAAAAAAGAAGAATGGAGAACCATAGAATCAACTGGAACACGAGGATCAAATGGCAATAAATAATCATCTATCAATTATCACCTTAAATGTCAATGGACTGAATGCCCCAATCAAAAGACACAGAATGGCTGAGTGGATAAAACGGCAAAAACCTTCAATATGCTGCCTACAAGAAACTCACCTTAGGACAAAAGATACATATAGATTGAAAGTGAAAGGCTGGGGAAAAGTATTTCATGCCAATAGACATGACAGAAAAGCAGGAGTTGCAACGCTCATATCAGACAAAATAGACTTTAAAACAAAAGACATAAAGAAAGACAAAGAAGGACACTATTTAATGATTAAGGGATCCATCCAAGGAGAGGATGTTACTATCATCAACATATATGCCCCAAACATAGGAGCACCCAGATACATACAACAAATATTAACAGACATAAAGGGAGATATTGATGAGAATACAATCATAGTAGGAGACCTAAATACCCCCCTCACATCAATGGACAGATCCTCTAGACAGAAAACCAATAAAGCAACAGAGATCCTAAAGGAAACAATAGAAAAGTTAGACTTAATTGATATCTTCAGGACACTACATCCAAAAAAAGCAGAATACACATTCTTCTCAAATGCTCATGGAACATTCTCAAGAATCAACCACATATTGGGACACAAAGCGAATCTCAATAAATTTAGGAGCGTAGAAATTATCTCAAGTATCTTCTCTGACCACAATGCCATGAAATTAGAAATCAACCATGGGAAAAGGAAAGAGAAAAAACCTACTCCATGGAGACTAAACAACATGCTACTAAAAAACCAATGGGTCAATGAGGAAATCAAGAAGGAAATTAAAAACTACCTTGAAACAAATGATAATGAAGACACAACCTCTCAAAATCTATGGGATGCTGCGAAAGCAGTGCTCAGAGGGAAATTTATAGCAATCCAGGCCTTTCTCAAAAAAGAAGAAAGATCCCAAATTGACAACTTAACCCTCCACCTAAATGAATTAGAAAAAGAAGAACAAAGAAGTCCTAAAGTCAGCAGAAGGAAGGAAATTGTAAAGATCAAAGAAGAAATCAATAAAATAGAGACTCAAAAAACAATAGAGAAAATTAATAAAACCAAGAGCTGGTTCTTTGAAAAGGTGAACAAAATTGATAAACCCCTGGCCAGACTCACTAAAAAGAGGAGAGAAAGAACCCAAATCACCAAAATTATAAATGAAAAAGGAGAAATTACAACGGATACAGCAGAAATACAAAAAACCATAAGAGAATACTATGAACAACTATATGGCAATAAGTTTGACAATCTGGAAGAAATGGACAATTTTCTAGAATCTTACAGCCTGCCAAAACTGAATCAAGCAGAAACAGACCAACTGAACAGACCAATCACTAGAAATGAAATTGAAGAGGTCATAAAATCACTCCCTACAAATAAAAGCCCAGGACCAGATGGCTTCACAGGTGAATTCTATCAAACATATAAAGAGGAATTGGTGCCCATCCTCCTTAAACTCTTTCAAAAGGTTGAAGAAGAAGGAATACTCCCAAAGACATTCTATGAGGCCACCATCACCCTCATTCCAAAACCAGGCAGAGATACCACCAAAAAAGAAAACTATCGCCCAATATCATTGATGAATATAGATGCAAAACTTCTCAACAAAATCTTAGCCAACCGAATCCAACAACATATCAAAAAAATTATACACCATGACCAGGTTGGGTTCATCCCAGGTTCACAAGGATGGTTCAACATACGCAAATCAATCAACATCATACACCACATTAACAAAAAAAAAGTCAAAAATCATATGATCATCTCAATAGATGCAGAAAAAGCATTTGACAAAGTTCAACATCCATTCATGATCAAGACCCTCGCCAAAGTGGGTATAGAGGGAACATTCCTGAATATAATCAAAGCCATTTATGATAAACCCACAGCAAATATAATCCTCAATGGAGAAAAACTGAAAGCCTTCTCACTCAAATCTGGAACAAGACAGGGATGCCCACTCTCACCACTGCTCTTCAACATAGTTTTGGAAGTCTTAGCCACAGCAATTAGACAAACAAAAGAAATCAAAGGCATCCATATAGGAAGAGAAGAGATCAAACTGTCACTGTATGCAGATGACATGATTCTATACCTAGAAAACCCTAAGGACTCAACCCCAAAACTCCTTGAACTGATTAATAAATTCAGCAAAGTGGCAGGATATAAGATTAACATTCAGAAGTCAGTTGCATTTCTGTATACCAGCAATGAAGCATTAGAAAAGGAATACAAAAATACGATACCTTTTAAAATTGTACCTCACAAAATCAAATACCTCGGAATACACCTAACCAAAGAGGTAAAGGACCTATATGCCGAGAACTATAAAACCTTAATCAAAGAAATCAAAGAAGATGTAAAAAAATGGAAAGATATTCCATGTTCCTGGATTGGAAAAATCAATATTGTGAAAATGGCCATCCTACCCAAAGCAATCTACAGATTCAATGCAATCCCTATCAAATTACCCATGACATTTTTCACAGAACTAGAACAAACAATCCAAACATTTATATGGAACAACAAAAGACCCAGAATCGCCAAAGCAATCCTGAGAAACAAAAACCAAGCAGGAGGCATAACTCTCCCAGACTTCAAGAAATACTACAAAGCCACAGTCATCAAAACAGTGTGGTACTGGTATCAAAACAGACAGACAGACCAATGGAACAGAATAGAGAATCTGGAAATTAACCCTGACACCTATGGTCAATTAATCTTTGACAAGGGAGGCAAGAACATCAAATGGGAAAAGGAAAGTCTATTCAGCAAGCATTGCTGGAAAACCTGGACAGCTGTATGCAAAGCAATGAAACTAGAACACACCCTCACACCATGCACAAAAATAAACTCCAAATGGCTGAAAGACTTAAATATACGACAGGACACCATCAAACTCCTAGAAGAAAACATAGGCAAAACACTCTCTGACATCAACATCATGAATATTTTCTCAGGTCAGTCTCCCAAAGCAATAGAAATTAGAGCAAAAATAAACCCATGGGACCTCATCAAACTGAAAAGCTTTTGCACAGCAAAGGAAACCCAAAAGAAAACAAAAAGACAACTTACAGAATGGGAGAAAATAGTTTCAAATGATGCAACTGACAAGGGCTTAATCTCTAGAATATACAAGCAACTTATACAACTCAACAGCAAAAAAACCAATCAATCAATGGAAAAATGGGCAAAAGACCTGAATAGACATTTCTCCAAGGAAGATATACAGATGGCCAACAAACACATGAAAAAATGCTCAACATCGCTGATTATAAGAGAAATGCAAATCAAAACTACCATGAGATACCACCTCACACCAGTCAGAATGGCCATCATTAATAAATCCACAAATAACAAGTGCTGGAGGGGCTGTGGAGAAAAGGGAACCCCCCTGCACTGCTGGTGGGAATGTAAACTGGTACAGCCACTATGGAGAACAGTTTGGAGATACCTTAGAAATCTATACATAGAACTTCCATATGACCCTGCAATCCCACTCTTGGGCATCTATCCGGACAAAGCTCTACTTAAAAGAGACACATGCACCCGCATGTTCATTGCAGCACTATTCACAATAGCCAGGACATGGAAACAATCCAAATGTCCATCGACAGAGGATTGGATTTGGAAGATGTGGTATATATACACGATGGAATACTACTCAGCCATAAAAAAGGATGACATCATGCCATTTGCAGCAACATGGATGGAACTAGAGACTCTCATACTGAGTGAAATGAGCCAGAAAGACAAAGACAAATACCATATGACATCACTTATAACTGGAATCTAATATCCAGCACAAATGAACATCTCCTCAGAAAAGAAAATCAATCATGGACTTGGAGAAGAGACTTGTGGTTGCCTGATGGGAGGGGGAGGGAGTGGGAGGGATCGGGAGCTTGGGCTTATCAGTCACAACGTAGAATAGATTTACAAGGAGATCCCGCTGAATAGCATTGAGAACTATGTCTAGATACTCATGTTGCAACAGAAGAAATGGTGGGGGAAAAACTGTAATTGTAATGTATACATGTAAGGATAACCTGACCCCCTTGCTGTACAGTGGGAAAATAAAATTAAAAAAAAAAAATAAAAAAAAAAAAAGAAATTAAAAAAAAAAAAAAAAAAGAAATATCTGGGAAGAGTGAGTGGCTGATCTGAAATGTTCTGACAGGCTGCTGGAGTTTCCAAGCATGTGTTCTGCCCACACGGTGTGCCGTCTGGGTCCCCTTCAGGGCCGTCCCTGCACGGGTGCGTCTCTGTCCTTGTGATGGCAGAACCGAGGGTGGTTCCTGGATCTGTGTCCGTCATGCTGTGGGCCCCGGGTAGTTGTTCAGTCAGAAGAAACAATGTGTCAGCAGTGTTTTTCCAGCACACATGGTCGTGCTCATAAGTCATTACCTTTGCCATCGGCCCAGGTGACCTCTGCGGGGAAGGATGCTAGGCATGGGGTATTCACTAAGGTGCAGACGATCTTTATGCCAGGGAGGTGCCAGGCATGGGGAAGTCACTAAGGTGTAGAAGGTCTCTATGCCAGGGAGACACCGGGCAAGGGGAAAATTCAAGATAAGCTTTCTGTCTTGGCCGATGGAGGGGCCTATAGCCTCATCGTTGCAGCTCAATCAGTGACCAGGACAATGGAGATAAGCAAACGCTGGGTACAGTGTGATGCCTAGATGATTTCTCGGGGGGGGGGGCTTGGGGGGAAGAGCAGGGGTAGGAATGGTCTCCAGGAAGGAGAAACTGGACAGGTGTTCTGCGCTCATCACCTAATCTGCAGCTTTTAAAATCCTTTTGATTATGCTGTTATGCACACCACCCCTTGGGGATAAAGCCTCCCGCCAGACACGGGATGAAAGGAGTGGAAGGAGCTGAGATACAAAGGAAGCACTTGGATGCTGAATTGGAAGTGATGGCTGATGCTTTTAGAAAACCCACGGCCTTTATCGGTCTGTGGTCTCCGTCCAGGAACCCCAAACCTTGTCCTTACTTTGCTTTTGTCTGGGACCTCACATTATCTGCTCCTCAGCATCCTGACCTGTGGATTTATTTTGTCTCTGAAACGAAGCCCTTGAGCAGGAAGGATGCTGTGTGGGACACAGGTTGGTCCTGCAGGGTGGTTCTGGGACCTCACTATGGGGTGGTGGGAGAGAAGCTCTGGGCCCAGCTGGGCTTTCGGTCCAGCCTGAGTCCTAGCTATAGCCGCTACCAGGAAAGCATATCGAGCAAGACCCTCCTCTGTGGGCTGGGCTTCTCAGGCATCCAGGAGAGACTGCTGCCAAGGTCCAGGGGCTGGCTGGGACAACCCCCCGCAGCGCTGAATTCACCGGCCTCCTGGCTCTGCCATCCGGCTTGTAATAAGTGAGCAGCTTAGCAGCATCCTTTCAACTTGGCTCGGAAGGCAGGCGAGCTTTACAACCCAAACCATCAACTTCAAACTGCAGAACCCATCAGGCCGGATGGAGGGTGACCCTTAAATTGAGAGTGAAATTGTCAGAGGGGTCCCCGTCCTCCGCAGGGTGTGGGGGCTGTCACTCCCCTCCTGAGTGGGAACCGTGGTGGTGTCTCTGATCCTGAGAAGGTTCTGTGCCTGGTTCTGCCGCAGGTCCAGGGAGCTGGCCCAGGCCATCTGGCCCCACAGGCGTGCATGACGTCCAGACCAGGGGCTTTATGCGCTTGTAAAAGTATGTTGTGTCTCTCGCAGGGTCTGATTTTAATTTGGGTAATATTCCCGTTAATAATAACATCTAATTACAACATCCATTAAAAGTTAGTAACATTAATTTAACGGGGAGAAAATCTAATAGAGTTCTTGGAGTGATATTGGCATTTTTCCATTAAATTAATGTTACAAACTTTTAACAGGATGTCTTAAATAGGCATCATTAGTGTTGGGAATATTAAACAAATTACATTCAGGCCTGCGATATGAGGTGGGAGCCTATTTATGAATCCAAAAAAAAAGGTGGCTGTTGGGCTCTTTCATCTACTTAAGAAATTCTGCAGGAAGGGTGGTGGCTGTGCAGGACTTCTGGAAAATTCCGCAAGGAAGGACATGCCTCTGCCTGAGCCCATTGCTGGGTGCCTTGCAGCGAGGACTCCGTGGGGCCATAGGGTCAGCTTTACAATCTGCAGCTCCTCTCTGAAATCCCCCTTCTCCTGGAGTTTTGTTTCTTGGGTCCTGTGAAGGTCATTGGTAGAAGCAAATACATGGTCCCAAGCCAGAGGTCGGTGGCCCCTGCCTGGCTCTGCTTCCTGGTTGAGTTTTGGCCGGGTAGCCTGCCTGCTAGGATGGATGCAGCACAGCTGTTTCAAAACCCAGTTGGACGGGCACGCTTGCTCACATGAGTGGATGGACTATTTGGGAAAATGGGTGCAGAGGTCAGCTGTGAATGGAAGGTTGGTTCCCATGATGCAACTCTGCTTGCACCCAGCAGGTTGGTGCTTTTGCTCAGGAGCCAGAAACTCCGATGCCTAGTGGTCCTTGGGATGGGAATGGAGGTCCAAGCTCCAACACTGAGGGACAAAGCACTGATGCCACTTGGCGTCTACAGAGCTGAGATTTGTGATGGAGATATGGTTTCCCTGGGACTATGCCAGCAGGTACCCAAAGGTTTGGGAAGCGACAAGGTGGCAAGTTTAGGAAGAAGGAGGGGGAGGTGTGCTCGGCACAGTGGACCAGACTGGAGCCAGGAGCTCACATGTGCCTGACACTGCCAAGCGGTGACTGTAAGCAGTGGGCAGAGGACTTAGGACAGGAGCTGGGTGCCCTCTTCCCGTCATACGAGCCTGACTCGACCCTGCTTGGCTTCACTGGGTACAGGCAGGTGTCCTCGCGTCTGGTCACTGGGCATCGGGAGGGTCTGATGATGCTGAAGTGAGTTCTGGTGGAAAACACATTTTTATGCAGTGTGTGTAGAGCCTTGATGGATAGTCTGGCTGTTATGTAAACAATATATAAAATAAGGCTCTGTACCCACAGCTGCATTCAGAGGAATTGGGAGAACCAAGGGAAGGGGCGCCTCTCCTGGGTGGGATGTGCCTGGACCAAGAGGGCGTCTGATGACCACGAGCTGCTGAATGTGTCCTCTGCAGATAAGGGCCACCCTTCAGTCATTAGAAGGGAGAATGTTAACCAGAAAATACTAACTTCTTACTTATGGTATATACTACCTTGGAGAAAGCTCATGTTTTATTTTAGACTCTTTCTCTATAGAAATTCTGGAGCAAGTCTCCCTGCCATTTAGGCCCCATGGAATTCATGGTTATTAGCAGGTAACTGTGACCCATCTTCCCAGAGAGTCATACAACCTTCTGTGTGTCTTCATCATACTTGACTCAACTCAGTGGAAACTGCCTAAATGCCGACACCCCAAATTCTTTCCTAAAGCCATATGTTTGCCTGTTACTACGAGCTATGATTTTATATAATGTATGTATGTATACCTGCATTTGTGCATGACATATACATAAGGATGCATTTTATATATATTTTAAGCAACACACTCCTGCAATGGGAACCATACATGTTTGCTTATGTGTTTAACTGTGAGGTCACAGGTTAAGGCATTTGGCCATCAGCATGAATTGAATGACTGAGTTCAAACCCATGCCTGCCCCTGCCAGCTGTGTGGCTAAGGGCCTCAATTTCTCTGCAGCCTAAGTTTTCTCCTCTGTAAAGCGGGGGTCATAATAGCCACCCCCTAATCCAGTCTAGGGATTAGAAATAATGTCCAAGGCACTTAGCCCATGCCTGGCACAGAACATTTACTAAATCTGGCAGCCATTATTTATATTTCTAAATATCAACCCAGAAGTAGAGAAGTGAGTGGAATGCCTTCTTAAAGTTTTCTCTAAATCTAAGGTTTAATGAAATAATACCTATTATTGCAACAGAAAAGATATGTACTAATTCCTTTGCTGTCCATATCACAATTGTTTCCTACAGACTGAATGAATATCGGACATAGTTATAAAAAGGCTGATTGGAGTTAATGCTTGCGAACTGCTCTCCTGTTTGCTCTGAAATGTAAAATAATGATATCAAATGGGAAGCTCACACCACAATGGCTATAGAGGAACTGCACTTGACAAGCAAATATTGCCCCATCTAATGGGCAGATCTGGGACATGCAGATACCGTCATGACGCAGAGGAAATGAATCTGACTAGGAACAATGAGGTTTTGGGTTCAATCTCTGGCCTTGTTCAGTGGGTTAAGGATCCGGTATTGCCGTGAGCTGTGGTGTAGGTTGCAGATGCGGCTCGGATCTGGCGTTGTTGTGGTTCTGGCGTAGGCCAGCAGCAGCAGCTCCGATTAGACCTCTAGCCTGGGAACCTCCATATGCCTTGAGTGTGGCCCTAAAAAGACAAAATAAATAAATAAATAAATAAAAATAAAAAATAAAGGGCAGATCAGGGGCAGTGGATAAAATCTGCAAAGTGGTTCTGGACCCAGGAGCTGAGTAGTTCAGTGGACTTATCATTGAGTTTGGATTTTGAGAAGAGGTGTTTGCCTGACTAGGTTATGAAGTAAGACTATGGACAGGACAAGATGTGGAAAAGAGACATCACCTAAGTGTGATTGTGTAGGGGAGATATGCTGCTTCTGTGCATGTCCTCCACGCGGCCTGTGAAGAGGGACCCCAGCTCTGAGCCTCCCCCACTTCCCCTGGGCCAGCTTAGTCAGTGGAACTCAGCTACTGCTAATGAGCTCCATCTGCTTTAACTTTCTTTAGAAGGTGCAGGACTGGGTGTCCTTTCCTGCTCTGGCTAGGGAACCCTTCCCTTCCTGCCTTCCCCAGGACTCAGCTCTTCCTCCATAGGACACTGGCCGGGGGCTGCCACAAGTCTGGGTTGACACCTGTCAGTTTTCTATCATCAAGCAAGAGGAAAGTGCTGCTTGAATAACTACCCCTCCCCAGCTGAACAATGGAATGCAAATTAGATCAGCTCTGATTAAAAACGCTGGGGACTGGGCTCTTTCTGGAGTGACCCTCCAGTCTCCTTCCTGACTAGGGACACTGACTCATCCTTCTCTGGCTCATGAAAAGGAAAAACAAAACAAAACAACAACAACAACAACAAAACACTCCTGAGCACTTAACCACATAGGATTTAATGGGCAAACATATAAATAGAAAATACTTGAAGCTCACCCTGTCAGGTGCATTTTAATTTCCATTTCTTGATTGTGCTGAGTTAGTTACGCAGAGATGAGTTTGGGTTTCTAGCATCCTGGGAGGAAAATATAAAGCTGTGGCCAAGTCTGAGCATTTGCAAGTGGGCCATCAGCACAACTTTCCATGTCTTTTCTTGCTCTGTGGATGCGGCACTAAAGTTGGTAGCAGTTTGCTAGAGAGGAGAGGGCTGGTATCACTGTTAAAGCCTCAAACATTCACCTGCAGGAAAGAATCCCTGGAGCTCGTCCCCACAGGGTGCTGTCAGATGTGTTGACACGGAGACGCAATTTGGATACCCGGAAAACTAGGGAGACGGGGTTAAGTGACAGGTAACACCCAGACACCCCTCGTGGAGTACAGTTCTGCCAGGTCGGGCCCCTGAACTGTGAGGAAAAGGGATTTTAAAGCCTGTAAGTGAATACATTTCTAGGAGCTCGGCTGGTCTATTTCTCGAACTACTGTCCAGCCAGGAGCAGCAAGGGTATTTGTGTGTGTCTGCGTGTGAGGTGGATGGTGTGTCCTATAAGGACGATGCATGGGAGACTGTCACTCTCACTGAGCGCAACCCCCGCTCTGCCTGGAGATTCAGACTGGAGTGCAACCTCCCTGTTAACGTGAGTGGCCCTGCCTTCGAAACAGACCCAAACAAAGGGTGTGGAGACACACAGCCAGCCCCCTGCGGCTCTGCTGCTGGGATGTACCGCAGTGGGAAAGGCATTGAATCATTCCGAAGCAAAGTGTCTTGTTGATGGAGGCCATTCACGGAGCGGCAGCAGCAGGCCAAGCCAGGTGTCATTTTGATGTAGTTTTCAGTTTATCCGGGTGTTTCTCGCTTGGCGTATCTTTCTGCCTATCTTGGAAAAATCTCATTAAACCATTAAATGTTCTTTTAATTGGTACATCTCCTGATGTAAGTGAGGGGATGTCCTAAGTCTGATGCCGGCGGCCCCCAGGGCTTTGTGCACTGCAGGTGGGCATCACTCTCCTGAGGACACTCTTGCCCTGCTTCCTCACTGCCAGGTGCCTGGCTGTGGAAACTGGCCGTGGGGTGGGGGGTGGGCAGCCGTTTTGTGTTTCGTTCAGAACTCAGCTTGGTTCACGTGCTTGGCTTTCCGAAGTGGTGGCACCAGGTTATTGGAGCTAAATCATGCTTGTTGGTGAGAAAACCTTCTCTGGAAACCTGACCCAGAGTTCCAGTACCTGCCACTGCCTGGGTGGTCCGCCCAGGGCCTCTCAGGCAAAACCTGGTTTGTGACCTATGCCAAGGGCTGTCTGCCGAGAACCAGCCTCGCTGAGTAACTAACTGGCATGAGGCCCTGTGAAACCAGAGGGGACACACACGGATGTGCTTTGTGGCTTCTCTGTGGGGAAGACACAAGGTGTAACAGACATGGCCCTTTTAAAGTCAAAAACCATGAAAACAGTATGTTTTGAATTTTCCATTCAGGCCTATGTAAGTTTAACTTTCTCATAAAATATGTAGGCAATAATGCATATTTATATATCCATCTATACTTTTGAGATACCATGTGGCATTGGTTATGGGTATCTGGCTTTTCATATCTCCCCGGGTTAATGGCTGCAACATGGTAAACACAAGATCCTATTTGTTAACAGCTACAGCCGCTCCGAGAATGTTAGGAGGAACTGGATCTATCTACAGCAAATTGGCGGTGGTCAAATGTATTTTAAATTTACTTTTGTGTGTATCTTAACATACAGCATGACACGCTGCGTGCTATAAATAAAAGATGGTGGAATGCATTCTATCCTTATCTAAATTATGACACAGAAAAGAATAGTAGCCAACCACATAATTTAATATCCTCAAGGATGTAATGGTACGTTTTGTTTAACTGGTCGGATTCGGGCAATCAGAACAACATAAAACATGAATTATCATGATGCTAAAACAAATACAAATATTTGTGCATCTTATTGTATAATCAGGTGCAGGCAGAACTTGAATGATTCTCTGCAGAGCCTGTTTTTAATTAAAAGAGCACCAAATGGAACCATCATGCCTAACACTAGAGGAAAAAAATCTCAATACAAACTGCCAACCAGCCCGCTTATAAAAAAAAAAAAAAGTTTGATTTTCCTTTAGAATGGCAACACGATAGATCTGGGTAATATGACTTATTGATTATTGCTCTAAGTGCTGTCAGCACTATCGATAGGTTGAAGAGACACAAAATCCCACACACCGTCTGGTTTCCTCCATTTCCGGGAAATCCGTGCACATCTGGTTTCTCTCAGCTCTGAAATTCTCATTAGTGAGGGTTTGCAGCCAGTCAATCCTGGTCTTCGAGGAAGTGAGTTAATTAGGGGCTGGTTTGACACTTTTCATTGGTTTCACTGCAATCTTTACACATCTGTGATGGTCGCTGGGAATCACTTCCTCCCCTCTCTGCCCTCTGGAGCTGTGGCTGTGGCTGTCCTTAGAGCAGGGGTCTCAGCAAGGTCACCCAGCACTCACTGGGGCTGGGGAGAAAGACACCGTGGTCTCGGAGCCCAGAAGTCGATCACAGTTACCACGGGGACTAGCTTCCTGCCTGCAAAGGCTTGGGGGATGGTCGGTGAGAAAGGCCCAGGGTGTGGAGGGGGCAGTGCATCCAGACCTCGGTCCCTCTGCTGGGCAAACAGAGTTCGACCTCCTCAGGGTCAACACGAACATTCCCAGGAGGCCAGTCTTTGCGTGGTCAGCAGGAAGGATCCTCGGAGGAAGTGTTTTTGGGATCCTGTAGGTGTGGTTGGCTCTGCATGCACTGAAATTTGCTTTACACGGACGCTTGGAGAAAATAACGAGGTAAAAAGAATCCTGAAATACTACTCAGCCATAAAAAAGAACAAAATAATGCCATTTGCAGCAACATGGATGGAACTAGACATTCTCATTCTGAGTGAAGTCAGAAAGAGAAAAACAATTACCAAATGATATCACCTATATATGGAATATAATATACTGCACAGATGAACCTTTCCACATCATAGACATGGAGAATAGACATGAGGTTGCCTGGGGGAGGAGGAGGGAGTGGGATGGATTGGGAGCTTGGGGTTAATAGATGCAAACTATCACCTTTGGAGTGGATTGGCAATGAGATCCTGCTGTGTAGCCCTGGGAACTATGTCTAGTCACTTATGATGGAGCCTGATAATGTGAGAAAATAGAATGTGTACATGTATGTGTAACTGGGTCACCATGCTGTACAGTAGAAAAAAATTATATTGGGGAAATAACCATAAAAAATAATAAAAAAAAGAATCTTGACACCAAGCTATCCACATCCTAAGCTGCCTTCATCACTGGAGTCTGGCTGCCTCATTTCATCCTCTCCTCCCCCAGGACAAACCAGCACCACTCTGCTTTCCTCTTGTTTCTCTCCCAGCTTCAATCCCACAATGCCTGGATCCTTCTCTCCAAATTGATCCCATCTGCTCATCCTTCCAGGTGTGACTCCAAACTTACTTCTTCCGTGAAGACTACCTCCCCGCCACCCCATGCATATACGCTTCCTTAGATTTTATGGCACAGAGATCTTGCAGTTTTCTGCCATTTGTTTGTTATTCATGCTAGGTTGGGATTCCCCACTAGACAGAGAATTCTTTGAGTCCAGGAAACACTTAATAGGATTCTTTTATGTTCTCACACTGCCTAGTGGAATCCAAAGGGTGCGTGGACTGACCTCAAAGTTTGGCTGATTGACTGGTGGTGCCTGGTTCCTGGAGTCCAACCTTGACATAAAATGGTATGGAGGAACATGGTGACGGCAAAGCCATGCAAAGAAGCCTATAATGTTGTACACTTCTGGGTGTGTGTAAACCTTGCCTCTTGTGTGTCAGTCAGAACATGCTTAGTGACAGATGAAGCTGATTAAATTCAAAGCAAATAAATAAAATAAAATAAGAAAAAAAGCAAAGCGAAGAAAAATGAGAAAAGAATCAAACCAATGACATTTGTTGACACGAATGTCATGAGAACGTGGTTTGTGTACTTTCATACATGTAAGAGTGTGTTAAGTGAAACTGGAAAAGGCAAATTTAAGAATGGATTTTTCGTGTTTCTTAGAGCAGTGGAAATTTATTAGTAGTAAGAATTTATTAGCCAGAGTCGGAAAGTAAGAGCAAAGTTCCCAGGGATCATTTCTCTCCATTGGGAAGACCTTGGAGTCCGGAGACACTCTCTGACCCCATTTGGAATGCGGTGACCGATGGTTCCATGGTCCAAGTTTCCCCTGGAACATGAGATATGTGCCTGAAAATTTCTCCTCTAGTGTTGGTTTCCATAAGACAGTAAGAAGGCCTTGCAGGTGTCAAAGCAAATGTGTCAAGGAGAGAAAGACAGATGTGAGGGTGAGACTGCCCCGCAGGGGGGGAGTTTGTCACTTTGCTGCCCACAGTTCACTAGCCAAAGGAAACATGGATATTTACCATGATTGTTCCAGAGGGACATGTAAACAGTGGTATTAGAGTCCCCCCAGGATCATTCCCTGTCTGCATTTGTGCATGGCTGTGCGTATATGCACATGGATGCTCACATATGTGGGTGTGTGTATGTGCTCGCACAGTGGTGTGTTTTTGTGCATGGCTGTGCATGCGTGTTGTCCTCACCCCAGGTCTCGGAGACTGGCCTGGAAGGTTTAAGTGTCTGGAGAGGCAGGACTGGTGTTTGGAGGAGGAAGGTTCAGTCTGCAGACAGAGCCTTAGTTGGAGTGTCCTGGTGTGAATTCGCCTTAGCAGGGATTTGCAGAGGGATTTTCTCTGTCCGCCAGGAAAGGGAGTCTTGCCAACTCACTGTGTCTGATGAGGCTTCTGCAACCAACAGCCCCAGCAGAGCTGAGTTTCAGCCAAGTGCTGGCTCTGAGGGAAAGGATACTCACAGGGGAGAAAGAGCCTGGATAATGGGGCAGACCTGTGGCTCAAGCACGCCTCCTGTGGGCACAGTATCACCAATGTGGGAAAGAGGATCCACATAGCAGGGAAAACAAAGGAGCAGAGAGGCTCAGCTAAGTCACATCCAGGGCCTGCTTGAAGGGGGCTCCTGGTGGCCTGGCAACTCCAATCACCTGGACTCTCACCCGTTGCTCAGGGTGACAAGGAGCTGGGATGTGTAATCTGGAGAAGGAAGCTAAGGGAGAGGCCTTGTGGGTGAGCCAAGCTGGCCTTTGCTGAGCCCAACCGCACTCGGTTCTCTGTAACCCATTAGGAACAGAGTTGCGTTCGTCCTGTGAACCTGCTGTGTGAGTTGAGTTTTGAGCCAAAAAGACTGTCAGCAGCTATGTGACCTCCAGCTGTGAGTGATAGTGAGTATCAGGGTCCATATGAAACCAGTAGGACCTGTCTGCTCTTTAATGGGGCCCCCAAGATTTCAGGGCTGAAGGCAGGGCTCCTCTTCTTGCTTCCAGACACTTGGAGGGCTGGACACAGCTCTGCTCCCTTCTTTCCCTGCGCTGCTCTCTCTTAAACTAGCTCTTCTCTCTGATGGAGGCTCTGAGTATACCTGGACTTGTGGGAGGCAGTCATCTTCATCATCACCATCATCACCATCACCACCATCGCCATTGTCATCAACATCATAATCATTGCCACCATCATCACCACCTGCACCATCACCACCACCACCATCACCACCACCATCATCACCACCACCATCACCATCATCACCACCATCACCATCACCACCACCATCACCACCACCATCACCATCATCACCACCATCACCATCACCACCATCACTATCACCATCATCACCATCACCATCACCACCACCATCACCATCATCACCATCACCATCATCACCATCACCATCACCACCACCATCACCACCACCATCACCATCATCACCACCATCACCATCACCACCATCACTATCACCATCATCACCATCACCACCACCATCACCATCATCACCATCATTATCACCATCACCACCACCATTACCACCATCACCATCACCACCATCACCATCACCATCATCACCACCACCATCACCACCACCATCACCATCACCACCACCATCACCACCACCATCACCATCATCACCACCATCACCATCACCACCATCACTATCACCATCACCATCACCATCACCACCATCATCACCACCATCACCACCATCATTATCACCATCACCATCACCACCACCATCACCATCATCACCACCATCACCACCATCATTATCACCATCACCATCACCACCACCATCACCATCACCACCACCATCACCATCACCACCATCACTATCACCATCACCACCCATCATCACCATCATCATCACATTATTATAATTTTTTTTAAATTTAGCAATATGCAAGTGTGATAGAATGATGGTGCAATTATTTTCGTTTCTATTTTCCAGGGCAATTTTTAAAAATTGAAGTATACATATATATTTTTTCATACTCTTTTCCCTTATAGGTTGTTACATAATATTGAGTATTAGTTTAAAATCATCACCAACTCCAGAACTCTAATCAGGGACATTGCACCACACACTTGTAGGTCTTGGTGAACTCAACGCAGAGCCCAGAGATCACACGGAGCACTTTCACACAGACAGGCACAGCTCACCTTGGGGTGAAGGAAAAATGCAACTTCTATCTGACAAGTCAAATGCATGAATAAGCAATTTAAATACTATTATGGGTGAAGCATAATTAATTAAAAAATCATATTTTAAGTGTTTTTTAGTCTGTGATCTCCTGGCTCATTTAATATAAAAAGAGCATCACTAAATTATTTTGCTTTGCACTTATGGGGCACTTTCTAAGTCTTCGTGTTTTTAATTCCCTTTCTCTTTTCTAGACCAGAAGATCCTCTACATTTACTGTGATTACATCGTAAACTATTTCAATGCTCCTGCTCACAAAACCATCATGCAGAAATGCCAAGACTCTGACTCACTGCTCAGGGGCTTTGTCAAATTCGGTGACTTCAATCCTGACATACGTTCTCGAAGTTCAATCTCTCTCTTTTTTTCTTCTCTTGCTCTCTCCCCTCATGGAACAGTTACTAATTTTGTTTTATGGCAGTTCCTTAAATATGGCATTTGGCACAATGTCTTCATATTTATACTAGAAAGAGGCTAACGATAAGTATAAAAAATTTAAAACATTTCATGAGAAAAACACATAGTACTCCAATGCCCAGTTACTGTTTGTTACTCTGTGCCTTTTTATGGTGCTTCTGTTTGAAAAAAAAAAGTTTCTCCGTGGAAACTCAACTTCTGCAACACAACTGAGGAGGGAGAGGTTATCTCCATTTTTCTAAATTTGAAACCTAAGATACAGTCTGAATAAGCTGTCTGATTATGCTACATATTATTATGAAGTGAACTTGACTGGAAGATAAAAAATATGCATTGCATTAAATTTTAGCTCCTACAATCACTATGAGTGTCAGATGTTCAACGACCATTTTACAGACTAGGAAGCCGAGGTCTGGAGAGATTTGGTCACTTAACCAACAGCTGGCAACTAGTAAATGGCGTCAGAAGCTGGCACTTATCGCCACCTGCACAACTGCTTACCAGGAGAAGGTGTAAGCAATGCTGATGTAAGGTGTAAGTTTTTCTCTAAAGAAAGAGGGACGGTGAATATGTACAAGAGTCCCTTCAGGAGTTCCCGTCATGGCTCAGTGGTTAATGGATCCGACTGGGAACCATGAGGTTTCAGGTTCAATCCCTGGCCTTGCTCAGTGGGTTGGGGATCTGGCATTGCTGTGAGCTGTGGTGTAGGTCGCAGACGCGGCTTGGATCCCGCGTTGCTGTGGCTGTGGCATAGGCCAGTGGCTACGGTTCCGATTTGACCCCTAGCCTGGGAACCTCCATATGCAGCGGGAGTGGCCCTAGAAAAGGCAAAAAGACAAAAACAAAACAAAACAAAACAAAAACAACAACAACAAAAAAACCAAGAGTCCCTTCAGGGCCACTTTTTCCCTCTTCATTCTCCTCTTCAGCTGTGTGAGACCACCTGCCATGTGCACATAGAGGACCGCCCCCTCGTCAGCCACCTTGGAAGAGCAGATGGGTGCCATGCTCGCTTGTTAGGGCTGTGACAACAGGAATCAGCTCAGGTCTGTACCTGAGCTGTGACATGGTGCTGCCGGCACTCCTCAGCAGCATGTCTCAGAGGGAGCTGATCCGAAGGACTCGCCCAGGCTGTGGCCGTGTGGGGCAACCACCAGAAACCCATAACAGGCGGGAACTGGATTTTAAAGACTACCATGGGAATTCCTATGGAGGTAAAACCTTAAACCCTCAACAGATGGAGAGGCTTCTAGGTCGGGGAGGGGACTTGCACAGTGAAACTTCGGAGTCAGTTGCAAAAGGAAACCCTTGAGGTGTAGATTAATAGAGAAAACCAGACCTTGACGGTCACAATTTGGCATTGACAGTGATTTACCAATGAGTGTTTATTAGTGATCAGGACACAGCACAGAGGTCTTCTAAACTTCTCCCAAATTCAGAGCAGTAACCTCAATGTGTGTCCTTCCAGATTCTCAAGGAAGCAACAAGTGTCTTGTTGTGTAGATGCTCTTATCTCCTCTGTGGCAGAGTCTGAGGAAGGTGACTCTCTCCGGGCTCTGTCTCAGCCGGTTAGCATGTGGCTGATGGTCCCCTGTGGCAGCTTGCAGCCCCATGCCTGGTGCAATGCATCACAATATGCAGTGAAAGAGCTTAAAACACATACTCAGTTCCATGTTTGTTTTCAAATTTTTTTAGTAAAGGAAATGTTCCATACAAGAGTTCTGTGTTCACTTGCCAGCTCACCTTATAAATGGAAATTGCTCTTTTGAGCATTAATTCCCTCATCTGCAAAGTGGGACTATTAATGGAATCTACCTCCTGGGGTTGTGAAATGAAAGAGATAAGATCAAGTGATTGGTAAGTAGTATATGCACTAGACACTCAATAAACATTTGTAATTTTTTAGCCACATTTTTCCCTATCACATCCATATAGATACTTCCATTTGATGTTGACATGCAGAGTACAGTGTTTTAGAAGGCTTGTCACATTGCAGCTGCATCTACCTTCTAGTTTGCATTTTTTTTTTAATGGTTGCACCTGCAGCATATGGACAGTCCCCAGGTCAGGGATTGAATCCGAGCCTCAGCTGCAACCTAAGTACGCCATAGCTGTGGTAACACCAAATCCTTTAACCTATTGTGCTGGGGCGGGGATTGAACCCAAGCCTCTGCAGCAACTGGAACCATTGCAGGTGGTTTCTTAACCCTCTGTGCCACAGTGGGAACTCCTAGTTTGCATTTCTTTTGTGTGTGTGTGTCTTTATTTTTAGGGCCACACCCACAGCATTTGGAGCTTCCTAGGCTAAGGGTTGAATCAGAGCTGCAGCTGTTGGCCTAAGCCACAGCCACAGCAATTCCGGATCTGAGCCACGTCTGCGACCTACACCACAGCTCATGGCAATGCTGGATACCTAACCCACTGAATAAGGCCAGGGATCAAACCTGCATCCTCATGGATACCAGTTGGATTCATTAACCACTGAGCCACAATGGGAACTCTCTAGTTTGCATTTCTTAAATGAACATGCTTTTATTCAGAAGTCATGAAGAACGAATGCTTATTGAGAATTTACTGGACGCCTAACACTATGCTATGGGCTGTGTTCTGCTTTAATACACGTGACTATCATAAGATGTGATTAATGTTTTCATTTATAGTTAAAAAAGGATGGTTAAGACATGGAGCACATTCCTAACAGGATTTAAGGGCCCTGACCCCACCATTCTCACTGATGTCAGCGGTCCATGAGGTTTTGGGGTGGCTGTCCCACTGCCCCAGCTCCAGGAAAGAGCCTAGACTTTGAAAATTAACAGCATTTGGATCAGAGGAGGAGGCAGGACATGCAGCCTGGCTCAACCTAAAGAAGCAGGTTAGCCCGGGCTTTGTTAAAACCTTGGGAAACAGACCCTCTTTGTGCTTAAAGTTGTCAGGCGGATAGATTGTAAGCTTCCACCGAATGGACAGACACTGCCTGAGAGGGGCCAGACTTGGGGGGGCGGAGGGTGAGATGCTGGCCGTGAGCCCTTGGACTCCCAGCGCCCTGTGCTGTCAGGGACCGAAGGAGCCTGCAGCTGCAGTTAATGCTTCTGTGATGAGCACCAGGTACGACCATCTGCGACTTCCTTCTATGAGCTTGAAGGTCACATTCCTGTTGGCTCTTGTGGGATGCAGCTCACAAACAAGAGATCATCTGGGCCACCGTTACAGCCTCTGAAGCTGGTAGGACTCTGGTTCAAACCAGCCAGCTCAGCCCCAGTGGGTCCGTTTTCTCATCTCACCTCCTGCGCACCCAGGTTTGTGCTAAGGCTGATTCTCTGAGAATAATTTTTCATCCTATCAAGGTTGGCAGTGGTTATCTACCTCTTTCATTGTAAGCGACAAAAATATTCGCATGTTCATTTACTGATCTTCACATAGTTTGGAACTTTGTGCCGTTGCTACTTGAAAGACAGATGCTTTCCTTAACTTCAGACGTCCACACACAGAGGTCCAGGCCCAGGGCAAGCTACTGCATTCTTACTAGAAAGTAAACTTTATAGCAAGAATAATAGACCTGCATCCTTGCTTTGACCATATGTAGAATTTTTTACTGTGGGAGAACATAGCCCGGGTGAAAATTATGACCTAAATAATTTCTCATAACATGTTGCAGCCACGTAACTCTTTACATTATCCTATTAATCTTTCCTCCCTAATGCTTCTTTTATTTGTTTATTTTCATGTTGGGTTGTTATTTTTATTACCTGACCATGCTGTGTGGCCTCTTGTATAAAGCAGTTGAAAGACTCTAATTTTAGAATGAACAGCCAGGAGAAACTGATTCTGTGTTCAGTTACTTTTAAGTAAACGCTGATTATTCGGATTGACTACACCACCAACATCCTTGTGAATGGAGCTCTTTTGTATAACTTTTATGATACCTCATGCCAAGTAAGGTCATGCTTCAGTGTAACCTGATACTCTTGTGTTAAAAGACCCAAATTAACAAATTCCTGAAAGCTAAGCAAGGAATCCATTTTCAAATGGTTTGTTGGGCATGAAGAAGGTATAGGCAAGTCACCAATAAATAGGAAGCGTGTGTTTTAGATCTCACTGCAAATTTACTAGGATGTTTCTAAATGCTTATGACAGTGAAAATAAGGTAGATTAAAAGTATCTGATGGGTACAGTGACTTTGCACCTTTGTGTTCAGTGGCTGTCATATGAGAGACATTGCCCCAAGGTCTTCACTCCAAAGGATGAGGCCATGAGCACGCTCAGAGGCCTTTACATGTCATCAGGTCCTTGCAGATTCCTTTTGAATCTTTCTTATGTAACATTGTTGATTTAAGGAAATTCATAAATGTTGGATTTTTTTCTTTCTTTTTTTTTCCTTTTGCTTTTTAGGGCCACACACATGGCATATGGAGGTTCCCAGGCTAGGGGTTGAATCAGAGCTACAGCTTCTGCCCTACACCACAGCTCACGGCAATGCAGGATCCTTAACCCGCTGAGCGTGGCCAGGGATTAAACCTGCATTCTCATGGATCCTAGTCAGGTTCATTAATCTCTGAGCCACAAGGAAACTACAGAATTTTTTCATTTTAAAGAAAAATGGAGTGTGCCGGCTTGTATGTCTGACAGGAGCACAGGAGTTTCATCACCTGCTCTATTTGTTGCTGGTACCAGATAAGCTCCATGTCCTGTGTCTGGCTGGGGAGGGTCTACTGGGGGCCCAGTGGCCAGATTACGATGAGCAATCCCCCTGCCCAGAGACACTCACTGAAACCTCTCCACGGTCACTGAAAAAGCCTTCCCACTGTTCTTCTTGAGAAGAACGTGTGTGTTTTGCTTTCCGGAGTGAAAAGATGAGTGGCTAGGCCAGGAGGAATTGCCTGAGAGTATGGGGACCATGGTCTCTGAGAGCTCCCTCACCCACACACTCAGCCTAAATGTTTAATCTGCCTTACTCACCCTGCTGTGAACATGTCTTTCTACTTTAAGTATCAACCCAGAGTTATTGAAATGTATTTCACTCTGATATTTGATCCTTGGCCTCTGGGGTCAACTGCTCACCACCCAGGCGGCTAGAGCCTGGGGCCTCTCGGGTGGTCTTTGCACCCACCCAGCTCATCAATCAAGGGCTAAGTGCAGGACAGATGAGGGAAGATGCCCCCTCCCAGCTCCAGAGGCAGACAGCTGGTCTACCTCGGAAGTGGCCTTCCCATGTTGCAGCCTTTCTTTCTTCTGCTGGAAGGGAATGAGAAGTCATTGCTAGTGCCAATAGCATTTTCCAGCTGACCCTGGTCTCTACAAACTTGCTGCTGGACTTCTGCCCCACACACCACGTGCTCATCGCTCTAAAGACTCCATAGCTATAGCCACCACTCCTTAAAATCATGGTGACAAGAGTGAGGGTCTAGTTCGGCCTTGGCAGCCATCTGTGGGCAGGAGGGGCGAGAAGACTTTTGGTGTCCATGTGCCATCAGATTAGGGTGTGTGTGAGGGTAAGTCTCCCTCTCTGGGCCGCACACATCTCAGAGCATGAGGGCGTCATGCCATGCAAGTTCAGAAGGCTTCTCTGAAAACCTTCTCTGAGTGTGGGTTCCATGACTGCATTCCTCTGAAAGAGTCAGTAGCAGCCCTTCCTAAAATGTTAATCGCTCCTGTCGACTTTTGTTATTTAGATGATTATTCTTAGCCTTGCTGAAGAATAGGATGATTTGGTTGGCAGCAGAAAGTAGAATCATTTTGTTTCTCACCACGGGAGGAGTAAAATTGACAAGCGCCTCCATTCCTGGGAAGTCATAATTAGAAATTAGGGCTGCATCACACTGCTCGCTCCAGCTGTAAACTCTGGCAGAAGAATTGATGAACACCTCAAAACCCTGTTGGTTACTGAACTTGCTGCATTTAAAAAAATTACATGGCTTACTTTTGCCTACTGTAAGAGCAATTTAAACAGAGTTTGTGGATTTTTAGATAGTTCTCAAATCATTGAAGAACTGCCCTCTTTTTAATTAGTCTCAACTGGTTCTTGAAAGCGTAGCTTTTTAGATATAGCTTTCTATAAAATAAAAGCCATATTGGTTTTTTAACTGTCAAAGCAACATGTTTTTACAAAACTGTGACTGGCACAAAAGAGTGTAGGTGAAATTTTGAACCAGGACATGGCTGTTTCTGATGCAGTCACACATCCTGCATCAGAGCAGGTAACTAGAACACACTGGGTTTACTACCATAAAGCTGTGTTGGAGCCGATTTGAACTCTTGCCAAAAACTTCCTGAATGTGCGTGCAATTTGTCAAGACAATCCTGAGCCTCACATGAATATCTGGACCATGAATCTGTGATGTTCCCAGTCTTTTATTGTTTGATGTATGACATTTGGGGAAAAGTTTAGTTCATTGTGAGTTTTTAAAATTATAGGTTTAGGAAAGGTTTTAGATTATTTTTTACCAAGAATTATGTGACTGTAAGCATGGCTTTATAAAACACGATACATTTTAAGCATTTATTTGAAAACTCTGCATTTAGTCAAAATAGTTATTTCATGGACTGATTTAGATGATTGCTGAAGCAAAAATAAAACCGTACACACTGGCTGTGCTTAGAAGCAGCTTTAGAAAGCACAGTGGGCAGCAAGTACCCACAGCTTCCCTGACTTCAGAGTTACACTAGGATTTGAACCATTTGGGTTCTGCTCTGGGTCCACTGAGGCAGGAGGACTTCTCTGTCCTGGATGCCCTGGACCAGCCACCATCCAGTGGGCATGGCTCCTACCCCCTCTGCACGTTGATTCTCATCTACTCAGAAGACCATCACTCAGGCACGGGTACAATCTCTTTAACAGATGGGGACATGGGAGCAGAGAGAGGAGGGGACTTGCTGCTTCTGGGGAAGGGATTTCGGAGAAGCCTGACCAGGGCTACCTGCCTGAGGAAGCTCACAATCACCAAGGAGTTTATGAATGGGAAGCCCTTCAGAAATAGGATCTGGTGTGGTTTGCACAAGACAACATTCAGGAATCAGAGTGGGATGTGAGACGGGACCAGCTGAGGGGCCTGGGGTTGCATTTGAACAAGTTCATTTGTTCTCCTCGAGGTCCAGTGACCAGAAACCAGGGCAGGGCTGACCTATCAAAGTGGAGAGGGGATTGGGGTCCTATGGGAAGGAAGACACCAGGCAGCTGGAAGACTGCTCCTCATTCCCAAAGAGCCGTCCTTATACTTCTTTGGTGACACACAAAAAAGTATACTTCCCTTGGGAAATGGAGTGGAAGTGCAGGGAAGTGGGGAGCCCCTCTAACCTGACTAGGCTGCCTGTTGGCTTTGTCTTCACTGAGATGCCTGATATCATCACATTTCCTTCAAAACGTCCATGCTCACTTAAGAAGAGGCTTTAGGGGAGAAGGGCATCAGGAGGTCTGGGCTGGGAGGAAGACCTGAATACTTACAGTGTCCGAGGATGGGTTCAGCTGCCATCCTCGGTGGGCGTGGCCTGCAATGGCCCGGCCCCTCCTCCATGAGTTGTCCTCGAACTGAGATTGGCTGCCTGAGCCTTGGGATCCTCTTGGTCTCCACTGCCGCCAGGTCTGCTCCCCAGCCTCACCTGCACCCAGACTCCGTGACTGCCAGCCACCAACACCCCCTCCCAGGGCTCAATCTTGGTTTCTGTCGCCAGGGACAGGCTGATACCCTGACTTAAGAGAGCCGAGAGCACTAGGCCACCTCTCTCACCAGCCTGGCGCCTGCTTCCCCTGCCTCCCAGCCTTCCTCAGAGTGCACCCCCTGTTCCTACTCAGGCCCACCTCTGCCTGCAGCTAAGCAGTGGAGACCCCCCTCGTCCTGAGGGACCACGTTCCCAGTATCTTTGCCTAGAGCCCCAGCCCAGCATCCTTGGCTGGCCGACCCCTCCCTGAGCCCACACCCAGATCACAAGCCTGTTGCCCCTGTCGTGGGCACGGAAAGGCACATAACAATCATTTACCAAAATGCAGAGTGACCTTAATGTGCACTTTGGTTAATCATCTGTCATTGGCTCATCACTGGTGACCAGTGTACCACACGAATGTGAGCTGTTGAAAACGAGGAAATTTCGGGGAAGGGAGGTGATCTGCGAACGTTCTGTACTTTCCATTTAATTCTTTCTCTAAACTTTAAATTGCTAAAAAATAAAACCTTCATTAAAATCATGTCCCTTACTCCGGGCAGGACAACTTTTTTTTAGCAAGAGTCTCTTTCAGATTTAAAAGCAAAAGAAACCTTTACATAATTTTTGGAAAAAAACCTGACTTTACTAGAGAGGGCATGAGAGACAAACCTCTGCTACGTGGGGCCACCCCCTTGAGCCCCTGCCCCTGGCCCCCTGCCCCAAAGTACACGCCCCCTCCAAGTTTCTCTCTCCCACCGCAGCACCACTCAGGACATGTCTTAAGATCTAGGAAATGAGAACAGCATTGGCTTTTGAATTTAAATGTGCACATTGATTCATAATTGACCATCAGTCCCAGATTTGCAAAGGCAGCTTAAAGAAACAGGATGACAAAACTGAGATGTAGGCAGATTGAAGACACTCCCTTGCTCTAGGAAAGGCTGTGATGGGGGCTTGCTCACCTCAGAAAACAGACAGGGAGACATCACCCAGGAGGAGATGTGCTGGGTTCTGGGGGCTCACAGCCTCCTTAACAGCTCCTTGCTGTCATTCTGTGGTTCCCCCATTGGATCATCCTTTTTTAAAGCACTTTAATTTTACTCTACTTAGGTAGCACCTACCCAGCAAATAGAGACAGTGCTTGTAGCAGAAATAACAGCCCCAACACCACTTTCCCTTTAGTAATGGCAAGTGTGATGATTTTGGAACCTTCTCCAAACTCTCTTTGTTCTTTCTGATTGTGTGGGCTGTGGCATTGCAGGTGCCATTCTGAAAAATCGGGTCATTACAGTAAAATAATTGAGGCTGATACAGTGAGCAACTAAGCAAAAAAAGTCAATCACATTGGTTGTTGGCTGGAACTGACCAGGCCCCATGGATACAGCTGGATCATTGCTAGAAACATCGGTGTCCTGGAAGTCGCTGGGGCATCCCCACACTTAGCTGTAAAGAAAGGTCTGAGCCCCGTGGAGCCATGGTCTGTGCCCTGTGTTGTGTCCTCCGTCTCCTTGGGGCTCCTTTCTCGGATGCCCAGCCTGGCCCATCTTGGGCTTGAAGAAGCTGGGAAGGGCTCCAAGGGTTTGTGTTCCTGGTGTCCCAAGGATGAGCTGTCTGGCTGGGAACTCGTAGGACAGCTGGTGAGGCTGGGTGGCCACTGCTCACCTAAAGCCACCTCCCAGCCCACCTGCTCTGAACTCCCAGAGGGGCGGCTGGGTGGCTGGGGGCGAACTCCTCTGCTTTCCCCTCCCCTTCTCAGATCTGGGAGCCCACAGGGGCCCGTGCCTCTTCCCACATCCTGTTCCTACACCCCACCCCTCTGCTCAGTTTGTCAACAGGGACCTAAAGGCAGAAAAGAGAAGAATTTGTATAACAGACCCTGCTGTTTAAAGACCATAAAAGTAAATAGGCCTGTTTTGGGGGTGGGGTGGGGAGGGGGAGAAAAGTTCAAAACTGCTCTGGCAACAAGTAGAATTATCAGATAAAAGTCAGAAGAGAAAGGGTGGGTACTTTGACATTTCGAGTCTTTAATTTTCTATGAACATGGTAGAATTTCATCCAATTTTGTGCTTTTGAAACATGTAATTTCTGCCTAAGCTGTAACGCAAACACACATTTTTACGGCAGTGGACAATTTCAAGGTTCCGACTTCGGAGGCTGCGATCTGTCCAGCAAGGAGTTGGCAGATGCAGGTGGTCTGAAGGGTGAAAGGGAGCTGGCGGGAGTTCCTCCAGGGAGAGGGCGTCAGGGGCCCCACCCAGCTCCCTCCTGTGACCTCTGCCCCTGCACCTGTGTCTGCTCACCTGCTCCCACCCCCTCACCCCATGTCTTTGTTTTGCTTTGGTCCTGGCCTCCTTCTGGGCCTCCAAGTCCTCCTCCCACCTTTCCAGCCTTCCTTCCTTCCTGCCTCGTCTGTGTCTTCTCCTCTCACCACCCGCTCCTCTCCATAAGAAGGCTTAGGTGGAGTCAAGCTGTCATGTTTAGCCTGCATTTCCATGTTCAGTCAGCTACCTGATGGAAAAGGCACTACAACTCCACAGTAAACACCCAATAAATGGATCTGTAGGACCTTCTTGCTTCTACCTTGGCATCCCTGCAAGTACCCACGTCAAAACAAATTCCCACAGACATTTCGATGGTTTGGTTTGTTTTTAGACTTTTTGGTCACAAATATCCCGCTCTTTGGTTTACACTGACTCAGTCTGGGTATGCTTTCTACACATGTGGCTACATTTCTAGGTGGGCGTCTGCTGCAGAAGAAGAGTGCAGGCTGCTCATTTTCAGCTGGAACAGCGAGGGGTTTTGTGGGCTCCAGAGGCTCCGAGCCCCGGGTCTCTGACCTTCCTTGACACCACTTCAGGCCCAGGTTCCCCTGTGTCTCAAGCCAAGGTGGGCATCTGCCCATCTTGTAGCAAAGGGTGATTTTGTGAGACTGCACAGTCTACAGGGCGGGAGCGGGGAGGGGCAGAGATTCAGAGTTAATACCCCAAGGCTGAGGGGTGGTCAACCTCCATCTCAGTGACCCCTCTGCTGCCCGCTCCATGCTGAGTGTTCTCCTCTGAGACCCCTGGACCAGCGGGGTGGGTGTTGAACGCTCATCTCTCTTCTTCTTGCTGGTCATCTCTGTTTCCCACCTGCCCTCCTCTGCATCGTATGTACCACCAGAGCCTCCTCAGACCCTCAGTCTCCCTCGGTAAACTGGGTGGCTCCCAGGAACCCGTGCTAATCAGGTGGGGTCTTCTTGGGGTATTTTTAAACTGTACAGAAGGGAGGGGGCCAGCTGACTCCGAAGAGCTGGAGCGCTGGAAACAGGGTCTTTCCAGGAGCCCCTGTCTCGCCGACAATCTGTACGGCTGCCGTAACAAATAGCTCACACTTCCACTTATTATCATCCAGTGAGATTCTTCTGGTGTGTGCAGACTGGTCCCTCCTGGTGGACGGCTTACCCTTCTGCTCTTCCCACCCCGGTGCTGCCCACATTCCTCACTGTGTGGCCCCCTCCTCCACCTGCAGAGCCCGCAGTGGGGGGGTCCCGTTCTTGCGCGGAATTATGACCCTCTCCCCTCCTTCTTCCTTGTGAGTTAGGACCTTTGTCATTACGTTGGGCCACCCAGATAATCCAGGATAATCTCCCTATTTTAAGGTCATCCGGCCAGCCGGCTTAATTCCATCTGCAGCCTTAATCCCTCTCGCCCTGTAATATAACCTCTTCGCAGGTCCAGGGATCAGGACGGGACCTAGTGGGGCCACCCTCCTGCAGCTCTGCTCAGAGCAGACAGGCTTTCCCTGTGCCACTGGTGTGGCTTGCTCATCCCATCCCCCCTCCTTCCAGGCACGGCTGCACAGTTAGTAGTGCTAAGAAGCTGGGTCCACACAGAGCTGTTTCTGACTCCAAATCCTGTCCTGTGCACAGCACCCAGCTTAGAAGTAGTGACACTTCCCCAGGAATTAAAACTGTGAAGCAAGCAGAGTAGGTGACTCATGGATGAAGGGGCATTGGCGAGAACTCTGGGCCAGGCTGGTTCTTCTCTGAGCTGCCTGGGCCGGTCACATCATCTCAGGTTGAAAGGAACACTTGTGGATCCACCACTCAGCTCTGCCAATCCCTCCCCCATTTCATAGAGGCTGTAACTCAACATCTAATTGGAAATCATTTTAAGGGCTAATCCCAGCTAAGGTCACTGTGTCCAGATGTGGCTTAGATGCTCTCCATGCAGGGGACCATTAAAGACCCCTGAAAATCTGGAAGGAAGGGCATGAGTCCCTCTTTGTAGATGAAGAAGTGGACTCAAGGAGTTGAGTGACCTGCCTGAGTTGGCTGGTGGCAGAGTGGAAGGGACATCCCCAGAGCCAGGATCCCATCTGCGGTGCCTTGATGGTTACCTGCTGGGGGATTTTCCTAGCAGCACACCACCTGAACAGGTGCAGGACCTTGCTGGGCTGCTTCTCAAGCAAGTCTGTGGCACAGGCACGACATCTCTCCAAGCCTGAACAAACACCCTTTGTTCTAGAGAATGCACAATTGCCAGCCACTACCCAAGCTCATGTTGGGAGAAAGTCCCAGGATGATGACGATGGAAACCTCACCTGTGGCAGGGAAACATCCCTGGTGAGTAACCTAGACTCGTTATGGTTACTGAAACAGTGAGAATGAGAATCTCAGGAGTAGCCCAGATGTCCTTTCTGCCTCAATCCTCTCCTTCACGCAGTCTTCCTGGGCATGGCCAGTGGCAACTTGGGTTTCTTCTGACCTCTGTGCCTCTGTCCACCTTCATGTATAGCACTGTGGTCAAGATCAAGCATGTCTTCAAAGTGGCTGTGGATCAAGGGCAGAAGGAAGGAAGACAGGCAGAGAGAAGTATGGGGCAGGTAATTGACAAATAATACATATGTTTCCAAATAACTAACATTTAGTTCATTACATTTTTATTTCCCTTACTATTGGCATGACATCTATTGCTGTTTCACTAAATATTAAACCATTTTGAAGTGAAAATAGAATTGTAAGTTAATATTAGTTTTTCAAATGGTATATAGATTCTTCTAGTTATTGCTTTTAATGATTACAGTCTTTTTTTTTTTTAGCATGTATTAAGTTGGAGGTCTTGATTTTTTTATGTGCTGACTGGAGAAAAATAGAGCGGAAGCGTTAATTTCAAATGCATAATTTGAGTTAATTGCAGTTTGTTGAATTTGTATTACATTAAATACCTACCACAAGTTATGTTCTCTGAGGCCACCCACGAATGGAACAGACCATCCAACTTTGTGCAGGGCCGGAATACGAGCCCTGGTCGAGATTCTTCCAGGCCCCGAACAGTCCAAGATAGACTTTTCCCTCGTCACTATCTCCTGGGGAATGGAGTGTGGCAAATCAGTCATTTATTAGGAAAAACATCCCCACCAAGAGACAGGAGCATTTAAAGAAAGTCTATTCATTCTGAAAGACATTATTTACTCTTTTGAGTTGAACAAAATACAAGCTCCCTTTAATTTTATGTTTGGTTTTCATGGTTTAATAACTACTGGCCGTGGTGCTGGTGGGGTGGAAAGATGTGACTGGTATTTTGTATCCCACGGTCTTTGAGGGTTAGGTTGATTTAAGCCACAGAAAAGAAGCCCATTACTTGCATTGTGTGGTCCTGAGAGTTACCTGTTCCTGGTTACCCAAACTAAGTCACCATCTCCTCTGCAGCGTGCCGTGGAACAGGCGCCTTCTGACCCCAAGCATTTCACCCCCTCTTAATTCCAGCCTGTGAGATACAGAGGTACATGCTCAGCATCACCACCAAGCTCAGTCTGATGGTGCAAACTCCTGTGCAGGTGTTGAAGGGGAAGGAAAGTGGGGCAGCCACCTGCCCAGAGGATCCTGGACTTTGAGTAGTAGAGCAATTTCTTAGAATAAATTCTGTCCTGCAATGACTGGCTTTGTCCTGCCTTGTCCTGAATCTCACTGCCTGGGGAAGACTTAGCTTCAGGTTATGGGAGTTACTCTGCTGTTACTCAAAAGTTGTACCTGCCCCAGCAGTGTGCTTTGAAAAATCTGAATGAGGTGGACTGTCTTTGTCACCAAATACTGAGTGTTGAGAGCCTGGAATTGTTGATGACAATGGTAGCTGAAACTGTCAAAGCTACTGAAGCTGAAATTCCCGTCTCATGCCTCAGCGGAAATGAATCTGAGTAGTATCCATGAGGACACAGTTTTGATCCCTGGCCTTGCTTAGTGAGTTAAGGATCTGGCGTTGCCATGAGCTGTGGTGTAGTTCTCAGATGCGGCTCAGATCCAGTACTGAAGTGGCTGTGGTGTAGGCTGGCAGCTGCAGCTCTGATTTGACCCCTAGCCTGGGCACTTCCAAGTGCTGTGGGTGTGGCTCTAAGACGACGACAACAACAACAACAACAACAAGAAAGTTATTGAAGCTATCAGAAATGTTCAGATTGGATCAATGATTAAACCAAGGTTATGTCAGCATGCACAGATACTTTGTGATGAAACTGAAATTCTGACTTCAAAGGAGGATGTCGTGTTAACACCCTGCGATTTATCACATTCTGAGATGGGAATCACAAATGGCAATGAAGTTGCCTTGAATGTTGCTTGTTACTCTCTAGCTCTTGATTTTTCTAAGAAGAAATGAATCCAGACTGTGGTATAATATTATTTTTGAAATGGGGCATCCCTTTATAACGATATTTTTATAATTAAAATTTTTATAGTCACTTCAGAATTATATTTCTGAATGCAACAATCCACCTTTGACTTTTTTAGAGTTTTTCTTTCTTTCAGCCCTCTCTAGTCTGTATC
Source organism: Sus scrofa (assembly GCF_054392235.1). NCBI lineage: Eukaryota > Metazoa > Chordata > Mammalia > Artiodactyla > Suidae > Sus > Sus scrofa. The sequence goes on from NC_139383.1 coordinate 157,362,274, forward strand.
TGCCTGGAGGTGGTGGCCCCAGAGGGCCATGCATGTCCAACCTTTAAGTCTAAACTGCAAGCAAGGAGGGACTGTCTTTTGAATTGGTAAAACTGTTAATTTACCTTTGTTTTTAACAAAATAGAGATTTTATGCATCTCAAACATTAGACAGAAAGTGGGTAATTCTTTATCCTCAGGTATTAAAAGGTAAAATCTGGTTCCATCTTACAAAAACTTCATCATGCATTTCAACCTTTAATTGTGATGTTTCTTTCTTCAGTCCTTGCAAATTTTAAGCCCACTCCAAACTCTGTTTTGTGTTTTACAGAAATACACAGTTGTTTGGTTTCTTTATGTTTAAATTTTTGTGACTCATCCACCAAATGGAATTTTATAATAAAAGCCCAGAACACATAGTTATTTAATCAATCATAGCTCAGTGATGGTGGTTTTAATTGGGAGCCTACAAAACACATGCTATTTTGCAAACTTTTTTATTTTGAGGTAATTGTGCAGTTGTAAGAAATACTACATCAAGATCCCATGTGTCCTGCATTCAGTTAGCCCCAGTGTAACATCTTGTCTGATTGCAGAGCAGTCAGTCACTGATGCTATCCCCCAGTCTTAGTCAGACTCCACCATTTTTGCACACACACCTGTGCATGCTGAGTTCCATGCAGTTTTGTCCCATTTGTAGACATGTATGACCACTCCTGCAGCAGAGAGGAATCAAGGTCCTGGCACAGGGTCCATGCTGGTGCCTTTCCTGGCACAGCTCCCACCCTCCTCCCACTGCCCACTCCACACCACTCACCACTGATCTCTGATGTGTCTTCATAACGTTGTCCTTTCAAAGTTAGGAATAAGTGGACGTACATGGTATGATTGCTTTGAGCTTGGCTTTTTTCCTGTAGCTGGACTCTCTTGAACCAACCAGGTTGCTATGTGGACCAACAGGCAATCACATCCCATGGTTCGGATGGACTCCATGCCTTGTTTAACTATCCACTCTTTGAGGGTCATGTGGGTAGTTTGCAGTTGTTGGATATTACAGAAAATGCTGCCATGAATGTTCATGTACAGGTGTTTGTGTGAATATGTTTTCATTTCTCTGGGGGTAAATGTCTGTGAATACCTGTGCTGGAGCACAGGCAAAGTCCAGTTTTAGGTTTTTTAGGAATTGCCAAATGGTTTCCAAGAGTAGCTGTACCATTTACATTCCCACCAACAATGGATAATCCAGTTTTCTCCCTTCCCCACCAGCACCTAATGTGGTCACTGTGTGTGACCCTTAATATGTGTGCAGTGGTGCTGCACTGTGGCTTTAATTTGTGTCTCCCTAGTGGATATTGATATGCACATCTTTTCGAGAGCTTTTCGAGAGCTTCCTTGCTCTCTGTATGTCCTTGTCAGTGAAATGTCTGTTCCTACCTTTTGCCCATTTTCTAATTGGGTTCTTTGGGTTTTTTTTAATTATTGCACTTTGAAAATTTTTTTCTACAACCACAAATGTAATAAAATTCATTGAGTAATTAAAAAAAATAAAATTGTCTGGGTACTATCATCTGTCAGACAACAGTTTGCAAGTATTTCCTCTCAGTCTGTAGCTGGTCTTCACCCTCTTCACAAGATTTTCCACAGAGCAAAAGTTTGCAATTTTTAAAATGACTTCAATGAATTTTATTGTATTTATAACTGTACAATTTTGATGCTGTGCAGCTCATTAATTTCTCATTTGATGAGTGGTGTTTGATGTTAGATCAAAGAACTCTTTGCTAAGCCATAGATCCAGAATATTTTCTTCTAATAGTTTTACATCTTACATATAAGCCTGCAATCAGTTTGAGTTAATTTTTGTATAAGGTGTGAGGTTTAGATTGGAGTTCACTTGTTTTGGTTCATACTGTTCAAGTGCTTCAAACGATTTAGCACCTTTGTCAGAAATCACTTGGCCTATTTTGTAGGATATTGGGGTTCTCAGTTTTTTTCCTTGAATCTGTGAGTCTCTTCTGCTCAGTGTAAAGAAAGGCTGAACACAAATAGCATGTTCTCACTTTCTTTTTAAAAAATTGTTTTGTCTATTCTAGAATCTATCCCTTTCCATATACATTTTAGAATATACTCATCTATGTCTCACCTATGTCTAGGAATACCTTGCAGGGCTTTTTATAGGGATTGCATTAAATCTGTAGATCAATTTTAGGGTAATTGACATCTTTGTTATGTTAGCTTTTTCATCCCATGGGCACAATGCTTCTGTAGGTCTCTAATTTACTCCATAAGCATTTTGTAAATATCAGGATATAGATATTATGTGTATTTGGTTAGATTTAAGCCTAGGTATTTCATTTTCTTTGGAGTAACTTTGAGTGAAGTTGTATTTTAACTTCAGTGTCTGTGTGCTCATTTCTTGAATTCAGACGTACAATCGATTTTTCAGGCTCGCCTTGTCACTATAGCCTGTGAGCTTGCCGAACTCACTTGCTAATTCCCAGCATTTTCTTGCAGTGTCTTTGAGATTTTATTTTATTTATTTATTTATTTCTTTGGAGATGATTGTGTCCCTGCAAATGAAGATGGTTTAATTCCTTCTTTCCCATTTGTATGTCTTTTTCCGTTTTCTTGCATTATTGCACTGGCCAGAACTTCTCATACACTGTTGAATAGCAGTGGTAACAGAGGACATCCTAGCCTTGTTCCCAGGGTGAGAGAGAAACATTCAGTTTGTCACTGTTGGGTGTGATGTTAGCTGTAGGTGTTTTTCTAGATGGTCTTTATTAATTTGGAGATGTTCCCCTCTATTCCCTAGGAGGGTAAGAGTTTCTAACCTAAATGCATGTTAGATTTTGTTAATTCTTTTTCTGCATTAACTAATGTAAGCATACTATTCTTTTTTCTTTAGATTGGTGGTATGGTGGATAATTTTGGTGGATTTCACAAATTCAAAGAAGCCTGGAGTATATATAATAATTTTTATTAAATCATAGTGTATAATTCTTTACAGTATTATTGGAATTCATTTGCTAATATTATGATGAAGATTTTTATATCCTGATTCATGAAATATATTGGCCTCTAGTTTCATTTTGTGTTTTTTTCTGGTTTTGGTTCAGGGTAAAATTTGCCTTATAAAATGCATTAGAAAGTGTTTCCTCCTCATCCATTTCATCCATCCATAATCAATGCTAATTAAAAAAAAGATGCTTATTAGAACTCCCCAGTGAAATCACATCTGGGCTTTGAGATTTATGTTTTGGAAAACTTTTTAAATTACAAATTCAATTTCTATAATGTTATAAAAGTCTTAAAATTATTTCTTCCATCTTGGTTGTTTCTTTGTGCACTTTGCTCCATTTCTTTTAAATTATTGATTTTATGAGAATAAAGTTGCTTGTGCCATTCCCTTATCACTTTAATGGCTGTAGGACCTGTAGTGATATCCCTATTTAGTTCTTGACCTTGGCGATTTGTCCTCCTCCTTTAACTTGTCCTTCTATCCAGAGGGCATTAGTTATTGATTTACATGGAAAATCAGCTTTTTAAATTTCATTGATTTTCTCTACTGTTTTCCTGTTATCCATTTTGTTGATTTCAGCTCTTTTCTTAATTATTTCCTTTCTTCTCCTTGCTTTGGTTTATTGTGCTTTTGTTTTTCTAGTTTTGAAGTTAGAACTTAGACTATTGACTTGATGCCTTTCCTCTTTTCTAAATATTTAGTGCTATAAATTTCCCTCTAAGCATCTCTTTGCATTTCACCTATTTTGACATATTACAATCTCATTTTCATTCAATTTTTTAGAGTGTACACCCTTAGGATCATTGTTTTTCTATGTGGATTCATTTTTTTAATCATAGTGTCATGTTCCTCTTTGATTCTAGTAAGTTTTTTGCTCAGAAGTCTATTTTATCTAATGTTAATATACTCAGTCCCATTAAAAATATTTGCATTCTGGAGTTCCCATCATGGCTCAGAGGTTAACAAACCCAACTAGGGTCCATAAGGACTTGGGTTCCATCCCTGGCCTTGCTGAGTGGTGCTGTCGTGAGTTGTGGTGTAGGTCACAGACATGCCTTGGATCTGGTGTTACAGTGGCTGATGTGTAGGTGGGCAGGTACAGCTCTGATTGATTTGACCCCTAGCCTGGAACCCTCCACATGCTACAGATATGGCCCTAAAAAGACAAAAAAAAAATGCATTGTTTATCTTATTTCATACTTTTACTTTAAAACTACCTATGCTGTATTTTAAGTGAATTTTATTTTTATTTATTTTTTTTGCCTTTTTTTCTTCTAGGGCCACCTCCTGCGGCATATGGAGGTTCCCAGGCTAGGGGTCGAATCAGAGCTGTAGCCGATGGTCTACACCAGAGCCACAGCAATGCAGGATCCGAGCCGCATCTGCAACCTACACCACAGCTCACAGCAATGCCAGATCCTTAACCCACTGAGCAAGGCCAGGGATCAAACCCGAACCCTTATGGTTCCCAGTTGGATTCGTTAACCACTGCACCACGATGGGAACTCCGGAAGTGAATTTTTAATAAACAGACTATTGTTGGGTCACCTTTTTTTTTTTTTTTCCTCTTAACTCATTCTACTGATCTGTGTTTTAATTAGTGCATTTAGATCATCTGCATTTGTGGTAAGTATAGATATGGATATTTCTTCTTAAATTAAGATTTTACTCTTTTTGGATAATTTCTTCAGGGGCAGTGGCTTCTTTCTTTGGCCTGTGATTAATTTTCATTTATCCTTGATGACCACAGTTGTGTTTTGACCCTTTCTGTACAGAAGCCCACCTCTTGTAATTGCTTCTGTTTGTAACCTGCTTTCTCACCATTTGAAAAAAAAAGTGGAATGGGAGTTCCCATTGTGGCTTAGCAGGTTTCAAACCCGACTAGTATCTATGCGGTTGTGGGTTCGATCCCTGGCCTTACTCAGTGGGTTAAAGATCTTGAGTTGCTGTGGCTGTGGTGTAGGTTGGCAGGTGTAGCTCCAATTCAACTGCTAGCCTGGGAACTTCCATATGCTGCAGGTATGGCCCTAAAAAACAAATCAAAAATTGGAAGCTAGATTTCTTTTTTTTTCTTTTTTTTTGGTCTTTTTGCCTTTTTAGGGCTGCACCCTTGGTACATGGAGGTTCCCAGGCTAGGGGTCTAATTGAAGCTGTAGCCAATGGTCTACACCACAGCCACAGCAACTCCAGATCTGAGCTGCATCTGTGACCTACACCACAGCTCATGGCAATGCTGGATCCTTGACCCACTGAGTGAGGCCAGGGATCGAACCCTCAAACTCATGGTTCCTAATTGGGCTTGTTTCCACTGCTCGCTTACCAGGGAAATTATAGGATTTTATTCAAAGTGCGTTCATGATGAGAACTCCGAAACCTAGATTTCTTAACCAGATATGGAAATTTTATTATGAGCTTGGCTTTTCCAGTGCTTTTTGTGGATTTTCAGCCACAGAAAAGATTTTACTATCCATTCCTCAGACCAAGGTCATGCTAAAATCTTAATAGACAAAATGAAATTGTACTTTTCATGGTCTTGATGAAAACCCTTTATTGCAGGACCAGTGATCCTACTCCCTCCTCTTAGAGGCAAGTTTTAAACAAAGTTATCCTAACAAAATGCTCTCCAAATCAAAGCCTTGACCCTGTTAAACTCCCATCTGGACAAGCCCAAGAGTTATACAACTGACTCTCAAAATTTCCTTTGAAAATAATGCAGAAAGAAAATAAACCCCAAACACTTATGACAACAGAAAGTGAAGACTTGCATTGGAGAAGCTGGTTAGTTTTCATGGTCTTTTAGCTCCACGCCCTTCTACCAGTTTAGTGACTCTCTTTACTAGCCAGAGAGGAAGGGGAGCCATGAGCTAGCATGGCACATTGCCAGGAGCCTGCCTGACCCCTGCTCCCCTCCCTAAAGAAAATGATAAAAAAAATGAAAGCTGGCAGACAAAAATGGGGACCTGCAAAGTCTGAGCTCACTGATGTCACTTTCTAGCCCACAATGAAGTTACCTTCAGGAGCATATGTTTCAGAAGGCAGCAGAGCACATGCCTCATTTTAGAAATTCTTCCTCAAAGCACCTTTGGGTAAACAAATCCTTAAAGGAATAAGTTTAAGTTACCTGGAAAATCCATTGGTGTCCAAAGATATGTTTTGCTGCCAAGAAACAGTCCTTCTGCTTGTACCTGTGTGGGTACAGACATAGCCGCATACACACGCCACTCATGTGTGCACAGCTACTTGGCCATGGTCAGGGAGTGTGGGCTGTGGTTAAGGGCTTGACCAGAGGCTGGGGAGTGGGGTCATTCACACCCACCATGTGCACATGCCTGGACATGTGGGTACACACTCAAGTGTCACGCTCTGCATTGAGCCCCCCAAGATCCTTATCCCTGGAGGAAGCAGATCTCTGCCCAGCTTTGGACAAAGAGTTCCTGACACAGGGGAAATCATGGCTGGTCCCTGAGCCATCCCCAAGGCCTGGAAGCAGCAGAATCAGCTGCCTCATCCCGACAAAGGGGGCAGAGGAGAAGCCACTCCAGAGCCTGAGGGTAGAAGTCTCCTTTCTAGATTCTAGAAGGAAACGGGAAAGCAGTTCCTTCTGTTTGGTCCAGCTGTGAGCCTTGAGGCTGTGACCTTTCTCTGGGGCCTCGGAATGTGTTCTCTCCCACCTGTGAGTGAGTGCAATGAGTATAGAAGCTTGCTTACCAGGGAAATTACAGGATTTTATTCAAAATGCATTCATTATGAGGGCAAAGCCAGGGCAATCTATACTTATCTTTATTTGTTAATTTTTTAAATTTTTTAATTGTTTTTGTCTTTTTGCCATTTCTTGGGCTGCACCCTTGGCATATGGAGATTCCCAGGCTAGGGGTCTAAACGGAGCTGCAGCATGCAGCCTCAGCAACGTGGGACCTGAGCCGTGTCTGCAAACTATACCATAGTTCACGGCAACGCCGGATCCTCAACCCACTGAGCAAGGGCAGGGATCGAACCGGCAACATCATGGTTCCTAGTTGGATTCGTTAACCACTGAGCCACGACGGGAATGCCAATCTACACTTATTTTTAGAAACCAACTGGAAAGAGCAGTAGTGCTTTGGTCCAGGGCTCAGAACACCCTTCCTTCAACTTCTGTTTCTCTCCAAGTCTGAGTCCTGGACCAGGAGGAGATGGTGTTGTCTACCGATTGGATATGGGACAGAGGGGTGGCGATGAGGGGTCGCCAAGGAGCTGTCCAAGTTTCCACGGGCGGCATGCACCTTGCCACATTGCCATCCTTGTTTTGAGATCACTTGTATCATATTTTGGGTCTAAACTGAGTACAGGCAAGTGACTGTGGGCTCAATAAATTGGGGTTAGGCCACATTGAAGGCTGGCCACGCATGTCCCTAGGACCTGGCCTGGTCACCTTGCCCCAGAGGCTGTCTTGGTGCCATATCCAGGGTGTTGCAACACTGAGTTAATTAATCTCCCTAAGACAGTCTACAATCAGATCAAAGGCCCTGCAGATGCCAATCATCATCATTATTATTATTATTTAAAAAGTGAGCCTTTCTGCCAGGAAGTTGCCCCAAGCTCGCCCAGCTCTGATTATGATGCTAATTACAGTGATTCCAAAGAAGAGGGGGTGTGATTGCCACCTATCCCCAATCGCCCTCACAGAAGGCAGATGAGGAACCGGTGCCACGTGGGGACCCTGACCTTGCCGCGTGTTAGCATCCCAGGGCCAGTTGGTCGTGGTTCTTCAACCACTGTTGTCTCTGCATCCACGTACTATGACAGACCATGTGCTGCCAGAGAGGTCAGAGGTCGAATATGAGCCGTGGGCTGCGGGCGGTGGTCGGCGGCGGGGTCGCTGCAGGGGCAGGTCTTTGTCGTGAGCTGTCTGTGCTGCAAGTGCTCTGAATGCAGAGCATGACACCTACTGAGTTTTTGTTTTCTTCTTGCAGCTGGAATGCACGCACAGTTTTTCTCTTTCCTTTTGGTGCAGGGGGAGCGGAGGGTAGTGATGTTTGTCAGCTCCTTTTGTGGGCTGGCTTGTGTGGGGGGTGCCCTACTTCAGGTCCCCATGTCCCCTTCATCTGCCCCAGGCCCTGGCTGTGGCACAGTGCTGAGGTCGGGGGGGTCCGAGGCCCTGCCACCTCTAGGTTTGCAAGGGTTGCCTCTGTGGACGGATGCTGCAGCGCCGGTGCCAGTATAAATGAGCCCATTCATTTCCTGCCGCTGGCATATGGCACGTCATTGTCCTCAGTCACCGAGGCAGAAGTGATGCAATTTGTTGGCATGTCCTGCCCCAGCACAGACTCTCCACCCCACTGAGCCCCCAAGAAAACAACAGAAGCCATGAAAGGGCAGCCAAAACCTTCGCAGCTTCCTCAGGATGCCCTGGGCCTGGAGGCCAGCCCACTGCAGAGTCTGCCCAGGAGGGGGAGGGGAGGAAGGGAAGGGGAGGAGGGGGAGGGGAGAGCAGAGTCCCAGACTGTCCCCCTCCCCGGCTGCCTCTGTGTGGGTCTCTCTGTGTCTGTCTGTCCATCTCTCTCACTATGAAGAACATCCGAGTCATTGCCCCACAAGGAGACCGTTCGTGGAGGAGGTTACCTGATGTCTTTCACGCATACCTGTTCTATTTCTACTTCCCATTCCTGCCCCAAAGCCGGACAAACTAACAAGTGATGGGAGTGTAACTGCATCTTCAGTGACAGGAAACAAAGTCCACCTGATCTGAGTCATATCCAGAAAGGGTGGAGGCTTATCAAGGGTCCCGTGATGATCTCCTTGGACAAGAAAAAAAGGCTGGTGTGTTGTGTTGGGCAAACATCTAGACAGAGTCGAGAAGGAGGTAGTCTTGCAGGGTTTTAGGTTCCCACCTCACTGGAGCATGGATTTTACAGAACGAACCATTTGAGTGTCTGAAGCCAATTTGAAAACAGGCAGAGGTATTTTGATCTCCGTGGTTGGAATTTTTATAACAGTGATAATAATATCCTCACATCGGGCCCTTGTGATCTGTCCCATGACAGGTCTGAGCAGGACCTGATGAATGAGGTGCTATAATGGTGTGATTCTCCCGTGTGTGTTGTCCTGTTACTGAGGCATGTTTCTGGGAATACTGAGTCCTCCTGGAGCCTATCCCATCACTCCTGCTAATGAAGACAAGAGCCAGGTGTCGACCATGATCTACCCCAACATGGTGAGAAGTAGGAGCCTTCTTAGTGGACCAGGTGGGGCTGGAGCACCTCTCGCCTGGTTGCTCCAGAGGCCGACAGGGTTGGTTCGATCAAAGAAGCCTTTCCTCTCTTCAGCGTCACTCATCTCAGGCCAGGTTAAGAGCTACCTAAGACTCCCCTGATCCCTTGCCTGCCCCACCCCCACCCCCCCAGCTCTGAACTTCTTTAACTTGATAATTAATGACCCCACCATTTACTGGTGAAGATCTGGTGGCCACAAGCCGCTGCCCTGCGAGATACTCTTCCTCTGCGTCTGGGAGGCACTGGCCTGGCTGAGTCGGGGACTAAATACACTGTGGAACGTACAAGAGCCAGGAAAACCCCCCAACAGGTGCAGTGGTCACTGAGCTGAACCTCACAATTTGAAGGTGACATTGGGAGCTGGGGCCCAAAGCCAAGTCAGGCGTGTGTGAGAAGCCAAATGTTGAGGGCAGACCCCTGCCAGCTGCCTTACACGGCAAGTCTGTGCAGATCTGGGGATATTCCTCTCCACTTTTATTAATATCACAGTGAGGGGAGTGGCACGCAGAGAGGTACTTAACAAAGACATTTTGATTAATTTGTATAGATATATTTACCTCTGGAGAGTAGAGGATACAGTGAAGAAATTAATTTTTAGTTTACAGGAATGAGTGTAGGAATAGAACATTGCACCTCAACTTCTAGGAAAAACATTTTCCAGCTTAGAAGACAAATAAAAATTTCCTTCCATTTTGTGAAAGATATTCTGTTTCCATTTTTCATTCTCACTCTTTTTTTTTTTTTAGTGCCACATCTGAGGCATATAGAGATTCCCAGGCTAGGGGTTGAATCGGAGCTACAGCTGTCGTCCTACGCCACAGCCACAGCAATGGGGGATCTAAGCCACGTTGTGACCTATACCACAGCAACCCCGGATCCTTAACCCACTGAGCAAGGCCAGGGATCGAACCTGCATCCTCATGGATCCTAGTCAGGTTAGTTAACCGCTGAGACATGAAAGGAACTCCATATTCTCACATTCCTATTTCAAAAAGAGGAAAGCAAATTGGAAAGGAAATAAGCAAGGGTGAATTGCCATCTTTAGGTTGTACAAAGCAGCAGCCACAGACAGGCACATAGACACATTGCTGGGTAGGTGGATAGACAGACAGACAGATTGATACATATCTCCTATTGATTAGAGGGAAAAGAAACAAAGTAAATATTTGTCCAGGGCACACTGGGCTTCTGAGTGCTGGGAATTTCACAAGGAACACACAAAAGGAACCACAGCCCTTGAGGATCTGAAGTTCTTGTAAAGAAAGGAGAAGTGAGCTTTCTGAAGGTGAAGCACTTTTCTTACCCAGCCCAGCAAGTAGATTTAACCCTGCCCCTTGCATTTGAAACAAACAGGAGGAGTTCTGAAGGGAGGAGGGAGGGCCGACATCTGGGGCCCTGGAACCCAGAGGGTGTTCCTGCATTTGAAGTAAAGAGCCAGAGACCCAGAAATGCCAGTGGGTACAGTCAAAACCCTACAACCAGCAAAAGCCTAACCACAGGACCTGGAAAGGGGCCGCCGGACAGAACAGAGAACTTTCACACTGTTCCACGCAGCCAAATGCCCCTGGAAATGCTGGTCCCTGCGTCCCTACAGGTGAAGCAAGGACCCTGACTCCATCGTCACTGGCTGTAGCGAGGCTGCCCAGCCCCCCTCCAGCCTGGTCTCTGGGAAGGTCCAGGGGGATCAAGATGTGGATCAGGCTGGCCTGAAAGGAGCCCCTGGGACTTTCAGGATCAGTGGAGACCAACTGGCACCAAAACGCCCACCTCTAGCAGCATCACCGGGATCCCCTCAAGTGTCAGAGGACCGCGCACCTGGCCTAATGTGTTTCCTCCTCGGCTGAGCAGGGGAGAGGAGGCAGCTGGAAACAGGCTGAATAGACTGTTTCAGTCAAAGTCGTGGAGCGCACGGGCCCGGACCGAGCCGCCCTGAGAGGGAGACAGTGGTGCCAGCGGAGCTCCTGCAGGTGGATGGTTAGGCAGCGGCATGGCACCCTCTCCTGGAACTGCACACAGCAGCAAAGAGGGAGAACACGGCAGGGGCCTGGTGGATCTCAGGGACTGCACCATGAGGAAGAGGCCTCCCCTCAGGCTACATGTGGGTAAGTGACTCCACTTACACACCATTGTTGGAATGACAAGGGCGCTGGGGCCCAGACAGACCTGGGGTGCTTGCCTGGTCTTGGGGGTGGGGCCGGGAGGGGTGGAGATGGGTCTGGGGCCCTGGTGAGGATGGATTCAGGGTCTGGACCGGGTAGTGGATCCTGGCTGGGAAATTGGGCTTCAGTTTGGTTAGAAGGGAGCACGGGGGAGGCTGTGCAAACTGTTCAGACTTTCTCAGTGCTGTTTGTACAGCTTCTGTCCGTCTACAGGGATCTCAGCTTCAGAAATTCTGGGTATACATACAACTGCATTTGAAATATATCACTAAAGGAGCTGCCAGACAGCACAGGGAACTCCACTCAACAGCTGGTGGAAGAGAATGTGGAAAACAGTATGTTTCGCTCTAAAGATAACTGGATCACCTTGCTGTGCACCTGAAACTAAACAACACTGCAAATCGACTATACTCCAAAAGTCAGCCAGGGAGGGAGGTGCCTCTGGTGGGTGGGTGTGGGGGCGGGCAGAAGCCCTGGGGGGACTGAAGGGGATGTTGGCTTTGAGGATTTGAAGAGATAGGGGGCCCACCCCCACCCCACCGCTCGGAGTGAGCATATCTGGTGAGTGCCATGGAGAAATAAAGTGACATTTTCCCAGAAAAATACGCAGGAAGTGGGAACTGCTAAGTTATCAGGTTAAAACAATTGCCTCACTTGGCTTTTAAAGTTTAAGAAAATATTGGGATGATCTTTAGGGGGCGAAAGGAAAATCTCAGGAGCAGGGCAGTTTCCATGTGCTCTCCCATTGTCGAGATTCTGCTTCACCCGGAAGTTTCCACTTAGCATTTATCCTTAACATGAGCCATTCTCAATACAATGAATCCATCTTCATTATAGAAAAAAATTAAAGGAAGAAAAATCCCTGGGAAGAGGCCCTTGGCCCTTCAGATATGTGTTCGTGTGTTGCACATTATATGCTAAACATGGCAGTGAGAACAGCAGGGTCTTGGCTTTTAGTTGAGGGAGCTGGAAAATGAAAGATAAAATATCCAAATAAATAAATAAATAGAACGTGTGTATTTAGTATGTCTATTTTAGTATGTCTACATTTCTTGATTGCAATCCTCTTGCTAAGGTGTTCTGTCTTCTCTGTTCAGTTTACTGGTTCTCAATATTTATTCATAAAAACTATGCCACAGTCTTGACTGCATGTTAGAAAATGTAGTCATCATTTCAGTGAAAATATAAGTGATTGACTGTAAGGTGCGTTTCTCTGGGGAGGCACCGGCCTCGCGGTTACACTGGAAAGTTCTGGACAGTGGTCTGAGACAGCCCATCTGTGGGGTCCCGTTGCCCCGCCTCTGTGGCCCGTGACTCCTGCCAGGCCTTGCGCTTCTGCATCCACAGCTGTCCCCACCACAATGAGGGCACCATCTTCTGAGCCCATCCTTGGCTGGGACCTGCCCTACAGGGGTTGAAGAAGGCGGGATGGGGACTCTGCTGTCACTGCTGGGTGGGGTGGGGGTCACTGCAGAGGCAGGAGTCCACTCCTCTAGCATTAGCCTGGCCTTTCTGTGACTACTGTCTACCAGGCCCCATGGGCATCCTGGGGGTGCTGAGTGGGAACGCCCTGGGCTCTGAGATGGGAGTAAGCCCCTTGCTCTCGCCATGGCCCTCCCTGGGGACACTGATCCCCAGCTCCAGAAGCAAGGTGAGTATCTTGCCAGGCAGACACGTCTGAGGAGAAACAATGAGAGTCCCGTTTCTGGGTGACTCTGCTTCATGGGTCCAGCAGGTCAGTGCCTGGGGCTCAGCCTCCTGTGCTCCAGCTGGAGGCCCCCGGCCCCAGGGCCTGGCCCATTGGTGCTCCTGAAGCAGGAAGGTTTGGGCGCCCCGGGGCTGTGACCCCACTCCCCCAGGAAATCAAGGCTCTGGATTTGCAGAGGCCTGGGTCCACCCTCCTCTTGGAGATTTTAGGGAAGAAGGAATATTACTGTGCTTTATTTTTCAGCCTGTATCCTTCTGACTTCTGGGGCAGAGGGCTTGGGCCTGGGGGGCCCTGAGAGACCCCCAGATGGCAAGGCCCTGGTGTGGGCTCCTGGGGGTCTCCGGCACCTGCCTGTGAGTAGCCCTGTTTGATGTGGGCGGTTTCTGTTCTCTGACCCCCAGGTAGAGTGGCTGTGTGGCAGATCCTGAGCAGAGGAGCGGAAAGGAGGCAGGCCCAGGGCCTTTCCCCTCTAAGTCACCAAAAATTTCTGCAGGCGGTGGGCCTCAGACCCTGCAGGGCCCGGTCTCTCGGAGGACACCCAGGTGCTTGTGGGGGTGTTCCCTAATATGTAAGTGGACAATAGAGCCTCTGTTGAAATACAGTGGGGAAGTGAGAGATACGTTTCCTTAGGGCTCCTGGCCCAGGCTGGCCTCCGGATGTCCACGGAGGATGGAAGGGCTGAGGGAAGTATGTGGATGGTGCTAACATCTGAGGAACTGAGCGAGTTGGCCAAGGGGTCAATGTCCAAGTAGGGTCATGCAGGACCCAGGGAGGCTTTCTCTGGATGACACCCCCATAGCCCAGTGCAACCTGAAGTCAGAGGGAGCCTCTTCCTTCTGTCCCTGTTCCCTATGCTTGCTCCCGGCTCGTGGGCACTCAGGCCTGGCCCCAGACAAAGGAGTGGAAACCGCCTATGCTTTGGGGAAACTAAAGGGACCTGGTGAGTGTGGATGGCTTTTGACCCAATTCTGATCATCAGCCCCCCTGAAAAGCTCCCCATGCAGATTTTAGGATGGGAATATTCTTTATCAGATAAATACCCATTTCTCAGACAATTATAGCTCAGCTTAAAACAAATATGCCTATGATTTAAAAACCTGAAAATCTGGGCATTCCTGTGTGGCTCAGTGGGTTAAGGATCCGGTGTCATTGCAGCAGCTCCAGTTCAATGCCCAGCCTGGAATCTGTATGTAGAGGGAGCTGCACCCCCGCCCCCCCCCGCCCCCACCCCGAGTAAAACCAACCACCCCAAACTCCTCAAAAATCTAATGTGTCCAAGAGAGAGAGAATTTTCAAAGGATGTAATTGGGGTAAATACAATGATACAGGAACCTTATTGAAAAATATGGAAGAAGATGGTTATTGCCTTGAACGAGATGGAAGCCAATAATCTGAAGTGAATTAACATAAACAGGTAAGACAGGTGCTACCAACACAGAGAAAATATAAAACAGGTGTAAAGACATTTTAAAGATTTGGTAGGAAGATATAAGAAACCCCAGGCCAGGATCATTGCAGTGTCCAATACTTTTAGAGTTTAAAAATCACTTCTCATATTTATTTTTCCAAGTTATACTTTGGCATGAGCATCTCTGTAGACTTTTCTTTTAACTGATAAACCAATTAGCATTAAAAAGTAGTGCAAAGGGACTCACTGGAAATGTAGGCATATTTTTTAACTGATTTCGTGGAGTCCGGATGTTACGCAGGGGTCGAAACTCTTCCTGGAGGTTTCCCTCGTGAACACTGGCACCCAGACTCCATCTATCTCAGTACATAACTGGCTTGGGAGCATTTAGAGAATGTCTTCATGTTGTTACAAGATTTAGGAATCTGTTAGAAGAGCTTTCTAACCCCAGCACAGCACGGCCTCCTCCTGCGGGTCAAGGTGGGTGAAGTTTCTGGAGAAGACAGGCTGTGTTCTGGAGAGCAGAAGGCCTGTCTGTCCTTAAGCAGCGTGGTCACCGGTAGGCACAGCTCGCAGTGTCCACGTTGCCGAGTGAAGCACCATCTCCTCACAGGCTGACCTGACAGAAAACCCTCAGGTCTCACCGAGAGGCACTGTCCTGCACAGGGGGTCACAGCCCACAGGGACCCTTGGCCAGCAGCCCTCGGAGAGACCGCTGCCCTGGGAAGCTCTGTGTACAGAGCCAGGCTGTGGTGGGGAGGTGAGGGGAGCAGAGATAGAAGAATGAGGGGCTGCTAGAGGCCCTCTTGCTGCAGATGCTGGTCTGGAAGGATGGAAGGGCAGAGGAAATTGCTGGGACCCATGACATGGCCTTGTGATCTAGACACCAAAATTATACCCAGATCCAGAGAACCCAGCTGAGTTTTCCATCGAGGAAGCCAGCCCAGGTCAGGAAACTGTGCTCTGCGAGGGTAGAGGCACGGAGGAGTCCTTGTGTCCCCTGATTCTAAGACAGGTGCCTGGTGGGCCATTCATGTCCAAAGACATTAGCCTCGTGGAGAGCCCTGAGCTGAGCCCACCTTGGGATCTCCTTGCCGGGGAAAGAGGTGTTGAGAGGTGTCAGCTCCAAGGCTGATGCTTATTCCTAGAGCAGCTAGATTCTTACACAATACTTTCTGAATCCAAATAGCCCCGTTATACCATTGGACATAATTCACAGAGTATTGAAGTGCATAAACACAGCTACAATGGGGATTTTATTAACCACTTTTATTATTTTTCATGTTTATTTCAACCTGTCATTAGAGATGTTGATGTGTGTGGGGGTTTACCTCTCATCTGTCTATAGATAAGTGATAGTATCATATCATCTGTTGACAATCTAGCATCCATGTCCATGTATTATTTCCTGAATATCTGCGGAAATGGAAGTCATTTCCATCAGAATTTTGGCTGAAAGGAGATAACAGTGAACGCGAGGAATGTCTAATAAATGTCTGCCTATGAGTGTGCAGGCAGGATTTAAGAGATTGGCGTAGGTGGCTGGGGGAACTCGAAGCTCCGAGGGCCATTAGGACCAGAAAGGGTAGCTCTGTGCGGGGTCTTCCTGGCTGGGACTGTGGCCACCAACTTAGGGGAGCCAGTCAGCCTGGGGTGGCCCTGGAGAGGCCATGCCCACTCTCCTGCAGCCCCATCCCTGCTGGGCACACATAGGTCAGCTCAGGTCAGAGTCTCCCAGAGGCCACTGCCCAGCACAGCTATGGAGCAAAGATCCCTTCTTCCTACTGTCCAGTTGCCCTAATTTCTGTTCCAGGGAGAAGTGAGACATGGGGGCCAAGGGCCAAATGGGACCCGCTGGGGGCTGGTGCCTCTGAAAGCCATTATAGAAGCCTTGGTGGGTGTCTCTAACTGGTTGATGGCTTTCTTGCCTCCTGGCCCCAGTGGCAGGGAGGGGTGTGCTTGGGAGCTGAGGGTGTCCAGGAGGCCGGAGCCCGTCCACTCCAGTGGCCTCACCATCAATACTGATTTGGGCCAAATGGATTGCAGGGCCTCCATGTCCAGCAGAAGGGGGATGAAATGAAAGGATTGACTCAAATGCAGTCCATCCATTTCCCTTGTATAGACAGAGTGTGAGATGAGCCAATTTAGGTTAAAATATCTTAAACAAATTCTCACAGGGCCTGACATTCAAGATTGATTTTTTTTTTTTCCAGTGAAAATGATCACTTTCCCCTGGATTCCTTCCAAATCTCTGGATGGACAGAACAGAAGGCTGTGGGCTGGAGACCCCTGCATGCTCACCGGGCAGCAAGGGTCCTAGGACTCATTCTGTGTGGTGGACCCTGTGGCCACCGCTAGAGCAGCCTGCTTTACTGCCAATGACCTGGCTGAGTCTGATCCCCAAAGACCAGGCTGTCCCCAAAGACCAGGCTCTCCATCTTTTCAGCTGCCTTTGTCCATAAGGAGAACACATTAGACTTTCCAAAAACCCCTGTCCATTGGTAAAAAGCCTCCTAGCACCACACATCCACACCAAGGACATGTGGCCTTTTCTCTCTGTGACACTGTGATGGTTAAGATGTGCATCCACTTGGCCATCGTTGGGCCCAGTTACTCCATCCAACACTAATCCGGGTGTTGCAGCAACTGTAGTCCAGGTTAATAACCCCCTTCAGCTAAAGGTGAGTTCAGGGGTAACCCATAACATGAGGACAGGCTTCCTCCAGAGCAGCAATGTGGACAAGCCACCCAAGTGGGACGTGAACAATGGTGATGCCTGAATGATGAGTCCTGCTCTTCAGGACTGTGGGCCGTGGCACTGTGGCACCTGAATGGTCATGAAACTCCCAGGTCTGGGGTTTAGCGGAAGAAGAGCAGCCTGGAGCAGAACAAAGCCTCTCTCCTGGTCTGGTCCATGCAGACCTGGTCGCCACAGTCAGAAACGCTCTCCTGCTCAGTTCACCTGTCCAGGTGAACTCTCTCCTTGGCTGTTTACGTCATTACGCCACCGCCTTTGCAGGCTAGGAACCTGCTGATGTCTGCCCACTTGGCAGGTGTGACAGGGCAATGCTGCTTCTGGAGCCAAAGGAGATTTTCTTCCTACACAGGTGTTGGGGGCAGGGCAGGCAACTGGCCCACCGGGAGACCGATGCTATTGTGGCCTCTGAACATCTGTCACACTGACATGAGTGGGGCTGTGGGTGAGGCACCCACACCCCTGCTGGGAGCTGCTGTCCCACACCTCTGCCACCTCGGGCTCCTGTGAAGCCTTTGGGGGCTGATCCATCCAGGATTCCAGCCCCTGCATCCAGGATTGTGATGAGAGGAGGAGGAGCTTACTCTGCCGTCACCTGGTGCTAAATTGAACTGTCAGCTTGGAGACGGAACACTGGCCACCCTGAGGACAGGAACGTAATTCTGTCCAGGACAGCTTTGCCAAATTCTCCACTAGGTGTGCCAAGAAGCCGTCTAAGCATCCTTCACTTTTTGAATTGGGGCTGGTCTGCCTTTGAAGTAAAAGGGATCTCTGGGCTGTTCTCAGAAATACAGCATCTCCGGCTCAGTGATATGAACACACACCCTTTTGGGAATCATCACAGGCCCAAGAGAAAGGCCCCGGGAGAAGTCAGTGAGCCTTCCCCCAGTGTCCCCTGGGTGTCCAGGAGAGAACCGGGGGAACGTAAAATCTGTGTTGCCACAATGGAGAGCGGCAGACCTGAATACCCCTGCTTGGTGACTAAGCTGGCCATGACCTGAGGGACCTGGGGGACTGGGAGCCTGACCCAGGCAGGGCCCAGGTACACCGTCTATCACATAGAAAGATGCAGTGCTCTACGGTCATCGTGGTAAAGTAAAAACCCTTTGCTTTCTTCTCTGAAACTGTTCACTTGCCTTTCTTTAAAGAGAAAAAAACGGAAGTAGTTAGTCCCCATTATGTCAAATTGCGTTCTTAATTAAGAATAACTTAATACCCTGGGAACTATATCTAGTCACTTACAATGGAGCATGACAATGTGAGAAAAATATATCTATGTGTGACTGGGTCCCCTTGCTGTACAGTAGAAAATTGACAGAACACTGTAAACCAGCTATAATGGAAAAAATAAAAATCATTTAAAAAAAAAGAATAACTTAATAAAGTAACTTACCTGAACTTAGAGTGTTTTTAAATAGGATGGGAACAAGGCAAAACTGGGCCCCACTGAAATACTAGTAATTTTAAAAGGAACAGACAATTATAGATTCTAATTACATTTCATAGATGAGCACTGTTGGCGCATTATTATTAACCGAAGTCTGTGCTTTTTTAGTTTTCTTTGTCTTTTTAGGGCTGCACTCATGGAGTATGGAGGTTCTGAGGCTAGGGGTCAAATCAGAGCTGTAGCTGCCGGCTTGCACCACAGCCACAGCAACTCGGGATCTAGCCATGTCTACAACCTATACCACAGCTCATGGCAGCACTGGATCCTTAACCCACTGAGCAAGGCCAGGGATCAAACCTGTGTACTCAGGGATGCCAGTCAGATTTGTTTCCGCTGAGCCACTTTGAAGGGAATTCCTGAGGTCCGTGCTTTATTCACATCTCCCGAGTTTTTACCATTTTCTGTACCGAAGTCCTATCCAGGACATCACATTACATTCAGTCATCATGTTTCCTTAGGCTCTTTGAGGATGTGACATTTTCTCAGAATGTCCTTACTTTTGGTGACCTTGACAGTTTTGAGAACGTTGGCCAAGCACTTTGTAGGCTATCCGTCAATTTGAGTTTATCAGATGTTTTTCTCATGGTTAGATTGGGGTTATGGGTTTTGGGAGGACGACCAGCAAAGTAAGGTGCCCTTCTTATTAACATGACCTCTCCCTGTGGATGTTGACCTTGATTTGCACCTGAGTACTTTTTTTGATGCTATTACAAAAAGTGTTTTTAGCATTTTGACTTCCAGGTGCTCTGTGCTGGTATATGTATAAAAGTCAGCTTTAGTTTGTTGATCTAGCATCTTTTACCTTGCTCTTGTTAATTTGTTCTAGGAGCTTTGCTTTGATTTGGGGATTTTCCTACATAGATGTTCATGCCATCTGCAAAGACAGCTTTGCCTCCCCCTTCCCATCCATGCCTTTTATATTTTTGTCTTGTCTTACTACGCTGGCCGCAAACTTGAATTGCTTTATTTCTTTGTCTTATCTTATTGCACTAGCCAAGACTTCTGAACAGCAGTGGTGAGAGAGAGAGTCCGCATCTTCTTCCCAATCTTGGGAGGAAATCATTGCAAATTGACTTTTCTTTCTTTCTTTCTTTCTTTCTTTCTTTCTTTCTTTTTCTTTTTCTTTCTTCCCTCCTTCCCTCCTTCCCTCCTTCCTTCCTTCCTTCCTTCCTTCCTTCCTTCCTTTCTTTCTTTCTTTCTTTCTTTCTTTCTTTCTTTCTTTCTTTCTTTCTTTCTTTCTTTCTTTTTCTTTCTTCCCTCCTTCCTTCCTTCCTTTCTTTCTTTCTTTCTTTCTTTCTTTCTTTCTTTCTTTCTTTCTTTCTTTCTTTCTTTCTTTCTTTCTTTCTTTTTCTTCCTTCCTTCCTTCCTTCCTTCCTTTCTTTCTTTCTTTCTTTCTTTCTTTCTTTCTTTCTTTCTTTCTTTCTTTCTTTCTTTCTTTCTTTCTTTCTTTCTTTTTCTTTCTTCCTTCCTTCCTTCCTTCCTTCCTTCCTTTCTTTCTTTCTTTCTTTCTTTCTTTCTTTCTTTCTTTCTTTCTTTCTTTCTTTCTTTCTTTCTCTTTCTGTCTTTTCTTTCTTTCTTTATTTTTTTGTTTTTTGCTTTTTAGGGCTACACCTGAGGCATATAGAAATTCCCAGGCTAGGGGGCAAATTGGAGCTATAGCTGCCAGCCTACAACACAGCCATAGCTACCTGGGATCCAAGCTGTGTCTGTGACATACACCACAGCCCATGGCAACACCAGATCCCCTGACCCACTGAGCGAGGCCAGGGCTCGAACGCACATCCTTATGGATACTAGTTAGATTCGTTTCTATGTGCCACAACGGGAACTCCAAGGATTGTCTTAACAGAGGGTTTTTCATCGATGTTGCCTAGTAGGTTGAGGAAATTCCCCAAGAGTCCTTGTTTGCTAAGGGTTTTCATCTTGTGTGTATGTTGGATTTTGTCAAATGCTTTTTCTGCATTTGATTTGACTGTATGCTCTGACTTGGCTTCCTACCATGAAACACTATTATTATCTGACACTGCAATGGTGACAGCTTTGAAGTCACTTGCCAGTCTATAACCAAGTAGACTTTTCTAAAAGGCTTGGCACCAAATATAGTTTAATTTGGACGCTTGAGGTCTATTTAGGCTGGATCTATTCTACAGCTATATTTCTGTGACCAGCTGGAGTTTTCAAAAACATACCTCAATGAAAATTTTGCCTCAGTGATATTCTCTGTGCATACACCAGTGAATAGCAGATGATTAAATTATATCCAATAATTTTCACTGTAGCATAACATCTCTGGTGATACACAGCTTTCTATCTATGATGCCACACCAGTAATGTAACTTGACACTAAGATGTTACATTTCTTTGAAAAATTGTCATCCATCTACATTATGCTGATGACTCACCATCATTTTTGACTATTCAAATGGATTTTACTTCCCACAAATAGCAAAAAGAAAAAAGAAAAAAAACACAGCAACTTCGTCAGCATGTTAAGTATCTTCTTACCTTTCCTGGTATTTTTCTTGCTTTCTTTTGTCCCCTGCAAACAACATCTGTTCACTCCAGTTTTGGTGTTTCTTACAAATGGAAATGAATAATTCAGCCTGACAGTACAGTAGTCAAATGACACCTTTAGGCACTATTTACATCCAGTAAATAATTCCTTTGGCAAGGTAGATGTGGAGACAAACAGAAGCTCCATGGGTCCAGAAATGAGATACAGGTTTCCTATCAGACTAGATCCTAGGGCTAAATTTAACACATGGAAGGGAAAGAGTTTGATGAGGTCTATGGACCTTACTTCAGTTCTTGGGGATTTGAACAGTGATCTGATTGTTTTGTAAATTATAGACATATTGGTGACAGCTGCATGCCTGTCTGTTGCTCTTTTTAATTCCTGAGAACATTATAAAAGAGCATATAGTGAAATAGTTTCTAGCAGAGGAATCTTTTAGAAATATTCCTGGAGGTGTAAGTGCACAGAAAGTTCTGGAAGGTGCTTATAACAGTAGGGCCACCAGGAGATGTCCAACTATAATTCAGTGCTCATCCTTCTTCAATCACTTTTTTTATGTCATTTTTGTTACAGAGTGGACGACTGATAGTTGTCAATAAACATTGCTGATTGACTGGTGCCTCATTCTGTACTTTCGTTTGCAAGTCAAGTTTTAAGAATAAATCTTTACAATTACTTATGTAATTTCTAAGTGCATATTTATAGTTTTAATATACCATTCAGATACAAGTCCTGATAATTAACACGTGTAAATATTTTCTAATTTTAAATGAACTACAATCTCTCTGGTATAATTTAACTTTCCAAAAGGAATAAAACCAGCTTCCAAATGTGCCCGAGGAAATAAAAAAATGACTAGGGATCAGAGAATTTAGTCATTCTCATCTGCCCTCTCAAATTTTTGGATTCCATGACATGGTAAAAAATAAATTTAAGACTGATAGAAATTCAACAAGGTTTTAAGTCTTTTCAATTAAAAACATTAAATACACATCAAAAAGATAACACGTGATTGCCATGTTTTTGAAAACAAGCAGCACTTAAAGATTTTTGTTCTTATATTTCTTATTTCTCTACAGATCAGTGAAAACCTGGTCATGGACTGGCTGTCCCATCTCAGGATTAGCACGGCTACCTTGGGCATTGCATTTGTCCTGAGAACTATAGAGAGAGTGGATCCACCATGTGCCGGGAGCTTGGGTGTGTGTGTGGAGGGAGGTGGGCCTGGGGTGTCTCATCTAATGCTCGGCATTGACAGGTAAAGAAACCAAGTCTCTGAGAAGCTTAGTAACAAGCCCACATCTGTCTGACCCTCTGGTGAAGCCTCCATATGATCTTACCCTGCAGGTAAGGACAACAGGACCTCAGAGTGGGGTGGCTGGCCAAATACATCAGCCACATCCAGCAGAGAGACCCTCAGAAAGGTGTCCTAGGTTTCAGGAGAAACGACAGCTTCCATGCCTGGATTGGAAATCGAATGCCAAGAGTTTAGGGAGAAAATGGTTGGAAAGACGGTGTGCATGGATAAATTGTCAGGAAGCAAAGGGGAGAAGCCGTATGTATTGCAGTGGAGACGGAAAAAGCCTTTAGGATGAGGATTTCCCTCCCCAGTCCCTTTCTCTTCCTCCTCTCTCTTGCGCCTTCCCCTTGTTGTTTCAATAACTCATGCAGACTTCTCGTTTCCATTCTGAACTTTGTGGAGACAGTCTGGGTCTCCCGTTGCATGACGATCTGTGAGTAGAGAAGGTGCAGCAGCCGTGCTTCTACTGCGTCCTGGCCCTAGATGGTGTTTCCACTCACTCTGTCGTTTGGGGCAAGGAATAGACAACAGGGCACCTGCCCTGGGGCTAAGTGCTCCTTTTGTGCAGAAGCAGAGAGCTATCTATTTATTATCCGTGTTGTGCATAACTTCATATTTTGATTTGAACCAACTACATCTAAAGGGTCCATTTGGCAGTCAAGCTGCTCAGAACTCCAAGGACATTAAGTCACAATGTCCTCCAGGGACAGACACAGACATCGTGGCATGTGATCTAGGTGGAAAAAAAAGAAAAAAAAACAAAACCTCCAATTAAGGGGAGACTTAGAAAAGCAGCTGTTCCTAAAAGCTAGGTAAGACCAAAGAAGGCATCAGACTTATTGAAACAAGCAGAGACCTAAGGCATACCTGCACACTCTAGCTAGGACCTTGCCAACGTCTTCTTAAGAAACCGAGTCTCATCTCTGGCTGTAAAATTTCCTTTCTTACACTCACCATAATACTGATGAACAATGTGCTTTATTTGACCTCTTCATAATTTATACTGTCAATCTCCAGGAAAGCAACACAAATCCATGTGACCAGTGGTCAGTTCTCTGGCTGGCTTCATGATCAGCTCTCTGACGTGGAAACTTGGCTGCTGTCTCCAGACGCATCTACACAGACTGGTCCTGGCTCCAGATCCGCATCTATGTGGACAGGTCCTTTGCGGGTTACAGAGTCCCAGTTCTACTTTACTTTCTCCTCTGCACAGTTGAAAACATGGGCCACCCCCACTTGGACCAGCGAGAGGTGGGTGGGTATGTTTAAGCATCAGCTTTTGAGACTGATGGGCAGAGTAACAAAAAATCATATTACGTCTCTGAAATACAGAAATTATAGTCTTATGGTAAAGTAGTGGAAACACAGAAATCTTTCTGAGTAGCCGGTTTTATTTTTTCAATTTGAACTTTTTAGGAGAAGCGAAAGCTAAACAGCTCTTAAACGAGCATTTGTTGAAACATTTAGACGTGAAAAAATCAAATCAAACAACTTTTAATAATACTTTACTGCCAGAGGAAAATAAAATCAGAGCTGCCACTATAAAATAAAAAAGCAATTAGCAACTTTCTGATTGCTATTTCTTTAAGGATCTACCTCAAGAGGCAGAGGGGGGAAAAATCTAATGTCTTTCTGAAGGGGAAAAAAAGAACTGTCTAGTTTTTGAAGGACATGTCTGGAAATATTTGGTGGAGAGAGTCCAGTCCTTGACCATCAGGCGGGTCAGGGCCAGTGGATGCTGAGGGTGTGAACTGTGGGCAAGGGCCTCGGGGCTCCGGGATGGGACTGCGAATGATGCGGTTCAGGTTTTGCTCAGTGACAGCTATTTCATAAGCAGATGCAATCACAGGGAGAAATTTGAGAGTCAGACAGACTTTGAAAAACTTCATTCATATAAACCACGTCTCTTTTCTAATAACTATATTCAGGTTTCTACCTGGTACTGTAATCTTTAAATTCTCTTTATTAAGGATCTAACAAACCCCAAAGAACAGGCCTTGGTACAAGAAGCCTGATGAAATGAAGATCTGTCAGTAATTGACTTGCCTGCCCCAAACTGCCTCCTGCTGTGCTTCTAGAGCATTCCCTGGAAACTTCCTGACATTGCTTTCACCCATTTTGCTGTGAGTTCAGGGTCTCTGGTGGGTACCAGGCATCACCCCATCTCAGAGGATTAGCATCCATAGACACCCGTTCGGTGTAGGTGTCTCCCATCGTGGTTGCCTCCACAAGGACATTTTTGCTCAGTGGCATTTCTGCAGACCTCTTCCGGGACCCACGTATGTGTCAGCCTTTGAGACGATTGAGACCTACTGCCCCTCCAGTGCTGTGTTTATCATGCATGAGCAAAGGGCTTGTCCTTTCAGTGTCCCATGCCCACTGCTGGGGAGGGGGCCACATACTTCCTGGGACACGCCTGTTGGACCACAAGAGAGCTTCAGGTCCACCCAGATCCTGCTTCCAGAAACGTTTCCTTAGAAATAAGCAGATACATTGTCTGTTTTCTAAATGCAAAATTAGAAAAGCCTTATTGTAAATATGCGGCCTTGTTAAAACAGGTAAGAATTTGTGAAAAATTTGAAAATAGCCCCCAATAGGGGATTTATGTGTAGCTATTAAAACAGAGTGAATGTGTGTTGACTGACACAGGGACAAGAGCAAGGTTTAACACTGGATGAAAAAGTTGGGTACAGAATAGCCACTCTCTGTGTGTGGGTTGTGTATTCATGTCTGCTGATCACCTATGTATTTATCATCTGTCTCCTACACATTACATGCAAATAGAGAAAAAATCTGGAAGGATATACAGCAAAATGCTCAATGTGTTAACAGTATACATCTCTGGTGGCACAAAATCATTTTTAATAACTTTTCTTTGATGGCTTTACTTTTTACCGTGTTGGTTTGTGAATATGCAACAATGATAATTTCATTCATAATCTTTTCCTTTCTCCCCAGATGCACCTGTTCCTGCCTCAGGGTCCATGCGTGCCCATCACAGCCCGGCCTGGCCTGGGCTCTGGTCCAGATGTGGCCCTGCTCTTGCCCACCCCCACAGACAGCCTGAGTCCAGGGAAAGAACCAGAGGGGAGCAAGTCACCCAGACTTAACAGTTCAGATTTCCCCAGCAAGAGCCAATGATGGAATGAAGGTATGGAGATGGCATTAGAGACACATTTGTGGAAACGCATGTGTTTCGCAGGATTTATGTCACTTGGTTTTAACTCGGCACAGCGAGGGGTATAATAAATATTATAACATATTGTGAGGAGTACATATAGCCATATGTTCATACCCGGAGAACAATGCAGCGCATCTAAGAACGCGTAGAGCAGACCCGACAGAGAAGGTTCTGATGTGAAACGGCCACTCTCTGGGCCACAGCCCTGATGACAGGCCGCTTACCCTGGGGGGCGTGTGGCATCCAGCCCTCTCCCACACAGCTTCACTAGTCAAGGTTCACGGGGCTCAGCTTCCGGAGGAATCCCCAGGAGCTTAATAGGTGAGGATTTCATCATCCCTTCTGCAACAACCTGCACCCAGAGATACTGGCACTTTCTGAAAACCTGATGCTCCTTTTCCAGCATGAACCCGGAAGACCTCTGCTTCAGAGGGTGGAGACCAGAAGCTTGGATGCCAAGAAGAGCACAAGGAAGATGTTGGAAAGGGTAGCATGTGTCTCCTATCACCACCCTCACATGGGTCTCCCCCACCCCTCCTGATAGTTAATTTTGCAAAACTCCCCAGCAAACTACTCTTTGCTTTGCTTTGCAGAGAATCCTGGGGATACCGCCTGTGGCCAGAACGTGCTTGGCTCCCTAATAGCAGATGGTCACCTTTCACATCTGCTGACCTTAGTTTACTTGCATTTTATCTTCTTAAAACAATTCTTTTTAGATTAGCGGTCACTCAAGTGAACAATCACGAGCACACAGTACAGTTTATCAGAGTTGGAAAAGCCTTCCTTCCACATGAACAAACTTGTTTTTGTAGAACTAGACTCAGTTTACAGAAGCATCTCCCCCAGCCCTACCCGTGAACTTGGGTCACCTGGTCTTCGTTCCTTGTCCTGACCACCAGGAATGTGCCAGGCAGTCTAGGCTTCTCAGGGGACCCTGCTTGTGAGCTAGGCTTTGGGATTAAAGATTGATCTGGTTTTTCAGGCATAAACTCCTTGAATAATCCAAAAATTCCCACTTTGTCCTGTAACTTCTGTGCAGTAATCCATCTTAGCAAGTGGAAGTCTTGGTTCCTGTGATAATTGCTTCATTGACCTATGAGAAGCTTTGATGGAAACTTGGCAAGTGTACTGGAGGTGGAGGCATCAGATCTAGGCTAACCTTTTAGATTTTCCAGCTGCCTAGTGTTAAAAGCCAATTTCTTAAAAAAAAAAAGAAAGAAAGAAAGAAGAAGAAAATTAACAGTTCACATTATTATTTCAGAGCTCAATGTCAAAATAAGAGAATGAAAATGTTTGAGTCCAGCAACATGGGGTTTCCATTTGGAAGTGAAGCAGCCGGTATTCGTGCTTTCAGAGAAAAATCTCCAGAGTTTGCATTTTAATGTCTGGCTTTATGATTTTTGCTTTGAAAGCTGGCCATGGTCTCCCTTTGGGCAGGCGAGGGGACCTGGGATAGATGATCCCATCTCAGAGGAGGTGGTCTGAATCTGGAGAACCCAGAGTCCGAGGCCACCAGAGGGGCCATTTTTACCACTTACAGGGGACGTGCTGGCCTTGGAAGCGCTGTCTTTTCCTTGAGCACATCTTTGCTGAGGAGAGCTGCCAGCCTGCCCTGGGCTCAGGGACAGTGCAGGGTGCCAGGCCCCACACAACACAGTCATACTGAAATGCATTTCCGTGCTTGTCTGAGAATCAGTGTAACTGGGCACCTGTATTTGCTAAATTGGACAGCTGTAGGCTAAAAACACAAACTTGGACTCAGGGGGACCTGAGTACCAGATCGGCATTTCCGAGCTCCGCT
Organism: Sus scrofa; assembly: GCF_054392235.1. Lineage (NCBI taxonomy): Eukaryota > Metazoa > Chordata > Mammalia > Artiodactyla > Suidae > Sus > Sus scrofa. Next base: position 157,389,796 of record NC_139383.1, read on the forward strand.
TGGCAAATGGAAAATTATGTGCTGTTCTTATGCTGCAAGTGTTAATTTTTATGTTTAAAAATATTTGAACTTTGGAGTTCCCTTGTGGCCTCATGGGCTAAGGATCTGGTGTTGTCACTGCTGTGGCCCGGGTTCGATTCCTGACCACGGGTGTGGCCAAAAAAATATTTGAACTTAATTTGCTCCTCCTATCAAGTGAGACAAAAGAAGTTAATACCGTGAATACTGTGACTGACTCCCAGTTTGTGCTGCCTCTGCTTCTTGTTCCCACTTATCGGCATGTGTTGGCATCATTTAGGATTTTAGAGCCAGAATATTAATCAATTGCTTATTTTAAATTATTGCATCTTTTTCCTTAAATTATCTTTCTTTTAATTATACTTCTTGTTATATCACAATCTTTTGGATTGGATTGATATCTGTTTGTTTTAGTGGTTTCTTTGCTTACAATTAATTCTATTGTGTTATGACTTCACCATTTTTCTTTTAGAAGTTCCTGATCTAGGGGTAGAATCGGAGTTGCAGCCACTGGCCTATACCACAGCCACAGCAACGCCAGGTCTGAGCTGAATCTTCAAACTACACCACAGTTCACAGCAACGCCGGATCCTTAACCCACTGAGTGAGGCCAGGAATTAAACCTACATCCTCATGAATACTAGTCAGGGTCATTACCACTGAGTCACAGTGGGAACTCCAACTTTGCCATTCTTGAGGGGTTTATTTATTTAGTTTTATCTACTTTTCAAATATAGGAGGGGCAGCTTATGAGTGTTTGTCTGTCCATGATGCTTTTCTGTATCTCTCTCTGCTTTTTCCTCCCTCGCTTCCTTCCCTCCTTCCTTCCACACGAAGGACAATCAATTAGGATGTAACTTGAGTTACAAAATTTTAATCTCAAAATCCTACAGATAATTCTATCTTTAATTCTAATGTTTGATACTGTGTGACAAAACTACAAAACTATAAGTTAGTAGATACTATTTTTCCTGCCCAAAGGTATGTATTATTATTTCTGCAGCTTTACTAGGATATGTCTAGGTGTTGGCCTATGCATTATTACACTTTTTTTAACTCAGTGATGTCTTTTGATGTGCGGTTTGATGTTTATTAATCTGCCTGAGCTGCCATAACAAAATACCGTGGATTGGAGTCCTAAACGGCAGGCGTTAATTCTGTCCCAGTAATGGAGGGTGAAGGCCAGTGTCAACAGGCAGCAGGGCTGGTTTCTCCTGAGGTCCCCTCCTTGGCCTGCAGATGCGTCTTCCTGCTGGGTCCTCCCATGGTTTTGTATGCACTGGACTTCTGTTGTTTGTGTCCAATTTTGTTCTTCTATCCTGACATCAGCCAGACTGCACTAAAGCCCACCCCGACAGTCCCATTTTAATTTAATCATGTCTTCAAATGCCCCATATCCAAATACAGTCAAATTCTGAGGAACTGGGGGGTTAGGCTTTCAACATGTAAACTTTGAGAGGGGGACAAAATTCAGCCCATGCAGAAAGCTTTGTGCTTTCTAATTATTATTTTTTTATTAAAATATAGTTTTTTTTTTTCTTTGCTTTCTTAAGGCCATACCCACAGCACATGGAGATTCCCAGGCTGGGGGTCGAATCAGAGCTGCAGCTGCTGGCCTACACCACAGCTGTAGCAACTCTAGATCTAAGCCGCATCTGCAACCTACACCAGAGCTCACGGCAATGGAGGATCCTTAACCCACTGAGTGAGGCCAGGGATTGAAACTGCATCCTCATGGATCCTAGCTGAACCATGACAGGAATTTCTAAAGTATAGTTGATTTGCAATGTTACTTTAATTTCTGTTGTACCGTAAAGGGACCAAATCACACACAGTTCCTTATGCTGTACAGTAGGGCCCCATTGCCGATTCATCCCAAATATATGCTTCCAAAAACTCCAAACTGCCTGTCCATCCCCTTCCCTCCTCCCACCCCGCTTGGGAACCACAAGTCTGCTCTCTTTTCTAATTATTTTATTCTTTTCTAAGTGCTTTTGCCTTTCAAATCTATTATGTGCACATTAAATTTCCTAAGTCTAGCTGTCCTTTCAGCTATAATTCTATCTTTTGCTCTTGTTTCTGGGAGAAATCCCTCTTCTCGCTTTTTTTTTTTGGCCCTCCTGTGGTATGTGGAAGTTCCTGGTCCAGGGATCAGATCCGAGCCGCAGCTGTGACCTATGCCACAGTGGTGGCAACATGGGATCCTTAACCCACTGTGCCAGGCTGAGGATTGAACTTCTGCCCTAGAGCTGCAGAGACACTGCTGACCTTGTTGCACCACAGTGGAAACTCCAGAAATCCTCATTCTTATCTCACACTTTATTGCTTTGATATCCTGTAATGCTCCCCCAGCAGATAGCGATTCTATTGTCTCCAATGCAGCACGTGCTTTCCTGTCCAGGCCATGTCACCAAATTTCAAACAGTTCTTTCTTCTTGACCTCTTACTCTACTTCTAGATGACTGAGCTGATTAATCGTAACTGAGAAAATGACGTTACAAAGTGTTCTGTTTCATGTAGTATTTTGTAGGGAGATATTTCATCTTATCCTTCAAGAGAAATATTACAGGAAATTACTGCCGGAAAAACACTAGTTTACTTACTTATTTTTTGTCCTTTTAGATCAAATGTAACCCTACAAAACAGTTCTGCAAGAGACAGGAACGCTGGTTATGACTTTTACCCATCTCTCTCCCACAGTATAGAGTAAGCTCAAGCAGATTCTTTTGGGATATTCATGAATTCTAATGGTGACTAGAAAAGTGCCCAAGGGGACTAGGGGCAGCCAGTGACAGTCAGTGGGCGAGACCTGGACCTAAGTGCACCATTTACTTAAGGCTGAAACCCAGGAGAGATGCCAAAGCTGAGAGGCCACAGGTTAGAAGGACCAAGAAGTGGCTTCAGTAAATGGTCCCAGTTCACTAATTAAAAAGCTTTTTAAGGGAGTTCCCATTGTGGCTCATCAGGTTAAGAACCCAACACAGTGTCTGTGAGGATGTGGGTTCAATCCCTGGCTTTGGTCAGTGGGTTAGGTATCTGGCATTGCCATGAGCTGCGGAGAAGTTTGCAGATGCCGCTCAGAACTAGCGTTGCTGTGGCTGTGGTATAGGCCAGCAACTGCGGCTCTGATTCCACCCCTAGTCTGGGAACTTCCATGTGCCAGGTGTGGACTTAAAAAAAAAATCTTTTTAAGTATCTTTAATCATTTTCATGCTTTAGCTATTCCTTCTGCATTGATAGCAGTTGACATTGACATCAGTAGCAGCGATCAAGCAGAGGTTCATGCAGATGCTTCCCCCATGGCTCTGACCACAACCTAGGTGGGTCCCAAGAGGGACAAGGCCAGGATATGATACAACAATTTGCCCTTCCTGAGATGGGAGGGCAGTTCTGATGTTTTCAGAAAATATAGATTCCAATGATGCTACTCAGGCAGATGCTTAAACATGATTCCCCAGGTCAGCCAGTCAGCACAGGCTAGTTTGGGGGAGGCCCCAGTACTCACCAGGAAGTCCTGGATTTGGACTGGCACTTCCTTAGGATGCTCAGACTCATCTAACTCTGCTGTCCTAGGTCAGTGGGTCTCCCAGCATCCTGGCCACAAGGGTTGTGCTCCAGAAGGCCAGAGGTCTACCTGGTCCAGAGGGTCACGTATCCTGGTTGCCAGGACGAGCCGGACCCTCCCTCAAATCAGTTGGGATGCTTCCTCCATGAAAGAGGCCAGATACCCACTGTGAGGTATCTTGTCTTTTCACATCTTCTGTCCAATTTTCACTGGGTTATTGGAGTACTTATTACTGAATTGTGAAAGAACTTTATAGATTCTGGACATGAGCCCTTTACCTGAAATCTGTGTTTTGTAAAAATTTCCTCCTACTCTCTGACTTGCATTTTAACTTTCTCAGTAGTATCCTTCAAAGAGAAAAAGTTTTAAATTTGACCAAGCCTAATTTATTAGCTTACACAAAATAATTTGTTTTCTATTTAAGAGGTAAAACTACCCAACTTTACAATTATTTTCTTCTTGAAGTTGGATAGTTTTAGGTTCATTTTGAGTTAAATTTTATGCGTTTTTTCAGGTAACAATTAGTGTTCACTTTTTCTTATGGAAATACAGTTGATCAAACACCATTTTTTGAAGAATTATCACTTTACTACTGAGTTTTTCTGGTATTTTTTTGAAAATCAATGGACCATATATATTTGAGCCTCTTTTTGGACTGTCTATCCTGTACCCTCTATCAAGATTCTATCTTGACCTGTTGGTGGGGGTTCACCTTCATCCAAGGGAGATGTGTTCCAACAGCCCCACTGGACACCTGAAATTGCAGAGAGTACCAAATGCTATGTGGGCTGTGTTTCCTACACAAACATGCCTGTAATAAAGCTTATCCTATACATCAGCTACAGTAAGAGTGTGTCCAATTTTCCAGCATCACTACACTTGTGCTTTGGGGCCAAAATAAAGGAAAATAGAGGTTACTTGAAAACAAGGTGTTATAGAGAGTCAATGTGATAACTGAGATGGCTATCCAGTGACCAACAGGAGGGTAGTGGGTGCAGTGTGGACATAGGATGACTCACATTTCTGGAGGACCAGGCAGAAGGTAAGAGGTTTCATCACTGACTCAGAATGGCATGAAATGTGAAAGTTAGGAACTGCTTATTTCTGAAAGTTTTCATTTAACATACTTGGACTAAATTTGAACACAGGTAAGTGAAACCATGGGAAGTGAGAGCACACATAAGTGGTGGTGGTGGTGGGGTCATTGTGTATCTTTTCACCAAAATAAGCTGCCTGGGTTTTTGTAGCTTGACTGTAAGACTTGAAGTGTTGTAAATCCTCCAACTTATGTATTTTAAAACCTCTTTGATTCTTCTAGTCCCTTGGCATTTCCATAAAAATCTTGGAATTTGCTGATTGATTTCTACAACAAAAAGTTTGCTAGAATGTTTATTTGGTTTGTTTCATCCATAGATAAAAAATTCTGTGTTAATAGATTTTTTCTTAGAGTTATTTAAAAGTGCTGCTCCACTGTCTCAGCCTCTATGGTTTCTGATGAGAAGCCATGGTCATTCTCATCATTGTTCCCCCTACACAGCTGGTCTGTTTTCAAGTTATTTTTTTCTGTATCTTAGGCTCTTAACGTTTTGATTATGATGTGACCCAGGTATGGTTTTCTTCATATCCTGTCTGGCTTTGCTGAGCTTCTTGAATCTGCAGATTTATGTCTTTCACTGAGTTTGGCATGATTTCGGGTATTATTTCCTCAACTGTTATTTTGTGTCCCAGTCTCTTTTTTTCTCTCCTTGTTGGATTACAATGACATGTATGTATTTTTTTAAATTGTTCCAGGGTTTTTGAGGCTCTGTTGGTTTTTATTTCCTCTCTCTACCTCAACTGGATGATTTTTTTTGTCTATTGTCAAAATGACAGATTCTTTCCACCATCAACTCCATTCTGTTATTTGTCCATTCAGTGAGTTTTTCATTTCAGATGTTTATTTTTTAGTTCTAAGTTTTCCATTTGTTTCCTTTTTGGTCATGTTTCTGCACCAAGAAGATTTTCATTCTCTTTGGGTATATTTTCCTTTATTGTGTGAAGTGTTGTTATATACTAGTTGTTTAAGGTCTCTTTCCATTGGCTTTGACACTTGTGTCATTTTTTTGCTTTGCATTTGCTCATTGTTTAACTGGTTAGTGTCCTGGCTCTTTGTATATCACTTATTTTTGTGTATATCTTGGATATTCTGAACACTGTGCATAGACCCTGGTCCTGCTAAAATCTTCTAGAGTATGTTTCTGTTTTTATTTGTCAGGCAGTCAACCCAGCAGGTTCAGGCCACCTTCTCTGAGTGGAAGCTCACATCTCAGCTCAGTACTTGGATTTTAAAATTTTTCAATAGTTTTGGGATTTAAATTTTAAATCAAGTTTTGTACTATTATTATATATAAAATATGTACTCAGTTCCAAAGTCAGGCTGATAACTCAAAGCCCTGTTGATCCTTGAAGAAACCAGGGGTATGGGTGGTGACCCTCATAGTCAAAAATCTGCATCTAACTTTGGGGTTGTCCATCCGTGTCCAGGATTCCTCTGTGTCTGCAGCTCCGAATCTGTGGATTAAACCCACTGTGCACTGTATAGTTCCATAGCACACATTCACTGAAAAAAATCTGCATACAAGAAGACTCACAGTGTTCAGACCCATGGTGTTCAGGGGTCTACTATATATCCCCCCTACTATTTTATGTTGTGGCCCATCCTTCCGTTTTTTGTCTTATGAATGAAAGTATTTAATGACATATGCTTATTTTCTTACACAAATGATAATACACCATCTCCACTCTCCATTTTTGTAGGAACTAATTGTTGTTTCAATTTTGGCTAAATACGTGAATTAATTTGCATGATGATGACATAATATTATTGAGAATGTTTGATTAAGTCAATAATTGTTCTTATTTATATGTGACAGTTAAATGGACAAGCACTTTGTCTTATTAAATTCTAAGAAAGCTAAGATTGATATTATGCCTTGGTAACACAATTTTCATTTATATTTACTCTGAAATTGGACTTTCTATAGTCGACATTTACATTTTGATTTTAAAACTGGAAAAGATTGCTTTGTCAGTACATCTTATTCTATTAACATGCAAGAGGGCTCCTAGTTTTTTAAGCTATGATTTTTAAGATTCTGTGTTCAACTCCGAAATCTTTTTTTTTTTTTTTTAAATCAGCCTACAATTTAGTAAGTAAATACATGGAGGATGCATGAATCTGTGTGTAACAGTAAAGGGACTTTACACAGGCAGGTGACAGGTTGTTAATTCACCTCATATGCTCTTTGGGAAGTTGTCTGGTGAAATGTGTGTCATGATTAAGACTTGGATGTGCCTGGTGCTCAGCTAAGTCTTCAGGACCAAACCTTGCCATCCTTGCAGCGGTTGGCTGAGCCATTGAGAAGGAGAAGAGGAATCTCGGAGACCTTGCTGGTGAACATATGGCAGGCCCCGCTTCCCTCACTAAATCAGATGATATTACAAGAAGTGGGTCATTATGCACACATTGTAATCTATCGTTAAGCCCAACAAAGTAATATTTAGCTAGTGCTTTAATTGTGCTACTGGGATTTATCTCTGCTTTTCAAAGGAAAAAAAAAAGTCAAGCAGAAGAAAATAGGGAGAAGCAGTGAATTTTCTATTTTAATGAAACAGTTTGTCAATTTTGACAAACAGCACCATGGGACTGAACAGTCACCTTGTCTGATGAAGGTAGAATTGTGACCTTGTTAGATTGCCCAGTGCAGGCATTTCTCTTTGGAAGGGTGACCTTTTGGCCCAGGTGGCAGCTTCTGTAGGTCAATGTGACACAGAAGTGTGGTGCAACTCAGCCCAATGGAACTGGAATCCACACAACATTTTCTGTTTACAATAAATGCATTGAATGTATATTTCAGTCATTTCATCTCTTTAGACCTTTTCTGTAAGCATGCTTTTCTCTCCAGTATGTGTTAACTGCCCACTGTTTTGAGGCCCTTTGTTAATTCATAGTCAGGAATAAAATTGGTAACAATTTGTAGACCACGGTAGGCCAGTTATCTCTGCATTGGTGGCCATCTCTCTGCCTCACGCTTACTTTCACGTTTGTTAGGTTCCTTCTCACACCTTGGAAGGTCAGTGGTGTTCTAAAAATAGTAAGCATCTTAGCCTGAACAATCCTCTTTTTCTTTGGAATCAGCCTGATTCGGACACAGTCACCTGCTCCCCAGAATCTCATCCCAAGGGGCCACCCCAGATGGGCCAGTGGGGAAGACCCAGGTATCCCTACCCTCAGGTGTCTTTCGGGACCCTCGGGGCAAGGGGAGTCATCACCCACTGGACACACTTCCTTCTGAAGCTGGTTAGGAGAGGCCCCCAGACAAATTAGTCTGTTGTCCATAACTGGAGGTAAAGAACCGTTTTCTTTTCTGTCAGGGTCAATAAAGCAAGCAACTTAGTAGACAGCATTTTGACAAACATAGTGGAAAGTGGATCCCATTACATAGTCAGATTTTTAGCCATTAAAAAGATTTATGAGCCCAGCCCACACGCAGAGGGGCCTGTGGAGTGAGGTGGGGCTGAGGGTCACCCCTGCCTGAGTGGGTGGCCAGGCATCAGGCCGATGTCTGGCGCTGAGGTAGAAGGAAGACTCTGCAGGCTGACACTGTGGATTCCCAGCACCTGGCGGAATCAGTGATAGATGTGACATTCTTGCTCCTGCTGCCCTGCTCCAGCCCTGGGTGTGACAAGGGTCCCTGGTCAGTCCTGTGACTCAGGGCTGTGCACCTGCGGCACTGCTGGCCACCAAGGGGCAGCCGGTGAGTCCAGGATATAATTGCACTGCCCACTATAGGGCCCACTCCAGATGGATGGGGAGTGTGTGCACCCACAGACATGTCTGGTCAATCCATAATTTCAGAACCTTCACTTCGGTATGCATACTGAGCTGCTATCTTTTGAATATGTGATATGAAAAGAAAAGAGAAAAAAGAGATAGCTGTGGGAAAAGTAGGAAGTGATTCACATTTGGAGAGTTTAGGGGTGGAAGCCAGTCTGCTCCCCACTTGCAGGTGAAGGCGGGTTTGGTGCCTAGGACCTAGATAAACATTAACATGCTTTATGAAGGGAATGCCCATCCAGTGGTAATTTAGATCTGGAATTTCACCTCTTGGAGATGCACGGGGACTCGTTCCCGTGTTAACAGCTTGTTAATACCCCCTGGTAAGGCTGGTAAGCACAGAAGTATTTTCAGGAAAAGAGCTTCCCCATTTTAGCTGGAAAATACCCATCAGGTTCTGAGGACATAGATTATGAAATATTTCAAGAATTCTCGATGCTCTGTGGAGAGGGTCTCTTTGCAGCTCACTTCTGTTTGGAAGGTTTTAGGAACATAAGCCCAAGGAAATGAAATCAATGGCTTTGAGGATGCATCTTGCCTCAGCTCTGAGCAGGGTGAGAATGTAGGAACATATGTAGGACCCTCTGCCTTGGTGCCCCTCTGGTGAGACAGTGGTGTTACAGGCTGCTTGTCAGCACACTCGTCACTAAAGATCGACTGTTATGGTCATCGTGAAATTGTTGTGCTGAGCCAAGGTGCCTGCACCAAGTTATGTGTCAAGCAGCATGACCACCTGGGATAGTTTCTCTGTGGTCCTCAAACAATCATGAAGACACTTCTTTGATGCCCAAAGCTTTAACCCAGCATAACACATACTGAGAGAACAAATGTAGTCTCCAGTAAGTGACATACATCACCACTTACTTCTTTTAGGAAATCCCTAACTCTCCAAGAGCCATTCCACCCTTCTCTATTAAGTTCCAAACACAAAAGTTCATATTTGAGAATTTCAGAAATTTCCTTTATTGTTGCCAGCTATGTAACAAGTTCTAATCTTGGTGATTTACATGTGTTATTTCATTTAACCATGAGAACAATCCTGAGAAGTGGGAGTTAGGTCTGTCTTAATATATTGAGGATTAGATTAAGAATGACTAAACCTACATTTTTTACACTGCTACCTCTAGAAATAAACTTGAAATATACTTCTAATCTTATTCGTATTATATTTCTTATTTTTCATCTTACTTCGTCTCGGAAATCTGAGTTTCAGTTTTCCCATCCATTTCCAGAGAATGCAGGCTTTATTTACTGATGTATTTCCCAACTTCTGCAATTTCTATCTGTTCTGTAACACAACCTCTTTGAAGAATTCAGCCCTGTAAATGTCTATGCATTTTCCCCCAATAAAATTGTTTTTCATTTGCTTGAAGATGCAGCCAAACTTTGGTTGATTTTTTTTTTTTTTTTTTTTTGGCATGGAAACCAGTTTTGAAGTTCAAAGAAAAGAAAAAAAGGCTGAAACCTTCTCTCCTCTCTCCTCATAACTAACTTCTTATGTGTCAAGATGAGCATATTTTCCAGAAAGTGGCTTGCTGATTCTCGTTCAATCTATACTTAATTAAGAGGAATAGATCTTGTTTCTTCTTCTGAGCTATTGAACCAGCAGGTGATCTGCTTTCCAGGCTGCACAGGACCCTGAGTTAGGACCCTTCAGCCTGCTCCCCACTCAAGTCATCACGTGGGCGGATGGTGTTAGGGCTACTTTCTAAATTGCATTCTGTGCTCCTAGGCTTCTTTGCGCTTGAACAGTTGTGCTGAAAAAACATCCACATTTACCAAAGTCATCTCCTCCAAAAGGAAATCTTGCAATGACGTGTTAATAGCACTGTTTTATATGGCACAGCAAATTTAGCCTCCCCCTAGAGGCACAGCAAATTTTGATATATTCTTCTTCTCCTAGATGATGCTTTTCTGCTTGGTGTTTAATTTGCAACTTGTTAGCCATTACTCATGCTGTTTGCCAATTTCTCTTCTGTGTTTCATACCAATGTCAAATTAACTTTTTACTGGAATATGCCTGGAAAAGGTAGGTGCAGCACAAAATAAACTGGTTTATCATTTGAATTTCTCTTTGCCTGAGTAGCTTCTGGAACTTTGGCATTTTATAGATTATAAGTCAAATTAATGTGTAGGAAGATTTATTGCAAAAGTTATGAAGACATTTTATCTATTATCTATCTATCTATCATCTATCTATCTCTTATTTCATTCTATCTATCTATCTCTTATTTTATTAACCACCCAACAGTCCATCTGTCCATCCATCCATGTATCAACCCATCCATCCACCATCTATCTGCCTATCAATATCTATCATCAATGCATCATCTATCATCTATCTAAACTGTGTATGTACATATATATACTCAAATGCACAAACAGTAATTGATAGAAAGGGGTCTTCTACTCTTCAGAGCAATAACTAATTAGCCAAGTATCTTTTTATCCTTGTGGGGAAGAGAAAATGTGTGTGTGGGAATACAAAGTACATATGGTCATGATTCTATTTATTTATTTATTTTTTTTTAGGGCTGCACCTGTAGCATATGGAGGTTCCCAGGTGAGGGGTCTAATCGGAGTTATAGCTGCCAGTCTACGCTGGAAACACAGCAACACCAGATCCAAGCCCTATCTGTGAGCTACACCAGAGCTCATGGCAATGCCGGATCCTTAACCTACTGAGAGAGCCCAGGGATCGAACCCACAACCTCATGGTTCCTAGTCAGATTTGTTTCTGCTGAGCCACTGCGGGAACTCTGATTCTATTTAATTTTAAACAACTATTAGATATTCTCAAAAGGCACAAACTTATAGTTCTAAGTTCCAGAGATCTAATGTCCAGCTTGGTGACTGGAGTTAATAATAACGTCTATTTGAAATTTGCTGGGAGAGTAGGTCTTAAATGTACTCACTACGCACACGCGAGTGCGCACACTCACACACTATGAGGTGATGGATTTGTTAATTAGCTTGATTGTGATAATCATTTCAGAATTATACACATATCAAAACATCATGTCATATACACAGATATGCATAATTTTTAATTTATCAATTATACCTCAGTAAAGTTGGGTGAAATTAAGAAAATAAAAACTGTGGGAGACTGTGGCATTTGAAAGTTCCCTTAGTTGCAATATTAAAATGTATAGACCTCGACCATACATGTTCTTTTTCCTTATTGGGTCTTTAAGTTCAGGGATGGTAGCTGTACTGATGTTCCCCATTGTTTAGAGAAGCGGCCAAATGTATGTGTGTCTGGTATGTGTGTATTTCCGGGTGTTTGGTTTGTGTGTGTATTGGTGTGTGTGTATTTCTGTGTATTGTGTGTGTGTGTGTCAGGTGTGTATTCTGAGTGTGTCTGGTGCCTGTGTGTATTTCCGGGTATTTGGTTTGTATGTGTGGGTATTCTATGTGTTCTTTTTGTGTGTGTATTCTGCGTGTTTGTGTGTGTCTGGTGTGTGTGTATTCTGTGTGTTTGCATGTGTATGGTGTGTGTGTATCCTGTGTGCTTGTGTGTGTCTTATGTGTGTGTATTCTGTGTTTTTCTGTTGTGTGTGCATTCTGTGTGCTTGCATGTGTCTGGTATGTATGTATTCTGTGTGGTTTTTTTGTATGCATATTCTGTGTTTGCATGTGTCTGGTGTGTGCGCATATTCTGTGTATTTGATGTGTGTGTATTCTGTGTGTTTGCATGTGTCTGGTATGTGTGTGTATTTCTGTGTGTTTGATGTGTGTGTGTGTGTGTGTATGCATTCTCCATGTACTCTGTGTGCTTTGTGTATGTGTGTATTCTGTGTGCTTGTGTGTGTCTGGGGTATGTGTCTGGTATGTGTGTATTCTGTATATTTGTGTGTGTCTTGTGTGTGTGCGTGTATTCTGTGTGTTTGCGTGTGTCTGGTGTGTGTGTGTTGCAGGGGCTGGTGAGACAGGGAAAGGAAGGAAGTAGAGGCCCTGGAAGGTTTGCACGCATCACCCTGAATATCTGCCAAACTCAGGCTATGTGCAGGCACAGCAGGTGACAAGGAAGGGAACAGCCAGGGGATTTCCAGGGAGGTGGGCCTCATGGTGACTGGCTTATGATACCTGGCTCAGCCCTTCCTGGATGGGACCTGAGCAGGTGACACAGGCCGCACACCCCCTCTGTGAAGTGGGGGTGCCTATGCTCTGTTGACTTTACTCATTTCCTCTCTGGGACCCTCTGAAAATTTGTGACTAAAGAAGGGATTCCTGTGAATTTTTCCAGCTTTTCTTTCAGAAGAAAACAGCAGGTCATATAAGTGATTGCATATGGTATTTGTCTTCCTCTGTCTGATCATCTTAGTACGATCATCTCAGGTCCATCCATGTTGTGCAAAAGGCATTATTTCATTCTTTTTTATGGCTGCATAATATGCTGCTGTTTATATGCACCATATCTTCTTTATCTATTATATGTAGAAGCTGATAATAAAACTGATACAAAAGAACTTATTTATAAAACAGGGACAAACTCATACACTTTGAAATCAAACTTATGGTTACCATAGAGGAAACCATGCAGGGAGGGATAAATTGGGAAGATGGGTATGATAGACACACACTACTGTATGGAAAATAGATCATTAACAAGGACCTACTGTAGAGCACAGGGAACTCTACTTAATATTCTGTAATAGCCTATATGGGAAAAAGAATGGATATATGTATATGTATAGCCAAATCATTTTGCTGAAACTAATACAACATTGTAAGTCAACTATATTCCAATAAAACTTTAAAAAAGAAATGAAATACCCATATGATTACCAAAGGGGACAGGTTGAAGAGAGGGATGAACTGGGGGTTTGGGATTGGCACGTGCACACTGAGATATATGGAATGATTGGCCAATGGGGACCTGCTGGGCAGCATAGGGAACCCTACCCAATATTCTGTGATAATCTATGTGGGAAAGGAATCTGAAAGAAAATGAATATGTGTATCTGTATAACTGAGTCCTGTCCAGTGTGTCCTCTGAAATGTGCCTCCAATCCTGGGAAATGGTCTCTCTAACCCCGTGCCCTGGCCAGGCTGGTCTCTCATACTGGTCCTGAACAATGTCTTCCTATGAATAGGTGAATGCAGTCACAGTATAAAATTTGAAGATGGAATGAAAATGTGTCTTTTCATTTTGTCCCCTGGACCCTTCCATCTTTCCAAAGTCAAAACCCGTGAGCCACCTGTGTCCTTCAGAGATAGTCTCTGTCTCCACCAGCCTCAAAAGGTTGCATCCATTCCTAACCCATTGCCCCGCAGGGCATTATTGACTGTTTCTGCGTCTTGTGCCTTTTGGAGCAAAGCTGCCTTGGAAATCCTCCCACGCGGCACCTGGGTTGGGGATGTGACTGCAGGAAGCTCTTCCACAGGCGGGACTGTTGGGCCCAAGAGCTTGGATGTTTTAAATGTTGAACCACGTTCCAAACTTGGTAGCTGTTCCTAGGTTACCCGTGGCGGTATCAATGACCACACCTTCGAGTGACTGAGGATGGACTCTTACCCTCCACTCTGAGGTTTAAGAGTTCGCAAACCTGAGTCTTTGTCCATCTGGTGGTTGGAAAACTGTATCCCTGTGGTGTCAGTTTGCATTTCTGATAATGAGTAAGGCTGATCCTCATCCCTGTGCTTAGGAGCTGTTTCTCCTCTTCGGCATTTCCTCTTTGTTCACCTATTCTGCCTATACTGCGATCACGTCATGGATCTTCCTCCTATTGATTAGAGGGTGCCCTTTAAATTAAGGGAGGCAGGGTTTCTCTGTGATATATGCTGTACGTATGCTGTCTGCTTATCTCTTTTTTTTGCCTCTTTTGTGTTGATGTCAGAAAGCTTCTGTTTTCACATAGTTAATTGTATCATTCTGTTCTTTCATGGCCTCTGGATTTTGCCTTTTTTTTCAGAAAGGACGTCTTCCTCACTCAGTTTTCCAGTGTTTTCTTCCACTGTTCTATTTTGTTGTTATTTAGTAGTTAAGGTGTCATTCGACATGGAATTTATTCTGGTGTCAGTAGAAAGGTAGGAATCAAACTTTGTTTTTTTCAGATTGCCTCGCTGTGTCCCAGAGCGCTTATTGAACGCTCTCTTTCTCCGTGATATGAAATGACACCTTTATTATATACTAAATCCATGATATAGATATTTGGATCTATCTCTGGATTCCCTGTTCCATCCCATTGATTTATCTGTCCACCCAGCTCAACGGCTGTGACATTGACATCACAGGATGTTTTAACATCTGGTATGAATAGAACCTCTCTGTCACTCTTTTTTTTTTTTCTTCACCACAGCAATGTTATGGATTATTTTATGATTTTCCCCTTATGGTTGTTTTATCAGGATCTCATGACATTAACATAATTCATGTAGAATTGATAGTATTATGATGGGGACTTCCTATCTAAAGGTAAAATGTGACTTTTGATGCAGGAAATTTTTCTTTCTTTTTTTTTTTTGTCTTTTCTGGGGCCGCACCTGTGGCATATGGAGGTTTCCAGGCTAGGGGTATAATTGGAGCTGTTGCTGCCAGCCTACACCAGAGCCACAGCAATGCCGGATCCAAGCCATGTCTGCAAACTACACCACAGCTCATGGCAACACCGGATCCTTAACCCACTGGGCAAGGCCAGGGATCGAACCCACAACCCCACGGTTCCTAGTTGGATTCAATAACCACTGAGCCACGACGGGAATTCCAATGCAGGAAATTTTTCTTCAGGGCATGGAGTCCAGTTCCAAAGCTGTCTTCACAGGCATGCTCTGGATGTATTGCTAACTTCTTCCATGGTGATGGTCATCTGATAATTGATTACACATGGAATGGTAATGACTTGGTGTTTTATGTTTTACCTAGTACCTTACTGAATTATCTCAGAATTCATAACAGTTTCAGGTGATTTTTTTTTTTTTTGTATTTTCCATGGGTCTGATCTGATCACCTGAAAATAAAGAATCAGGCTCATTGGTCTTGGTTCCGTACCCCAATCCTCGCCAGCTTACAGACACCCCTGCCCCCCAAACTCATACAGAGTTTCCTTTTCTTGGCTTACTTACCTCAGTCCTATCTTTCCCTTCTCATCATAACCAGTATAACTGTTATTTCTACTTTCTCAACATCTCTGACTTCTAGTCACGTTCATCTAAGTATGTCAGACCAACTGGTAGGAGCCAGGAACTAGGCTGGGCCCTTGGGATGAAGGCCAGGGCCGGGTCCTGGCCATTGTGAGCGTGGCCTTGAGGCCTACTCACCACCTGCCCATCAAATGACTGGTCCTTGCCACTCTGCAACCTCACTTCTCCCCTTTTTCTTCCCATTCTCAACTTGGTTTGTCATATCTGCTCACCTGGATGTGGCCTCGCTCCCTTGCAAGGCCTGCCACACCCCCTTTCCAGTGAAGGTGTGTCCCGCTCTGACCCCAGACCTACTGCCCCTGGCTGCTCCCCAGAGGGTCTACAGGCATCTCCTGGCCCTCCCTCCATCCCCTCAGTTCCCCTGTCACTGTCCATCTCACTGCCAGGCCAGAGGAGGTGACTTCCAGCCAACAACCTACCTGTGATCTGCCCTCAAGGCCTCTTGTTCCGGTCCCTTGTCCTTCACCAGCACTGACTTCCGCCAGGCAGCATCTGACATCGTGTGTGCCGATCTGGTCCTGACAAAATCCCCACATGACAAGGGGATTGACCTCTACGTTAAGTCACTGTATCATTGTTATCTGCCTACTATCCACGCCCTGAGGGGCGGCTGACTTTCAGTGTCTCAAGCAAAGACTACAGAGTCCAGGACTGGTGTGTTGGTAAGTGCGCCATGAGCATTTTATTGTTAAATGGCAACATTGTGTATTACTTGGGTGTCTGTGGCTGACTGACAGCTCTGGATGGAACAGAGGGTGCACCATACTCTGTTTTGCTTATTTGTGTTGAATCCTGTCCTCACATTGTCATTTTCAGATTTCTTCCCCTGCTCTTCCAGAATAATGATTTTGCTGTCTCCTTGGCAGGAATTCCATGTTATGTAACAGCAGTTTACCTGTACTCTTGGCTCACTGTTCAGGACACAGGGTGACAATTCACTGTGACCGATGAGTTCCCAGTGATCACAGTGTTGTCCCTGGAGATGATCTCTGGGAGATGGAGTTCCCGTCGTGGCTCAGTGGAAATGAATCCGACTGGCATCCATGAGGATGCAGGTTCGATCCCTGACCTCAGTGGGTTAAGGATCTGGCATTATCATGAGCTGCAGAGAAGTTTGCAGATGCTGCTTGGGTCCCACGTTGCTGTGGCTGTGGCATAGGCCGGCAGCTGCAGCTCCGATCTGACCCCTAGCCTGGGAACCTCCATAAGCCATGGGCGTGGCCCTAAAAAGACAAAAATAAAAAATAAAAAAAAATCTCAGGGAGAGCCACTGTGGTCATGGTATTAACGACTTCGCTTAATTCCACAGCAGAAAATTGGAAATTTACTACCCCTAGACACTGCAGGAAACACTAAGGTTATGATGACAGTGACAAAGGTGAAATGTTTACACGAGCTTGGCCTTATGCTAAGTACTCAGCGTGCTTAAATCCTGCAGTTCTCAAAATGACCCTTAGACGCAGGTGTCTGCTTGCATCAGTTCTCTGATTTTTAGCCCGAGGATGTTGCTCCATTGCTGGATGCCCATTGCAGGTGCATGGGGAGGCTGGCCTGCCACCCTGACCATCTGGCCGCAGAACCTGGTCCAGGAGAACCTGGGTTCTGAGCTCACAAGAGGCCGGGTTGTGTCTAAGATGACAAGTCCCTGTCCTGTGCAGCTTACCCGTTCCTGAGAAGGTTGCTTGCCTTGTTGCTCTGACCATCTGCTGGACAGAAACCCTCTGAAGACAGAACCCATGTCAGCCGTTTTCATCATTATGGCTCAGCTGTCCTGCAGATTCCTTGCTAGACCTTGTGGGCGTGAAAACTGTTTTGCTGGATTGATTTTAATCACAGTAAAAACCTAACTAAGAAAAATGAAGGTATTTGTCTGCAAACATTAAACACCATCCCATGGGGGAGATTCTTTTTTTTTTTTTTTTTTTTTTGAGTTCTAATCTTAGAGAAATTTCAATCACTCATAGCTCATGGCTGTGAAGTGGTGAGGCTGTATTTGTGTGTGTGTGTGTGTGTGTGTGTGTAGGAGGGTGTAGCATTTCCTTTTGTGGTAAGAGGCCAACATTTCTTCTCTCTTTAAAAGCCCACCTATCTCTACCACGTGCTTGGGATCCCACAGTCTAGGACTTTACTGGAAAATCAATTGGCAGCAACAGAAACAAATTTAAGGCCTTGATTGGGTAGATGATGAGCCACCGAACTGTGGGACGGTCCACCCAAGAGTAACCTAAAGAAGAAAACTCTAGCTGCAGAGAAATGGCCTCAAACCAAAGAAAATAGACTGATAAATTTATCTTTCTGTGTGAGAACTTGATATACAAGAGAACTGGTGACCTCATAGCCTACTTCCTTTGGTGGCTTTGTGTAAATACATGACAGCCAGGAGCTTACCCTGTCCCCCCCACCAGCCTGTGGGACATTTGTCTCAGATCCAGAGCTAGGTTTGCTGAGCACGAGCATTGTCTGAACTGAGGATCCAACAAAAGCGGGATTTTTCCCAGGTTCCTGTGCTGTTGTCGATAAAGGTAAATGACATCAGGATTGTCAAGAGAATTGACCTCCAGACAAACACTGTTGACAGTGTCCTTTTCAGTGGGTCCAGATGGTGCCACACTAGCCCCAGCTCCTTTTGGATTTGAACCTGGGAGATCCCATCGTGGCTCAGTGGTTAACGAATCCGACTAAGAACCATGAGGTTGTGGGTTAGATCCTTGGCCTTGCTCAGTGGGTTAAGGATCCGGCGTTGCTCTGAGCTGTGGTGTAGGTTGCAGACACGGCTTGGATCCCGAGTTGCTGTGGCTGTGGTGTAGGCCGGTGGCTATAGCTCGGATTAGACCCCTAGCCTGAGAACCTCCATATGCCGTGGGTGGGGCCCTAAAAAAAAAGGATTTGAACCTGGAGGTGGTCTCCTGGCCACCCCTCCACCTGAGACTGGGTCCCAGCAATTGGGTAAAGGGGCTCTGGAGATGATGCGTCCCTTCCCCTAAATGACACAAAGTTGGAGGAGAAACATCTCTGCCTGACTCTGAAGCATGTGACCTTTCCTGGAAGTAATGAAGCTTCTTTAACATCTTCATCCCTGAGACTTTGGGAAACTGGGGCATAGATTGTGTACAGGCTATGACGCCTAGCTTGACTCTACAATACCTTAACACGTTCAGAATCATGGGCTGCTCTGGTGAGAATTTTATAAGAAATGTTAATAGGGAGAGGAAGGAATCACCCACATTTCAACAGTCCACACCCAAGGAAGGCCTTCCTGAAGCATCTGCATGTGTTATCGCCGCCTGTGTTACTGTCAAGAGGCAGCTGGACAAATGTACTGAGGGCAGCATGATCCTACAGAGGTGGTGGGGAACAATGTGGGTCTGACACAGGACCCTCGTCATGGCCCTTGTCCCCGTACTCTGTCCTAACCAGCTCCCCCTCAAGGTATTACTCACTCTCAGAGTCCAGCTCTGCACCAGCCAAACCATCCTTATGCTCTTTTTCTGGTAGACTGATTTGCTTATTTTCTGCTAAGAAGAGATGGCTTCCAACTATTAGGTGGTGTTAGTATGAATGGGGACGATCCCCAAAGGACACTCCGAGGTGAGGAGCAGGAGGTGACTCCGCCCACACTGACTCTGAGTGGGGGAGATGCTTCCTCTTTGCTTCTGGGGTGGGGGGGGGTTCCTCCTCAAAGGGATCTGGATGCCAACATTCCCTGCCAAGTGCAGTGAGGGACGAGGCTTCTGCAGCTGGGAGGCAGTGGGGCAAGGGCAGGAAGCAAGGTGCTTCTTGGAGGAAAGCGATTGTAAAACCCTACGATCTCAGGCACCATTGCTGACCCACCTGCCTGCTGCATCCCTTCCCCCCCACCCCTGCCACTCCCAATCTCAGAGGGTGTGGCACACACTAGCCCTTTTGAGGGGTTTCCATCCTCGGTGTGGTGGCTTCTGCTCTACAGTGTCACAGGAGAGGTGAGAGTGGCGGGGCGGGGCCGGTGAGGGAAAGGCCAACAGAGGAGGTCAATGATATGGCTCCTGCCTGGAACCCACCCAGAGGCAGGGTCTCAGCCGAGAGATGACCCCAAAGCCTACTCTTCCTGGTGATGGGACTTGGGTGGCGGTGCTGCCATGTGTTTGAGCTAGGGGCACAGAGCCCCACTGATGCCAGCTTGCTGGGGTTTCCAGGGAAGATGGTCCCAGAAGCCATGGCTGCAGTTTTAAAAGGACCCAGGAGAGAAGCCCAGGTACTCCCATGGGACTAAGGGACCAGCCTGTCTCGATTTCACCTGGACGGGGACACAGGGACATCTGTGAGAAAGATAGATGCAAAACTCTCCTGTGCATGTGAAAAATGATGGTGAAAGGGGTGCAGCATGAGGACAGGATAAATTTATACCAGCTTTGCACATTCCATTGACAAATTTGCTGTTTTTGCGTTGTTGCCCTGGACCTCCCAGTTATCGAGAGGATGACATTAAAGTGGAGAAAACGGCTTATTCTGTGTGATAAATTCAAACAGAGATGACGTACTTTGCCCAGAAGTATATCTAAAAAATTGTGGGGAAATGTCAAGATTTTCAAGGGGAAGTTGCTGTAAATTCTGGTGCTGGAGGCTCTTCCCAATTTCTGCCGAGCAGAAAGGGCCTTTTGTGTGCGCGAGGCTGATGCTTGGCTTGTGGGTGTTATGAGCTGGGGTCATATGGAAGCCGGGAGGGGAGGAAAGAACAAAGGATGCAACCAGACTCAGGCCACAGACACTGAGCTGCAGGGAGGGCCTTGGAGAACAGAGTGGACAGGGGGACAGGTGGGTGGGAGGACGGGGACAAGAAGACGGGAGGACAGGTGGACGGGAGGATGGATGGAGAGGCTGGACGGGGCGGCTCCCCCAGGCTCTGCCTTCGGCCCCATATACCTTCCTCCTGTTGGGCCATGTCCCCAGACCTGAGAAAATACCTGCCACAGGGCCTCCAGGTCTCTTCAGAGCCCTGGGCGGGGGGTACTCTGCGACGAGCGCCAACTGTTCTCCAAGGGACATTTGGAGCATAAGCGCTGTTTTCTAGAAAGAAGGAATCCCAAGAGAGGAAAGAACTCCATCCTGCAGATTCTGGGAATTTGTTCTGGACAGGATTCCATTTCATTTGAGAAAATAAGGAAATGAAGAGGAAAAGGACCCCCCAGTTCAAAACAAAGCAAACCCACACTCTGGAGCTGGGAGCACATGCAGGACAAGAAGTGGTCTGTCAGGGGTGACCCTGCCCTCTGTCGGGGTTGGGGGGACAGTAGGGAGGGGAGGACAGACCCCCAGAACTGGCCTGTGCTTCTTTCACCATGGCCCCTGGGCCTCTGAAGGGAGGGGCCAAGCGACAGAAATGACTGTTACCCCTGTTCCGGCATGGCCTCAGCCCCACACCCTCTCTTCCTGGCTCACAGGCTCCCACTGGGCCAGGCCCTTTCCCACCGGGGAATCTGCCTGCAGGTTGATGCTGCAAACCTGTTCAACTTGGAGCCACTTCCTTGGTCCCCCACCCCCTGCCTGCGCTTAATCTCCGGGACCAGGTGCCGGATCATTCACCTGTCAGAAGAGGTTGCTGATAATCATTGTGACACGGGAGCTATTGGCCTTTTTTAATGAGAGATAAAGATTATTCTGCGTGATGACAGAAAGACGATGAGCTCGTCCGCCTTGGCCTGGTCAATACAGGACCCTTCGAGGGCAGCATCATCCAAGTTTCAATATGTGATGGGGGCGGGGCCGCCTTCCCAGTGTGCACAGCGGCTGCACGAGCACCTCGTCCTGTTGCGAATCTCTGCGTTTGCAGAGGGGGACGCTGGGCACCTAAGGGGCGAGGGCCCCCACCGCGGGATTCAGTCCAAGGTGCCCAGTGTTTTACAGAGACCAGGAGACCTCAGTCTGATGGAGCAGAACTACCACCAGGTGATGGGGTTGCAAACCTTCAGCTTTGGCTCCGCCCAGGCCTCCCCGCGATCCCGGGGCAGGGGGTGGGTGGGTGGGTGGGGCGGCCTCCAGCCTCGGGGAGTGGGGCAGGGTGGGGGGCGCGCTTCCCTGTGGGGGTGTTCCGGGGGCTTCTTGGAAAAATGCTCTGACTGCTGCTTCCTGAAGCGGCAGGGGCGCCCAGATCCCACCGGGTCCACTTGGCTGAGCAAGTAAGGTAGCAGACGGGCAGGTCTGTCTACAGGGATGTGGCAGGGACATGGCAGGAGGGTGGAACACCTGGGAAACCCTCAGGTTACCCGGATGCTAGGACACCACGCCCACACCAGCAGGGTGGGAATTTCTGGTCTCCTCTGAGGTGGAAGTACTGCCTTGCCTGGCTGCGACTGGGTGAGCAGGCGGCCAGGGCAGTCCTGCAGATGCTGCGCTGAGGCAGAGGTTGGTTTCTGATCCCTGGGGCTTCTCTGATGGGGAACCCAAGGTACCTGGGAAAATTGACCACCTAGGGAGTGAAGTTGAAGGTCGAGAGCCACGTCCTCCTGATGACACCTCCATCTCATAAAATTCCTGCCAGATACAAGAACTCCTTGGGACCTGCTTTGAGGACCTGGGAGGGCCCCCCCCCCCCCACCTGCTTTCCTGGCATTGCAGTGGGCTCAGGTGAGACTGACGTGAGCTTGAATACAGTTGTTTCCCAGAGGCCAGGTGACTCTGGACAGCTGAAAGCCGTACTATGTGGGGACAGACAGGGACCTTGGTGGAGTCAGGTCCTGGAGGTGCAGGCAGCAAGGAGCAGGCAGGGCGTGGGCTCTGCCCTCGGGGCCATGGACCCCTCATGTTCTGGGGTGTGAGCGGTGGGAAGGATGGCGCAGGGTTGGTGTGCCCAGGGCATGGCGATGTTCATCCAGAAAGTGTCTGGCCAGGGACACTGGACTTTCTTTCAAGCTGCCTCTTGTTCTCTTTTATGGCAGCAGAAACAACGCTTTTATAAAATGACAGCGTGGGGCTTTTCTGTGGTCCTGGGAGGGGCAGTAGCCATGTGGGGCGCACTGCTGTGCTCGGGGACAGGCCTGCTCTGAGCAGCTCTGCCCGCCTGCTCCGTGGGGTGGCCACGGCCACTCCACCCTCTGTCCACTTGGCCACGTGGCCAGGCCTTGGGGACCAGGTGGGGAGAGGTTGGGGGACAGAGACTGCCTGCTCGCTGCTATGCAGTAAAAATGGAGCCCACTGTCTTCCCAAGGATGGAGTAAGCATGGAGTCAAACCCTGTCTTGTGTCGCGTTGGCATCCGCTTGCCTCGCTGTGGGGTGCTGAGAAGGATCAGGAGACGTGAGACCCATGGGGCTGGAGGTGGCGTTGCAGAGCCTGGCCATTAAAACTGTAATCGTTTGGAAGATCTGCCAAAGATCTAACTCCAAGTTCGCCCAAGAGGCCCTGCGTCGACGCCCTGTTTACGACGCCCCCGCTCCCACGGACGCCGTGGCATTTAAACCTCTGACAGCTTGTCTATATGAAACCCCGCTTGTGAGGGATTTATAACTCAACCATAAAAATCCACTCCAGGCTTACGGTTGGCAGCCAGAACTCGGCCCAGGAGTGAATTAATTAATGAATTTGTCCTTTCTTTCATCAGTTTGACTGACACTTTCAAACATGCCCCCTTGAGATGCGGTCTCAGCAGATGCTGTAAAACAGGAAGCCCAAGGCCCGCCCAAACCTCAACAAGGGCTCAGGGTCACCAACCCCACAGGGAACCTTATGGAAATCAGTTCCTTGGAGGCCCTCGAGGCCAGGACGGTGCTGCTGTGAGAACAGGGGAACTGGGGCATGGCCCTGCCTGCTCTGGGCTGTCTGCTCTGTTTCAGGAAATGAGCAGAAGCCTTGCTAGGCTCCTCCCACCATCCAACAGGCGCTCCTACCTCTGGAGTGGGAGAGGGACCTGCCCCCACATTTTCCTGCTCCCTGCCTGCCATCAGGGCTACAGTCCTACAGCAGAGGAAGGAGGGGGGCAACCTGTGGGGTCCCTGAGATCCTGACCCTGCTGCTGGCCTAGGGTCTGCCTGGCAGAGGTCCAGGTACATGACCATTTGCCCCTGAGTCCAGGGTGCACGCTCAGTCTTGAGCTGCTGAGGGTCGGGGGTGGAGTGGGGGGGGGAGGGCACGGAGGCCAGGGACCAGAGTCTGAAAACCCTGCACAGGTGGGGTCATTCCCTGTCATTTGAGTGGATTGGAAAAGGGAAACGAATGCAGGCGTCTTCCTCCTGGGAGAGGAGGTGAGTCATCAGGAAGTAACAGCGCTGGTCTGGGGCCTAGAGGTGACCATAGGACCCTCAGGGCCCCATGTTGTCTGGCTGCACGTCTGGAGGAGGAGACAGACTGGCATGCACTCCTCCTGGACCTGCCGCCAAATAAGGACTAAGCCAGGGAAGAGAGAGAGGGCTGGGTTCACCATGAGGGAGAGGAGACAGTAACTGCCCTAGATGCACAGGGATGGAGGCAGGATGGAGCAGGAGCCAGGGCTCGGTGGCCATTGGAGGCACCACTTGCCTGTCCAGCAAATGTGGACCGGTGGGCTCAAGTGGCCCCAGGGCATCCACGGTAGCTCCCTAAGGGCTGTGCATGGGCCCTTGGGTCCCAGTAGTATGGGCCCTTGGGTCCCTGAGCGAGGCTGAGGTCGTGAGAGGACCTGGATTTCTGCTAGGATCTGGGAGTAGATAAGATAAACGTGGTCAGTGCCTGACCTTCAGGAAAGGCTTAAAATCCACGCCCCCCCCCATCTATGCTTTATAAACTGAGCTGTAAATGACGAGAACCACGCTTCTCACCACTGTCGCTTTGAAATCTCTGTGTGCGAGCAGTTTTTTTCTTGCTTAAAAAAAAAAAGAAAGAAAAAAAATCTCATATCATAGCTCTCTGAATTTTCTTTGGATGAAGAATTTAACCCAGGTAATTACTTGTCACTGCATTTTTTTTCTAAGCCACATTCCTTCTGACCTCAGCAGGGTGGTTTTCCTCTCACTAGGAAATTATGCCTGTTCTTCACATCAACATGTTGGAAGTACGACCAGGGGAGGCGCTTTCACAGAATTCATCCCATTTTACTCATGCCAGCTTCGAGTTGGGCCGTCGTGCTGGTGGTGTCTCTGTATCCGTCCAGCTGAGTACCTGCAGAACATACCCACCCACCTTCCCCTCATGAAGTGCTGGGTGGGGGAGGAACCCACCCCTCATCCTTGAGGACCAGGCCAGATGAAGGCAAAGCCCTTGGGGAACCTGGGGGGGAGGTTAGGGATCTGGGTGGGTGGACCATGAAGCCTTTGATTGCTCACCAAGTCCAGCCCACCTGCCGGGGACCTAGGAACCTGAGATCAGTGTTACAGTGATGGGCAGAGAATTTAACCCCAAACTTTAATAAGGATTTTTTGTTTTATTTTATTATTTTGTTTCATACTTTATTTTTTGCCAAACCCATGGCATATGGAGATTCCCAGGCTAGGGGTCAAATTGGAGCTGTAGCTGCAGGCCTATGCCACAGCCACAGCAATGTCAGATCCGAGCCACATCTGCGATCCACACCACAGCTCATGGCAACTCAGGATCCTTAACCCACTGAGTGAGGCCAGGAATCGAACCCTCATCCTCATGGATCCTATAGGGTCAGGTTCCTTAACCGCTGAGCCATGAAGGGAATTCCTTTTTTAAAGAATTATTTTTTAAAGGATTTTTAAATTTAAGAACAAGGAAAACACTGTGATCTTGGACTCGATTCTAGGTACCGGGTGTGTGTGTAGGATAGGCTGGTAGATCCTGCTCATTCACGCCTACGTTCTGGCACATGGGTGATACACAGTGACATTTCATAAATATCTATTAGCCTAGTGGCTGGAAAGTGTGAGCAAAGATTAAGAAAAGTGAAATGCTTGCTTGCTTTATTTGATAATATTTTACAAAATCCTCTTTTTCTTCTTTCTTTTTCCTAAAAATCAAGATTGTCTAGGAACCTGTTTTATGAGCCAGGAGAAAGATGCAAAAGGTTCAGACCAGACAAAAAAATCATGTCATATTAAAAGAAAGTAGAGAGCGGGTAAAGATTACGTCACAGCACTTGATAAAATTTGTAACAAGTTCCAGACAAATCCTAAGAAGAAAGAAACTCAACAGAACTTCAGATAAAGAACAGACACAGTCAATAATCATATTTTCCCAATGTCACAGCAGATAAAATCATATCTTAAAAGCTGTTTTTAAGTAATTTCTTATAGCTTACAATCCTCTACTATGTAACAGTAAGTTCAGACTGTACAAAGAGCAGGTAATAACAGTTTTTCGTATTTTATATTTTATTTATTTTTATAGCATTTTTATTACCCAATTACATTTATAGTTGTCCAATGACATTACAACCAAATTTTACAGCATTTCCATATTTTATATTTTAATCTTATGTTTTCAACCAGTAAGTTTTGCGTCAGGATGGTTTCTGATAGTTTTTCATAGCATCTCATAATTAGATTATGTTGAAAACTTTGTCCATCAACTGATGCAACTCTTTGTATTCGGGGAAATTATTTCTGCTTGAAAGGCAGATAGCAAGGTTGTTTACGATGAAAGAGTAGTAAGGGCAGGGTGAAGACTGAGATGTGGCTTCTGATCTTTTTTGTTTGAGAATGTTACCAACCCCTCAACATGCCTCAAGGGAGAAGCACCCCTCCCCTCCTAGGTATAGTACTGCAAAACAAAATGAAGCCCTTGGTGACTCCTTTATATTTCCCCACTTGTTCTACAGCTACAATTGAGCATGTTGTCCTCTGGGCCAAAGGCTTGGAAGGCTCACAGAGGAGGTAAAATGCGGGTTTAGCCTGAAGATAAGAGATGGGGGAGGGGGGAGGTCTGGACAAAAAGTGACCCATGCAGAGGACTTGAAGTGTATTCAGGAAACCCTAAGCGTGCAGTGTATTATGTAGGTGCCAGCTGGGTGTTTAGTGAAGCTGTGATGGAGGGGTGTCTGTGTCTGTGTATGGGTGGCTTTGGGGTATGTAGGGCCCTTCCCAGCTGCAGAAGGATGCTGAGATGGAATCCGAATCCTGGGCAGGCAAATCTGGACGGAGGGAAATCATTGTGGGGCCGCTGTGCTCATTCCCAGGGAAGTGGGGGTGAGGGGGCCTGTGGTTCGCAGCAGCGTGGGGCCTGCCCTGGATCCCCAGGACTTCCTGCTGACATAAGGGGAAAATGTAGGATGGCTGTACAGTCCTGGCTTTGGGGACAGGATAGAAAATGTAGGTGTCATTGAAGGGGATAAGGACAGTGGGCAGGAAAGGAGATTGGAATGGGCGGGGGTGGGGGTTGGGGAGAGAGCAGCATTTGTAGTTTGAAACAGGTTGAGTTTCAGAGTTTTGTGGATTTGGGGATAAAAGTAGTAGTTGGAATGACAAAGTTACACTAAGAGATGCCCCACTGTGGTTTTTCCCAGGATGACGAGCACACTGGGACACCTCCCTGGGCTGCAGCACGTTAAGGGGTTCACTCCAGGACAGGACATAGCAGCACCGGCCACAGACAAGGGCCAGGGCTCTGACGCACACACTGGCACAGTCCACACCGCAGCAGAAAGGATCTTTGTTCTAGATCCTTGGTTCATTTTTGCACAAACCCTTGTAACACTCAAGACCCACGGTTATCATTTTTGCACAAACCCACGGTTAACTTGGTCTTTGATGACACTGGTAAGTTTTTGGCTGTTGGTGGCAAATAGTAACACACAGCCATGCATGCAGGAAGCCCTCCCCTCACCCTCAGTGCCTCCTCTTCCTCTGGCCTCCTGCCTACCTCTTAGACAATGATCCTGACCTCTGCCTTTCTTCTCAACCCCTTCTCCTCCTTGCCACTGACACCTGTCAGGCACATGCCTCCCACCTGTTGACCAGGTGTGGCCTCAGGACTGAACAACTGGGACGCAGGTCCTGCTCCCACAGGTTCACACCCCAGGCCTTCCGGATGGCGACTTCCTCAGCTCGGGTCTCTATGTGATGCCCCAAATCTGACACTTGGCAGAACAAAGCATGTGTGTAGTGAATGGACAAAGATGCATGAGTAGAGGCAATTGTTGCCCAAGACACTTGTGTATACTGTTATAGCCCAAATGGTCTCCCTCAAAGTCATATGTTGGAGTCCTAACCCCCAGGACCCCAGAACTGCATTTGGGGGTGGAATGTTTAAAGCAGTGATTAATGTAAAATGAGGACACAAGGATGGGCCCTGAAGCTGTAAGAACAACTCATGACCTAGAGACCCACAGGGAAGAAAACAGCATTGACCCCACAGGGGAGGGAGCACTCGAGGAGAAAGCAACCCACCAACACCCGGATCTTGGACCTTCAGCCTCCAGGACCGAGAGGAATACATGCTATTTAAGCCCCGCCTGCTGTTACTTCAGCCCCAGCAAACAAATAAAGACGCAGGTGGATAAAATTGTGGTTTCCTAACTCTGGAAGGTCCTCATGGCTGTAAAATGACAGTGCGCTCTGGACCAGCTGAGTGTTTGTACAGCTTACAGGTCAATCTTTGGTCCACTGTGGACTCCAGCTCATCAGCTGTTGAGGTCGCGTTTACCTCGGAGGCTTTTCTCTAAGTGGTGTTGTGTGTTGGCTGCGTGTGGAGCTGGCCCAGGTTCTTGGCACACGGTAAAGGGAGGTGGTCACGGTCATGGGAGGTTCACAGCCAGGAGCTCAAGGCCCTCTGTCATTGTCCTCATTGTTTAGGACCCGGTTTGTGAGGAAATGCCCCCCAAGCAGGACACCTTCTTGAGGCATGGGATTCTTGCTCCTCTGCTCACCCCTCCAGCCAAGGGCACAGTGCACCCTCCACCTTACACTCTGCGCATCACCGAGGTCTGTGCCGGGCAGGTATGGGTTGGGCTGTGTCCTGTGTCCAGAGCCTTCTCACACCAGGTGGATGGAGGCCACCCCATCATCCCCAAGGCCATGATGACCAGCCCTGCTTTCTCCCTCCTGGGTCTCCAGCCCTCAGCCCTGGGCCTGCAGGGGCAGGGCCTTGCCTGGCATCTCCAGAGCGTCTCCTAGGTGGCCCAGTGACTTCTCTGCCCAGGCTTCTTCTCAAGGTGCCCGACTGCACCGTTGTCGGCTTCCCTAAGCTCCTGGCCCCTGGGGAGGGGGCATTTGGATGCCCTCTGAGGCACTGCATTCCAGAGGCATCTAAAGATGCCCACACATCCCATTCTCAAATTCTGCCAGTGTTCCCTCCTATACCCTCCTCTGAATTATTTAATAGAAAATCAAAGGCACTTGTTCCTACAAATGTATTTCTCTCATGGCCAGTTAGGAATGAATATACTCAAAGAAGGGGAACATTTAAAAGATATTTTAAGAAAAAAGGAAATGTTTACATCAACCTCTTTTAAGGATTTTTTAAAAATATGGCACTGTATGGATATCATTCTAATATATTTGGTCAATTTTTGCAATCTTTCATTCCATGTAGATTTATAATCAGCTGAAGTTTACCACAGAAATAAAGTAAAACACTCGTTTAGGGATATACCTACCCCCACCCTCCCCATAATCCATTAGTCTAAGAAATTGTCTTAAAAGCAGCATGTCATTATTTTAGAGTTAAACAGTTTAACGTTTTTATACAGGAACATCAAAACCATATATGCTTCAAACACCAAACCTTTTTTTAATGGCTTTCAGATAAAACAATTTATTTATGCAATTAACAACAACATGCAATTTCTAATAATTAGCAGATAATAGTTATCTGCAAAGTACTTTATAAAATTGCCTTTGAACTACATTCGTTCTGTGGGGAATCACTGAAAATTGGACTATAAAATTACCAGAAAATGTACTGCATTAACAAGAATTTTCTGTATTCAGTTTCTCTTCAAATTTATGGGCTTGAATATTTGTAAACATTTGGTTTCATAGTCAGAAACCCTATCACCTCACCTCTCTAAAAGGGGAAAAAACACATTTTAGTATATTTGGTTATTACAGGATTTTTATTTTCTTTATCTTAACTTCAGTTTCTCTTCTTTCCCACCCACCCCCATAATGAGGACATTATTTTGTTATTATTTCTTCTTTGAGAATTAAAAAAAAATCCCTAATATGCCATTTTTATTGGTATACATCAGTTCTTTCTAATTCCCTCTTATAAACAATATTATACATTCAGCATTTGTAAAACATTTCTATTAAACGGAGCTGTCTTTGAAGAAAGAACAATAAAAAACATTAAAGAAATATGTTGAACGCACATCAAGAGGACCCTGAACGCGGAAAGGGTATTTTCTGCCCTTTCTTCGTCTTTAAGAGAAATTCCTATTGTGTCATCTCCAAGCAGCTCAGATTCGTTCTACAGTGCTGGAGAACGTCATTATTTACAGGCATATTTTCATCTTGTTTCCAACAGAACATGCTTTGTTAATGTACTGCCCTAACGGCTCAAATCACAAATCCAGGTTGGATTTTGCCAAGGGGAGAACGAAGATCCTGGAAAGCTGGTCGTGTGGCCCCAGGGTGCTGTGACCATGGAGACGCGAAGACGCCTAATCAGCACCAGCGGCTTGCCGGAGGAGCCCCAGGAGGGGCTTCTTCCCCAAAGCTCTTGGCCCGGCTATTTGGCGACTTAAAATGGGCTTTTTCTCCATCGCCCTCGGCCAGGCCAGGCCATCTGGGGAATTAAATCGGGAAAAGGATTCCCCGCGTGATATGGATGGGGGTGGGGGTGATAGCCGAGGGGTGCTCAGGGCGGCTCCTTTCTGGTGACTTGTGCCCTGGCCGCCCTGGGAAAGCAGCTGGGGAGACCCAGGGGCGCGCTTCCCAGAGAAAAGTAAAGAGACCATCCAATGGGAAGCGGTTGTTTCTTAGAGCTGGTGGGGGGGGGTTGGGGGGGTTTCTTCTGCAAGGAGGGGGACCCCCCCCCACCGCCACAGGGCCCCAGCACCAATGTCCCAGCCCCCAGTGCTCGCCTGGCTCCACTCCAGACATACTGGGACGTGACCAGAGACCTTGTCCTCTTTTTGCCAGAAGGTGAGCCCAGAGGCAAAGGGCAGAAAAGATGGGTGACAGGCAGCGCCCCCACCCCCAGCCCGTGAGAGCAGGGTGGGGATGCTGAATGCGGGAGTCTGCTGCGAGGTTCCCCCATGCCTCCTGCACAGGCTCCTGTCCTGTGTGTCTGCTGAGGAGTTCCTGCCAATGCCCCCCACCCTGGGCATATGGGGGCCTCAGGCAGACGCCGGGTCCCACCTGGGCTGGCTTTTCTCCCCCACCAACCCCGAGGTACGGGGTGAACATTATTCTGGAAAACCCCAGTTCACCCAGACCTCAGAATGTGCCCTTACTTGGCAGTTGGTCCAGATGTGCAATGTGACCAGTTAGAAGGAGATCAGACTGGGGTGGGCCCCAGACCCACATCCAGGCAGAGTCAGAGATGCACCCAGGGAGACCAGATGACCTCAGGGGCAGAGACTGGGATGCACAGCTGTGAACCAGCCAAGGCCACAGCGACCCTCCAGGGCCTGGAAGGGGCAGGACAGACCCTCCCTCAGAGCTTGCTAGCACCCTGACCTTGGAAAAGGCATTTCTGTCGCCTGAGCCCTGGGGCAGTTGGTGGCACTCTGTGAGGGCCTCGGCCTCACACACGGGCTCCGCAGCCTCCTCTTCCTGACTCAAGGCTCCAGCTCCTCCCAGGCCACCTGGGACCCAGGGTCCTCCTGGCTTCAGGTATGGAGATTCCCCCCAGGGCCGCTCAGCACTGATTTATCCAATTCCAAGTTCACTTCTGTTTAGGCCCTCCCTTTTCTTTGCCCTCCTCTCATCTTTTCTGAAACACTCCACCTGCTGGTGTTATTTTCTTTCTTCTGGTTTTCCTCACCTGTCACTATGTCTTTAAGTCCCCTTGAATATATCTATCTTTGTATGTCACTCCCCACTCTGGTCCACCGGAGAAGGTACATGTTCGAGGTTGGCTTACCAGGCAGCCTGTGTGGAGACAGTGTCTATCACCCATCACCTGCCCACCATCAGGCACATGTCAGGAGCATGAGTCCTGTTGAGGATACAGTAGTCAAAGCATGAGATATGTGTGTGTGTGTGTGTGTTAATTTATTCAGCATTTTGAGCTTTATAAGCAATCAGTTCCCCAGACAGAATCTCCAGGGAAGCAGGGATGGTGATGGTAAGAGGTCCTGGTGAGGAACCACAGCTTTTCCACATTCTGCTGTCCTGCTCTCTCTCATAAGGCCTGTAGCCAGCACCTCTCAGAGGCCCAGCCCTCCCCCTGCTCAACACTAATATGTAGATGGGGGGGGGTCCTCCCCTGCCTCAGTTTACCTCCCTAAGGAAGGGTGGGTGGGACAACTTTGAGACTGTCTTGAGGACAGGAGGCGGCAGAATGCGGGAATCACATTTCAGGCAGATGGAAGGAAAGTGGGAAAATTATGTGTGGTCTTAAGTGAGCTGGGCTCCTGCCTGCACGTGGGAACACCCCCAGGCATAAATCTCAATGCCCTTTTCTCTCTCCAGCCTCTCAAATAAAGTCCTGAATTAACAGTAATAAGAAAAGCAGCAGACTGAACTTAAAATGGCTTGGGAGAAACTAACCTGCATTTAAAATATATACATATAAAATCCTTTCTGTTTGTGAAATATTCAAGCTCAAAATTTACAATTGTCCATAAAGTGCAAGGTATCACTTGGCAGTTTCAGTAAAACCCCAAGATATGTGTGTAGTAAGTTCTTAACAGGCCGTGAGCTTTGGTGAAGAGGTCATTTGACAAATTTTGTCCATTAGCAAATCTGTTCTGCCAGCTGGGTTTCAGAGATGGGTTTGCATCTCTGAATTTGTTTATCAGTGGATTGATAATTGGTAATTGATACCTGATTTACCCAAATTGATTTAAGGCAAATTAGTCTTTGATGAATTGACCCAAAGTTTATTCTTTCACTATAAATTTTAAAATTAAACTTTTTTTTTTTTTGAGACAATGGTAGATTCACAGGCAGTTGTAAGAACTAACACCGGGAGGT
This sequence comes from Sus scrofa, assembly GCF_054392235.1. NCBI lineage: Eukaryota > Metazoa > Chordata > Mammalia > Artiodactyla > Suidae > Sus > Sus scrofa. Next base: position 157,422,391 of record NC_139383.1, read on the forward strand.
CCCTTGGGCCCTTTGATCGGCTTCCCCCAGTGGCAGCATCTCGCAGAACTGCAGCCCAGTCTCATGGCCAGGATGCCTGCAAACATGTCCCACACAGCATCCATCCCCACCACCACCTCCATCTCTACCCCTCCCAGCCCCATCCCCAATCCTAACCGGAAACCACTGGTCTGTCTTCTTCCTGGTGCTCCCATCCTTCCAAGAATGTTGTATAAATAGAATCACATAGTAGCTAAGGTTTGGATACTTTCTCTTTTTTCTTTCAGGGTGCATTCCCTGTATATCTGTTCAAGTTGTTGAACGTAACCATAGTTTCTTTGTTTTCATTGCCAAGTAGTGCCCTGTGAGACATGCACAGTTTATCCATTCACCTGCTGAAATACATTTGGGCCAATTCCAGGTTTTGACTATAAAGTTCCTAGAAATATTCATGTATGATTTTTGCCTGAGAATAACCTTCTGTTTCTCTGGGATAAATGCTCACCAGGGCAATTGCTGGATTGTAAGATAGTTTCATGTTTAGTTTTATAAGAAACTGCCCATCACTTTTCCTGAACTTTTCACATTCCCACCAGCATGTATGAGGAATGCAGTTTCTCTGGTTATCTCCAGCATTAGGTGTTCTCCTGGTTTTTATTTTAATCATTTTGATATGTGTGTAGTAGTACCTCACTGTGATTTAATTTGCATTTCCCTAATGGATAATGATGAAAATATTTTCATGTGCTTCTTTGCCATCTGAGTATTTTCTTTAGTAAAATATCAGCCTGTGACTTTTGCCCATTTTCTATTTGGCTTTTTTTAAATGTAGAGTTTGGAGAGCTTTTGATATATTCTGGATACTCCTCCTTAGATTGTTGTGTGGTTTGCAAACATTTTATCTCAGTCTATAGCTTGCATTTTCCTACATTTAATAGAGTCATTCATAGATTTTTTTTTTAATTTTGAAGAGCATAAGTTATCAAATTTTCCTTTTATGTGTCATGCTTTTGGTATCAAGTCTATGAAATCTTTGCTTAGTTCCAGACCCTGAAGATTTCCTTTGATCTTTTTTTCTTAATGTTTTGTGGTTTTACATTTGAGTCTCACAATCCATTTTGAATACATTTTTGTATAAAGTGTGAGGTTTGATTTGAGGTTTATTTTTTTGGCTGTGGATGCTCAATTGCTCCAATACTATTTAGTAGAAAGGCTGTTCTTCCATCAAGCTGCTTTTTCACCTTTGTCAATAATTAGTTGGGCATATTTGTGTGGGTCTGTTTCTTTGTTCTCTATTCTATTGCATTGATCCATGTGTCTATCTCAATATCACAATGCCATAATTCAAACCAACATCATGGTCAAAACTATTCTAGCTATAGAGTAAGGCTTAATGTCCTTTAGTCTCCTTTTTAAAGATAGTTTTCACTCTTCTAGGGCTGTGTCTTTTCACACATATTTTAGAAAAAAGCTAATTTATGTCTACAAAAAGCCTTGCTGATTTTAACAGAAACTTTACCTATAGATCAACTTCTTTAGGAAGACGAGCATCTTTTCTATGCTAGGTCTTCCAGTCTAAGAACATGGGCTGTCTCTCCATGTTTTCAGATTTTTGATTTAATAAACATATTGAATTTTCAGCTTACAGATCTTATATATTTCTTAAGTTTTTATCTAAGTATTTAATTTTCTTTGGAGTGATTATAAATGACATTGTATTTATAATTTTAATTTCTACACATTCATTGTTAGTATATAGATCTGTGTTTGATTTTTGTGTGTTGACCTTGTGTCCTACAACTGTGCTGAACCTGCGTATTAATTTTAGATTTTTTTTTCAATAGAGATTCCTTAGGAATGCTACATTAGACAGCTTTAAATGGGCAAAATTTTCTTTCTTCCTTTCAATTTGTATACTTTTATTTGTCTTCCCCAATTGCATTGTCTAGAATTTCCAGTATTCTACTGAGTAGGAGTGATGAAAGAAGATGTCCTGATCTTGTTACCAGTCTCAGAGAAAACGTTCATTTGTGCAGCATGAATTGTACTCCTAGCTCTAGGGTTTTGTTTGTTTTGTTTATTGTAAATCCTGTTTATCAAATTTATTTAGTTACCCTCTATTCCTAAATTCCTGAAAGTTTTTATCATGAATGTTTGTAGGACGTTGTCAGATTTTTTTTTCTGCATACAATGATATGATCAATCATGATTTTTCACCTTTAATCAGTTGATAATGGTGCATTGCATGGGCTGATTTTCAAATATTGAATACCTGGAGTAAATCTCACTTGGTAATAGTATAGAATTCTTTGGGTTCATTTGGGTTCATTCATCTGGGTCTGATTTGCTAATAGTTTGTTGAGGATTTTTGTGTCTAAGTTCATGAGTTATCACTTTACTTTTCCGTGTGTGCTTTTCTGTCTAGTCTTGGTGTCAGTACAACAGTGGATTCATAAAATGTGTTGGGAAGTGCTTTTTCACTTCTAATTTCTGAAAACCATTCCATTGTGTAAACTTTTTTTTTTTTTTTTTTTTTTTTTTAAGTGTGGTAGTACTCTTCAGTACAACCATTCACACCTAGAGATTTCTATTTTGGGGGAATTTTCAAATCATGAATTCAATCTTTGTAAATCTTAGATTAGTCAGGTTAACTCTCTTATCTTGATTGAGTTTGGTAGCATGTGGTTTTCAAAGAATTAACTTCTAAAATAATAAATTCATGAGTCTAGAGTTCTCATAATGTTCCATTATTGTTCTTTAATGTATGGGAGATCTGTAATAATATGTTTTGTTTTATTTCTGATATTGGTGATTTATGTCTCCTCTTTTGTATTTTCATCAATTTTTTAAGAGGCTTATGAATTTTATTGATTTTTTTTTTTAGTTATCAGCTTTTTGCTTGGTTGATTTTCTCTATTGTTTTCTCATTTTAAGTTTTCTGGATTTCTCTTATTGTTATTATTTTGTTAATTCTGCTTGTTCAGAATTTATTTGGCTCAACTTTTGTCTTAGTTTTTTTGAGGTGGAACTTATTGATTTGAGGAGGCTTGTTTTTCCCCCTTTTCTAATGTATAGTGCTATAAATTTTCCTCTTAGCACAGCTTTAGCTGTATCCATATATTTTGGCATATTTTTTATTTTTATCTTTATAAACTTGATATATTTTTAATTTAATTTGAGACTCTTCTTAGATCCATGGATTGTTTAGAACATCACTGCTTTAGCTGAATCCATATTTGATATATTTTTCAATTCTAATTTTTGTAAATTCAATGTAATTTTTATTTACTTTGAGACATCTTAGATCCATTGATTATTTAGAAGTATATTATGAATTTCCAAGTGTTTGAAACTTTCCTGTTGACTTTCTCCTGTTGATTTTTAATTTGAATCCATTATGCTCAGAAAACCTGGTATGGTATTGATTCTCTCATATTGACTGAAGTTTGATTTTGGTACAGGATATAGTTAATCTTGTGCATTTGTCATGAATGATTGAAAAAAAAAGATGTATCCTACTGTCATTGTTAATGCTCTGTATTCACAATTAGATCCTACTGGTTAATTGTATAATTTGGCTCTTCTATATTTTTACTGATTCTATATCTAATAATTCTATCAGTTGCTTATGGGAATGGGAAATATTGAAGTCTCCCAATATAATTGTGGATTTTTCTCTTTCTAATTTCAGGTTTTTGTTTCATGTATGTTAAGACTGTGGATACATTTAGGATCATTATATGTTCCTGCTAGGTTGATCCTTATATTATTATGTAGTGTCTTTTTCCTTAAAATTTTTCTTTGTTCTGAAGTTCATTTTACTGTAATACAGGAACTCATTCTTTGTGTTGTTGTTAATATCTATATGGTCTTTCTTTTTTCATCCTTTCATTTTTAGCATACTTGTAATGATGAATTTGAAGTGGAATTTTGGAAACAACACATAGCTGGGATCTTAAAAAAAACCTACTCTGCCAATTTCTGCATTTTAGTTGATGCACTTATATCATTTACATTAAGGTAATAATCGATACATTCGGGCTGAAATAAAATAAACATTTTATTATTTAATGTTTTGTCATCTATTGTTCCTGTCATTCTCTGGTTGTGGGTCACCTGACCATTTTAAAAATTTTATTTTGATTTATTTATAGAGTTTTTGGTAATATTGCTTTGTATGTTTTCTCACTGGTTTCCCTGTGATTGGAATGTACACTCTAACTGATGTCAAGTGAAGTATGGAAAACTTACTTCCTTTAATAAAATTTACTCTTTCCTGTCTTGAACATGAGAGTGGGTTCCTAGGATTCCAAGAGCACCAGTATAATTGAGTGTGACTATTTGGCACAAAGGGTCAGAACGTGGCCGGAAAGAGATTTATGGGTCAGACCTGGTACCTACTTGTGTATGTGCCTGCTAAGGAGGTCAAATGCTTGGATCAAGTCTTAGGATCTCTTGCTTTATTGTGTTTATCTAGGAATGATGTGGGTTTGATGCAAGGAAGATGCATTGGCTTGTGTTTGATCAGTTCTGGAAAGAAGATATATATGAAATACATACTCTGGGTACTGAACTAAATCGTGATTTTTTTTATTCATGTCTAATTGTATAATTTCACATGGGGGCATGACATTTTCAGATTCTACTGAGTTGACTGCATGGAGAAAGCATGTTGAAAAGCATTTTCCCAAAGATCCTGAAAAGCCTCAAGAAATGACCCCGAAACATGTTATATGTTATACCATATCAGTTATTTAAATCATCTGGCTTGGAGAGTATCCTCCACATCATTTCATTGGTGGCAGCAGGGGTGCACTTGGTTCTGAACATCCCCCTCCGCAAGGTGATACCTCTCTGACCGGCCCTTTCTCTTTTCTCTTGCCTCCTGGTCATCCTCCCACATAACCAGGACAGTCCTCAGCCTTGGGCACGGTGGTATGTGCTTGACATGTGTGAAAACCAAACGAGAGTTGCTTTCTCTTGCTGTCACCTTCTGATGCCACCCTTTTCTCATAGTAACAAAAAGGCCGAAAAGGGATTTGGGCAGCACACATTAGAATATTCCCAATAATGGAATTTAAAATCCAAAGATAAATTAATACAGTGCATGATGATGGGGAAGGAGATGTAGAAAAATAAAGATGTAGAATTCCCTTAAAAAGTAATAGGTAGCGTATCTGATCTAAGATTTCTTCTTCTTTTTTTTCTTCTGTCTTTTTAGGGCTGCACCCATGGCTTGTGAAAGTTCCCAGGCTAGGGACTGAATTGGAGCTATAGCTGCTGGCCATAGCAACAGCAATGCCAAATCTGAGCTGCGTCTGCCATACATGCTACTGCTCACAGCAACCCACTGAGTGAGCCCAGGGATTGAATCTGCATCCTCACGGATACTAGTCGGGTTCTTAACCCACTGAGCCACGATGGGAACTCCTGTTTGTGTGTTTTTTTATTGTTCTGTGTGCTCTGCTGTGAATGATCATGAGAAGAAGGCTGGACAGACACAGGACGTGACTCACTTCTAGGCCTACCTCTTGCTGGGACCAGACTTGGATAAGAAGGTTGCGGGTGGGAAATGTGGGTGTGAGGGCGTCTTCCTTACATGGGCTGTTTGATGCTATTTAACCTCTTAGAGCATCTCTTTCCTGTCTTTAAAATATCTGCCTGCTCACCTCACAGAATTGCACATGTTATTTTTAAGCTATATGTGTTTTCATTTATGTATATCTGCATATATTATATTTAAATGTAAAATTGCACATGGGTGTGAATATTAATATAAGCCTCATCCCTTGCATAGCAATAAGCATCACATAGAATTCTGCACCAACATGGAAACTGTATATTTTGGAAGCAACAATGAGCTGGATTGTCGGAGGCCTGAGTGCATCTAGGCCTGTTTTTTGATCTTAAGCAAATAACAAAACCGCTCTGAACCATCACTTCCCTTGTTTATAATATGAAGGGTTTGGATTATATGTTCCTTTCACTCCAGTGACTCTCTGAGGGGTAAGGGCTGTAAGTGGTGCAGTAGTTCAAAGAAAAAGAAATTAATAATGTGGGAATAATATGAAGAAAAAGAGAATACAAATTGCTGTGTAGATAATAGGAAAAAAAAGAATGCAATGAAGTGCATTAGAACACAAAGAAGGAGAACCAAATTAGGCTGAAATAAAGGCTGTTTCCAGTAGGATGATGAAGGGTGGCCTCTTGGCAGCTTTCCATTTAGACTGATGAGAGCCTGCACCCCTAAGGGCCCAGCTGATTCTTGGGACCGGCAACCAAAGCAGGGTGGGTTCTGGAACTCATGTCAGCGCCAGAGACAAAATAAAGAGGAGGATTTTCCAAGCTGTTACATTTCTCTGCCTCATAAGTGGTGTTCTCAGGGACAAAAGGCTGTGGATGTGGTCTCCCCCCCACGGCCCCAGCACTCGTCACTCTGGGTGCCACCCTCCCATGTACATCCATAGAAAACATAGTCTTGAGTCTGCTGTGATGGAGGCGGCCAGGTGGCACCTTTCAGCCTGGGAATTTTATTGGACATCTATACTGGCAACTATTTTGAATTTCAAGAAACACTTTTCCCTTTCTAGTTTTTCCAGAGAAGACACAGTATATTTTTTTGCCCTAATTCATTTAACAAAGCCAGCATAACCCTGATTGCAAAATCTGACAAAACACATGAAAGGGAATTTATAGACCAATTTTCATTTATGGACTGCAAAACTTAAACAGAAGAAAATAAAAATATAGTAACATATGAAATGAAAAAATAAACTATGGTCCATTTTAACTTCAGGAATGTCAGTTTTTGCAAAAGGAGGAAATTGATTAGTGTGATTTTCGGGTCAAAAGTTTGGATCGAATTCCTGCTGTGGTGAAGCAGGTTGAGGATGGATCCAGTGTTGTCTTTGTGAGGCATGGGTTTGATGTCTGGCCCAGTGCAATGGGTTAAGAGGATCCAGCATTGCTGCAGCTGTAGTGTATGTCTCAGCTATGGCTCAGATTCACTCCCTGGCCTGGAAACTTACATATGCTGTGAGTCTGGTCAAAAAATAAAATAAAATAAAATAAAATAAAAATAACAAAAGTTTGGTTAGAAAAACACTGTCGCCCTTTCCACAGTAGTTGGTAGAACCCAGCATCCCAGTTCACAATAGACTAGGGATATAGTAAGATGCAGAACTGGAAGAACATGAGGAAAAGAAGGAATGATTTTTCAGAAAGTCAGGGTGATCTTTAAAGCTTTAGCACTGCCATTCTCTGACATAGCGGTGGGGGCAGTGAGGGCCATGTGTCTGAAGCAGGGTTTTCCAGCCTTGGGCTCTAGGATGTTTGGGTCAGATAATCTTTTGTAGTTGGGGGCCATGCTATGCAGCGTGGGACACTGAGCAACCCCTGACCCCCACCCAGATGCTAGCCCCTGCCCCAGTTGTGACAGTCAAAGATGCCTCCAAATTGTGGCCAAGTGTGCCTGGTTGGGGGCAGAATCCTCTGTGCACACCCCCTGCAGGGTGGTCTGTGTAAACACATGAAATAGCACAGGGCCTGGAACAGTAAGTTGAGTGTGGAATGAATCCAGGGTGACTAGGACTGAAGGTCAACAGTATTTTTTTTGGCTGCTCTGGCGGCATGTGAAGTTTCCTGGGACAGAGGGATCAAACCTGTGCCACAGCAGCAACCCAAGCTGCTACAGTGACATTGCTGGATCCTACCTAAACCTGCTGTGCTACAAGGGAACTCCCAACAGTATTTGATTTTAATTAATTTAGGTCTCAACGATCCCATATGGCTAATGGTTATGATATCTGACCAGTTGGGTTTATGAGGTTTGAACCAGTGCTCTACTTTTAGAAAATTGTATTAAAGCAACTATGAGGGTATGTCCAAAGATGCATGTCTAAGACACTGTGACTTTTATTAATGAAATAACAAAACTGATCTCAGGACACCAGCAGGGCTTAAGCATGGTCCCTACCAAGGTGCTGTTACAAACGTCAGTTTTGAGGGTTTTTAAAAAATTAAAATATAGTTGATTTACAATGTATGCCAACTTCTGCTGTACATCAAAGTGACCCAGTCAAATATATATATATATATATATATATATATATTCTTTTTCTCATTTTGTCTTCTATTGTGTTCTATCCCAAGAGACTTGATATAGTTCCCTGTGCTATACAGTAGGACCTCATTGCTTATCCGCTCCAAATGCAATAGTTTGCATCTACTAACCCCAAATGTTTGTCCCATCCATCCTGCTTCCTCCCAACATACTAGACAACTCACAGATTCTCCATGTCTGTGAGTCTCTTTCAGTTCTGTAGATAGGTTCCTTTGTGCCATATTTTAGATTCAACATATAAAGGATATCATATGGTATTTGTCTTTCTCTTTCTGACTGACTTAGTGTGATAATCTCTGGGTCCATCCATGTTGCTGCAAATGGCATTATTTCATTCTTTTTAATGGCTGAGTAGTATTCTATTGGGTATATGTACCACAACTTCTTAATCCATTCATCTGTCGATGGACATTTAGGTTGTTTTCCATGTCTTGGCTGTTGTGAATTGTGCTGCTATCATTGTATGGGTGCGTGTATCTTTTAGAATGATAGTTTTGTCTGGATAGATGCCCAGGTATGGGGTTGCTGGGCAGCAGGGGCATTTATGAGGCACAGGTCTGAAGGGTGCCACCACCAGGTGGGGTCCACCTCTGGGAAATGTGGTGATGAGCTTTTCTTGATATTATCTCTTTCATGCATTTTCAGGTCTTCCCAGGACTCCACCCCTTTGCTCAGAATGGCAAACCTCCAATAGCAAAAATGGGATTGCGTATTTTTACGTGCTCCTATGAATTTAAAGTGCATCACATTGTTCCAAATGAATCAAAACCACACTGAGAATGGGATGAGCAGAGTAAAAGTAAAGATGTTCAGAGAAAGGATTATTTCTCATTCTTCTAGGAAGCAACCTTTAAGTTCTACGAATGAACATTATCTGATAACCACTCAGATGTAACCAATAACTTATTTGCTCAGCTGATTGTTTTCTAAGAGAGTTAACTAGTAGATCTGTGGAGTCTGGAGGACATCTTAATTCTGAGAGTCTTTAGAATACGTTTCCTAAATTGTCATCATCCACTGTCACTATCTTGCCTCTGTAAGAAGTGACATAAAACACAGTGCCATCCTGTGTGTTCCTGGGTCACAGAAGACAGAGGTAGATGGCTAGGATCAGTGTCCTCTGGCCCCAGCCTGCCTACCATCTGTGCAAGCTGGATGACACAAGTCCCCTTCCTTGGGGGGACAGGAAGTCATCCTGGAGACTGGTGCAGGTGTGTACTGTGTGGAAAGACCACATTTTGGCTTAGGTCTGTCTGATAGGCCACCTCTCACTTGCAGAAGTCCCCACGTCTTGGACATAGTGTGTGTGGAGGCAATGGCCCAGAGTCCGTTTTGATGACAGAATCTCAATCAGCCCCTGACTTAAGAATCTCAAGTATAGAAATCTCAAAGAAGCGTGTTTCTTATTCCACATTATTCATTTTTTTAAGCCTGTGCCTGTGGCATGCAGAAGTTCCCAGGACAGGGATCAAATCCAGGCCAGGTCCTTAACCTATTGAGCCACAAGGGAACTCCCACACTTCCTTATTTGTGATGGCTTTTCAATATAAGGGACAGACATTGGCAAGGTGATCTAAGTGACAGAATACTATGGAAAAGGACAATTCTGCGATGACGGACGGCCTTAGTGAGGCCACTTGTGATTTGCGAATTTTTCAAAGCTGGCATTGTGGGCGTTCATCTCCGAGTTCCTGACACAATCTCAAGATGGCTACAGGGAGCTTTGCTCTGTTTAACCACTATTTTTTCATATTATTTAGAAAAGAGAAATTTGTTTTTCTGATCAGTTTTTACAACCTCTTCAGTGATGTAAATCCACGCAGATTTAGTTCTGTTTGCTTTCTTCTCTCCAGCTTCCCTTCCTTGTTTTCTTTTCTTCCAATTTTCCCTTTTATTCTAAACTTCTTAGGTCTAAGCTTTAAAAATCAGTGTCCCAATAAATCCTTTCATAGGAAAAACTTGAATTTTTATGAAAATTAGGCAATTAGAGTCTATTTCAAAGAGCTCCATATAGACTCATTTTTTACTTTTTGGTTACAGGTTAGAAATTAGATTAAAAATTATCAAAATACAAACAGTGATAGGACAATTCTTACTAGAATTCGAAGAGACCACTATAAGGATGGTTCGAATGGAATGCTGAATATAATTTCATTTTTTTCTACCCATATTTTCAGGGGAATTTTAAGAAAAGAATCATCTCTTACTGACTTTTTTTTTTTTTTTTTTTTTTTTTGCTTTTTAGGGCTGCACTAGTGGCATGTGGAGGTTCCCAGGCTAGGGGGTCAAATCAGAGCTACCGCTGCCGGCCTACGCCACAGCTCACGGCGACACTGGATCCTTAACCCACTGGGCGAGGCCGGTGATCAAACCCACAACCTCATGGTTCCTAGTCGGATTCATTTCCACGACAGGAACTCGTCTTATTCACTTTTGACTATGCTTATGTCTCATCCACATTAGTGCTTTGATTTTTGAAATGATGAAGTAGTCACATCGCCTTTTAGTTCATTTACTGAATGCATTCAATTGCTAATTGTTCTTCCAAATAACGTCATTTTCACATTTAACATTTTCCCTCTATTTCCACCAAATTCTCCAACTATTTACTTGGAGCTCATTATAAAGCATTTTCTTTTCAACTCTGAACTCACAGCCTGATGTTCTGGTTCATGTGATCGATTGCATGGCACACATCCCTCTGAGGGAGACAGACTCAGACCTCAGTGGACTCGATGGTTTTCCTGGTGGTGCATCTGAGGAAAGGTTGTCCTCAGCTCACTGGGCTGATGCCAGAGACCTATGAGTGCGCTGCTTGGGGGTGGGGTGGCAGTGCCAAGAGGGTGTGAAAACAGTGTCATTTTCTCTTAATGGTTCACCACCACTCTCATGCTCCAGCCTCCTTCTGTGTTCAAGGAAATGAAGAGGAAAGTTGTGGAATCTGCAGTGTGTGCAGAGGGCTGGGGCAGAAGGCAGCTGTTGCCTTTCAATGGGGACCCATGTCAAGTGCAAGTAAGACGGTGTCAGTTTTGCAGAGATTGGAGAGTCTCCTGGTCCTTTCCTGGTGATGGGAAAGAGCTGATCTTACAGTGACTTACATCAACAACCTTCCCGTGTCTCTTAAATTTCAATATATGACCTGCTTATATTTAATAAAGACTTTAGATGTGTTTTCCTTTAGATGTGTTCTGGTCTATTGCTCAGGTTATAAGACAGCCTCCTCCCCCGTTTCATAGAGCATAATCATCACCCAGAGCTTTCTTTCTCTTCCTCTTAAGTACTTCTTTTCATTTTCACCTCCTTCGCACAAATATTTTTCTTTAGAGCAGTGGCTTGATTTGGGGAGATCTGTTCCCATTTATTTTTGTCATCCTTTAGATAGTCCTACAACATTTTTCTTACTTTTCTATATAGGTTTTTGCTTCCTTTTGTTCCAGCTGTCTTTATATGCACAACTGTAGATGTATAAGTAGTAAGTAGAGTCATTGAATTGAACACAACTATGACCTCAGTGAAGTTTCCAAGGAGAAGTGAGAGCTTAGGTGACCTGACTGCTTAGCTTTGGTGTCAGTGGTTGGGGGCAGTGACTGTGACAGGAAGAGATGGCAGGATGAGGAGACGAAATGCCCCCTCTCCAGGGACCACTCACTTATTTAGCAAATACTTTATGATTCCACTGTTGCCAGACACTGGGAAGAGAAGGGGAGGTTGCTGCCTCCTGGAAGCACGTGGACCAGTCAGATGGGAAGCCAGTGATCTTATCTCTGAAAAGTCACATGTGCTGTTTCAGCCATTTACATACGGAGACCAAATGCTCTTCTCATCAGAGGTCGTTTGGATAATTTGACATTTGTAATACAGTCACTTATCCAGGCAGAAAGTGTTTTTAAAAGTCCATTATTAAACATATTTGAGAAGAATAAATGATTTGAGAGGATAAAAATAAACTTATTTGTGTATTTAGCTTCCAATATCTTTAGAAGAGGAAATAGAGTAATACCTCTGCAATGGTTTAGTCATGTTGTTTAATTGTCTTTAAAAAAATGTATTGAGCCCACATTGAAGGTTTGTTTAAAAATACAATTATATGGGATGTTTTGTTTCTTTCTGTTAAGGTTCGGTGGGTACAAATCAAAATTCACTTTTATATTGTTTTTTCTCATGGTCTCACACATAAAGAGACATACAGATGGCATTTCAGAGAAAGGCAAAGAGGACACAGACAACAAGCTGTGATTGTGTAGCCAATGGTTATTTATAAAGTAATTCTACATGTAACAAACACAAGTACCGTTTCCACGCTACGTATCACATACCTGAAAAGCAGGGACTGTAAATGACCTGGTTTTCACAAGGAGATTGAATGATTTACATACAGGGAGAAAGAGCAGAGGAAGAAGGTAAATATTTCTGGAAGGTGGGCTGTTAGCTGTTCTGAACACACTCTTTCCTTCCACCCTCGCAGCCACCTCACAGGAGGGAGCAGCCGGCCCCTCTGTAGTCCCATCCTGGGGACCCAATTCAGGCGCAGCCCGTGTCTGAGGGTGGTGGTTACCGACACTCCCAGGCTCCCACGTCTCCCTCTTGCCCATCACAACCGGCTGTCTCTGATGTCAGATGTGTGCTGATCTCCAGCATGGCCATTGCCTGTGGCCTTGAGGTTTATCGCGTGTGCTGAGAAAACACATCCACTGTATGTGCTAAAGGATAAAGCACAGCTTACACTCCCTGTCACTCTGGCCGATCGTGAACGGAAGACAATGCACACAGAAAGGCACATTGTCACAGGAGCTGCAAGGGGATGGCATGTGAGGGTCGTAATTCTGTTTTCTTCCCCACTCTACTCCTCGATCTGCGGAGGTAATCGCTCATCACAGTGAAGACAGCTAACTCACATCACCAACCTGCTCACATTTGCCTGGCATAATAACTGCCTCTCGGGACCGAGCCTGGCTCCCCTCTCTGCAGGGTTATTGACATGTGTTCTTAAGATTGCCGAATGGTTTATTGACTTCATAATTATGCCGTGTGTGTGGTTAGTTCAGTTTATATCTATGTGTCAGCTTATTTTATGCTCTTTAAAATGTAGTAAAACTAAATCATATCTATCCTCCGAGAGGAGAGAGAGTCTTGGAGAAGAGGGAGAATTCTGACTTCCATTGTCTTGAGCACCCTATGCTGGGTGCTACGTGAAAAATGCAGCAGGCGAGACATGCTTCACAAAAAGTTTGTGGTTTGATGAGGAAGGTGAAGAACAGGGACTGATCAGCCGTATTTTGTCAGCCGAGAGCAGCGCCCGAGAACGAGGAGATTAGCACTGAAATTCAGGGGCAAGACCAGCATTTTCTGACTTAGATTCGCCAAGTTTTTGGAAGGCAGTATTTAACTAGATGTCGAAGGATATGTAGGATTTTGAGAAGCAGAAAAAAGGGGACTATTTCCGAGGAAAGAATACAAGGAGAAAAGAGCTTGGGGCGGGGGTTGCGCCATGTGGTGAATAAATGAAGAGACAGAGTCGGAGCCCCAGACCCACGAGGAAGGAGGGAACTTCCAGGCATGGGGGGAGCTGAGCATCCCCTGCCAGGAAGGGTGATGCCCAGGCTTACTCCTCCTGGATTCAGGAGCAGCTGGTCTGAGTGCTTATCCCCCTGTGGACTCCCAAGGAAACCTTGGCTTGCTGATCTGTGAAACGGGGTGAAGCCTGCGCCTGTGACAGAGTGTTGTCCAGAGAATTGCATTAGAAAACGGAGGTGAGGGGCTGCTTCCTGGCACTGGGGCAGCATCCCTGGGTGAGAACTGAGTTCATGAAAGTGGAAACATCAAGGAAATTTTTGTTGGGATCACCGAGGAGGGTTGGAGGACAGAAGGTGGGCACAGAGCACCGGGGAAATGAAAGGGAGCAGGGACCCGTGGAGGACACGAGAACAAACCATCATGGGCAGGAGAAAGGAGGTGTGTGGGCTCCTCAGGGCCGGACACAGAGGATTCCAAGTCTGTCTCGTGGGAATGTAGACCACTGTCTGCCATAGGTTACCGGTCAAGGTGGGGTTGAACTGAGAATGCTGCTTAGATTTAGCATTTAGAATCGGCTTTTCTAGAACTAGAAGAAGAAAAGCGAATTGCAAAGCTTAGGTAGCGAGTTGGTGGCGGGGAAGTAACGTGGAGGACAAATGATGCTTGAGAACTTCAGTCTTTAGTGACGGACCAGCCAACCAGAGAGTGAAGGGTGGCAAATTCAAGTCCAAGGGAATGTCTGTGACAAAGAGGACCTGCCTGGGACTGAGCCCAGGGTGAAAGGTGGCTGGACCAGCGCAGGAAGGGGAAGTGATCCAAACCAAGAGGAACAGAGGAGAGAGCGGGCAGGTGAAGTCTAGAGATGAGGCGCCAGGTGAGAGGGCAGTATGGGCAGGAGGAGGGAAGAGCTGCAGGTGGAGTCATTCTGAGGAGCAGGTGCTTTACTGATGTGGTATTGGGCAGGGGTGGGACCTGAGTTTTAACTCTGCAGGCTCGACCACCTTCCTGGCCTTGGACAACGGCTCTCTGGTTCTCAGACACAGTGTTCTCACTGGAAAATAGAGTTTAAATAACCTTAGAGGTCCTTTCTAACAGTAACACTTATGTTTCTGCAGATGCCTTTTCAATGGAGTGAGGATTATTTTGTATAGTTTTCAACTGTACTTAGTCCTGCAGTTTCATAAATAGAACCTTGATGTGTGGGGACAGAGGTTTGTGTTTTCAGAATTTATGACTTAGATTTTCAAAGTAAGCTGTTTCACTTTTTTTGGCCACGTTCACAGCTTGTGAAAGTTCCTGGGCCAGGGACCAAACTTGTACCAGAGCAGTGACTTGCGCCACAGCAGTGACAGTGCCTGATCCTCAACCATTAGGCCACCAGGGAACTTCAAGGGAAGCTATTACACATTCCAAGTATCATAAAAGGCAGGAGGTGGCCAGCATCGCCCTTTGCACTCCCCTGGCCTCTGCTCTTCTGTGGGCCTCACTTGCCTGGCCCTGAGGTCTTCAGATGGTAGAATGGTCTGGGCCCCTCCTCTGCCTGCAGAGCTGCTGCAGTGGGGACCCCCAAGCAGGAAGGGGTCCAGTTGTGTGGGCTGGCAGGAGGGGAGCCCGGTGGGTATGTGAAAATGGGCATCTATTTGGGAAGACTCTTGTCCTGTTGGTCACGCCCACTTTGCAACAAGGCCAAAGTGTGTTTCCCAGTCAGGAGCAGCCTCCTGAGTTGGGGTAGTAACTGGGAGCCGTTGCGGAGCAGGGACAGGCTCGAGGGAGGGAGGTGCAGTTCTGAGGCCCAGGGGCAGGGTTCTCTCAGCAGCACTGGAGCACTGGCCCTCAGGGCCTGGGGCACTGGGACCAGCTTTCTGGTGACTCAGGACTCTGTGTCCTCAAGGATCCAGCAGAGTGCTTGATGTTTCGCTTTGTGCTTTCAAAAAATTCTCTAATACAAAATATTTTTATTGGGACAATTTACGGATTAGTAAAGAAGAGGCAAAGACCAATTCAGACCCAAATGTGCCAACTGTCAGCATCTTCCTGTAAGACCCCTCTGGTCATTTCTGAGCAAAGCTTCTGGTGTTTATGTAACTATAATCCTCCCATGGCGACACTTTTGTTTTTTCGTCTCATACCGAACACACAAACGCTTGCTGCACCAGCAGCCCTTTCACATGCCCAGAGAACTCAGGGCCCGGGGGTGGGGGGTGACACCAGCCCCCACTCCCAGTGGAGGATGAAGGCGGCATTGCCTGCTCTGCTTGCAGCAAGGGCTGAGCAGGGGCTCTGAGGGCTGGGCTGTTGTCAAAACTTCCAGAGCACAAACCCGGCAGTCGGCAGATTGAAACTGGCCCTGGGACATTCAATCAAAGTCAATTACCAATGAGTTGATGGGAGAAGCCAGAACATACTCGAAAATCAAGACCCATTTGACTTTGGTGTAAATTCAGATCATGTGGGTGCAGATGAACCAGCAGGAAACCGTTGCCAAAACCAAACGGAGAAGGTGGAGCCAGCCCTGGAGTTTTTGTCGCCTCAGTTGTCTAAACACTTAGTAAACGGAATCGACGGGTCTTAACAACAGAATTGACGGCCAATGGACAAAGAAATTGAAGCCCCGCACAAGGATGAATCCCACGCCAGGCCCGAGGGAGGATGTCTGGTAACGCTGCCCGGAACAGACCCAGGGGACACTCATCTTCCCAGTGGCCCTGTACCAGCATTTTCATAAAAGTAAGACCATCACACATACTGGGACTAAAATAGGCTTTAAATAAAACCTGTATGTAAATTCACAGAAAACAAACGATATTATATATTTCATATTTTGGGGGGGGTTATGAAGTTAAATAAGCTCCTATTCGTGGATGGACATGAAGATTGTCATACTAAGTGAAGTAGATCAGACAGAGAAAGACAAATATGATATGGTATTACTTATATATGGAATCTGATAAACAATGATACAAGGGAATTTGTTAATGAAACAAAACCAGACTCAAAGATTTTGAAACCAAACTTATGGTTACCAAAGGGGAAACGTTGAGAAAAGAGATGGATTGGGAGGCTGGGGTTGACATAAATACAACTACTAGGTATGGAATGGATGAGTAACAAGGACCCACTGTACAGCACAGGGAAATCTACTCAATACTCTGCAGTGACCCATATGGGAAAAGAATCTGAAAAGGAACTGATACATGGAACTGGTTCACATTGTCGTACACTTGAAACGAACACAATATTGTAAATCAACTGTCCTCTGCTAATAAAAAGGAAAAAACCAAAACACAGCCTGCCTCCTGCTCAGTTAGTACACCTGCTCCTGGGGCATCTGGGAGGCTGTACTCAGGTTCATGTCCTAACGTCATCTCTGCAAGGATATTCACTGAGCACCTACTGATAAGACCTATATCGAATCACCTTGAGGCATTCAGAGTCTGATGGGAGACGGAGATGACAGGTTGTCACAGGACAGGATTGGAGCCCTGATGAGGGAAGCACAGGGTTAAGGGGACAGGAGGACCCACATGAACGGCCAATAGGAGAGAGTTGCTGGGAAGGGATTCTGGTCTTGCAGGAGACGGAGTTGAAAATGACCTTGACCTTTAGCAGAGGTGACCAGGGACAGCCTGTGCCCAAATGCAGAGGACCAGCAGCTCCCCTCCCCTCTGTGGCCTCTGAGAAGTGATCCCTGGGAACCGCCCACTGTGCCCCTCCGCCCATGCCCTGACACACCTGTGAGTCCATATAACCTACCAGCTGAAGGTGGACACATGGGGGAGGGTAAGTTTAGCCCCAATGCCTGTTTGAACCAAAAGTTGTGAATAAACAAAACAAGGAAGGACAGGGCAGCAGCGTACAGATTCATCAATAAACTGGAGATGTGCTCCAGGAGGAAGCACAGGGTCGGTGGTGCAGCCCTACCCATGCCACAAGGCCAGCGTTCACATGGAAGGAAGGGTTGGTCTTTCCCTCACTCCCAGAGTGAGTCTGGGAATAGCTGAGACTCCAGCATTCTTTCCGCAGGGGTCTTCAAAGAAATAGAGACTGACATTTAGGACCAGCAGAGAACCCATATCCTCTTGCTGATGAGGTGTGGTACCTCCAGGCTATTCTTCCTGGGTTCATGCTTGCCTAGATGAGAGTTCCCACTGTGGCTCAGCAGTAATGAATCTGACTAGTATCCACGAGGATGCGGGTTTGATCCCTTGCCTTGCTCGGTGGGTCATGGATCTGGTGTTGCCATGAGCTGGGGCATAGGTTGCAGATGTGGCTTGGATCTGGCATTGATTTGGCTGTGGCATAGGCTGGCAGCTGCAGCACCAATTTGATCCCTAACCTGGTAACTTCCATGTGCCGTGGGAGCAGCCCTAAAAAGACAAAGGGAGAAAAAAAAAAAAAGAAAGAAAAAAGCCAAGATGTGTCCAGTAGACTGTGGAACTTTGAACTTGGAGGATGTAAGTAAGGGCCCTCAGATTGCCTATGTCCCACAGTTGTGTGGAAGGGGAACCTGTAAATTTAGCTAAAATTGAACATTTAGCTAAAGAGATTTCCAAGCAAAGTGATGAGTATATAGCCTGGTTTCTCCTTGTAGCTTGGTGTAAAAATACAGAAAAAAAATATCAATAGAGGGAAGAAACTGTTGAATAAAAGGATGATTTGCAAAGTTCTCAGCCTATTCAATAGATTATAAAACACACTAAATTAGGAGCTTCACTAACAGGAAAGTGTGTTCTGGAGGAAAAGCTGAGGGTGTGGCTATATAGTGTTCTTTTAGTACCTCAGAAAGATCAACATTTCAGAGGAGAAAATTGCACAGAAGGCTATTTGAAGAGACCAAGAGTGTGACATAGCCATCCCTTCAATCGAACCAGAGAACACCCAGGAAGCTTACTGCCTTGTCCCTCAGCCATCTCAGCAAAAGCCAAAAATAGGGATGGGGCTCTGTAGGAAAACCTGTGGGTAACCCTTTGGTCTAATGATGTGAGTCCCTGTGACATACATGGGAGATCCACAGGGACGCAAGATTTTTATATTAGCAAAAACACTGCCAGCTTGGTCCAAAAGGAACAGAGTGTATGGGAGGAAAGAAGGCTGTCGAACACCCCCCCCCCCCAAATTTCAGTAGACAAGGAGACCAATGAAACTACACAGCAGAACGTGGGTGCTATCTTTTGTGAGAGGAAAAAAAAAAATGATTCAGGAGGCAAAGGATTGATCCTGGACCTTACAACCTAGTGAGTTTTGAAATGGCTTGAGATCAGTAAATCCTTTTTTTTTTTTTCCTTTCATTTTTTCCCTTTTGAAACAAAAGGTCTATAAATGGTACCCAGTGCTAATCACATCATTCTATTTTGAGGGTGGATAACTTCTTTCAGGTTTCATAGGTCCATAGATAGTGAGGAATTTTGCTCCAGGATCAGTCACACCCAGATTCCCATCCACACCTGATTTATAATATGATTCATGGGAAACTAATATAATATTTTAGGAAAAAGAAAATACAACAAATGATCAAGAACTGCCATTTTTGTTCAATAGACATTCAACAGACTTTGTTGTATGCTTATTTATTCAAAGCATTGTATTTAAATACACAGCTCTGTTATTTATTTATAGGTAGTAGTTGCCACTATGACTTTTAAAGGCCAATATAAATGCAAATCCAACATGACAGTGTTTATGAAGTTTCATTTTCTTTTCAGAATAAAAATGAGAATCATGATAATTCTTCCCATAAAAGATTATGTCATAATCCCACATTTTACTAAAGTTATTCTTATCACCAATTAGCAGAAAGTCATTTACATATAAATTTTAGACTTGTATAGTCTCATAGGAGCTTTGGGAGGTAAAATGAATCAAGCAATATTATCTCATTTCAGAGGGAAGAAGATACTCAGAGAGAAAAGCTTTCCGCAGGAAACATTGCCTGGCTCGAGAGCAGAGCATACATTTGCTGAGTCTGAGTTCTTGCCTTGTGTATCAGTGACTGCCAAATTTTCCTCTCATGACCTTGAGTGACATTGTGACTTGTCCCCACCCTCAAGGAACCAGCTGTGATATGTTAGAAATTTTTTGTTATATAGAACATCTCCATTAGGTACTGAGACAATAAAACTCTGGAGTTATTATATTATACTGTACCCACAAATGGCATAATTACAAACCAATCCCTAATACGAGAATTTCAGAGAGTTCAAAGAGGTCAAATGTTTAATTGAAATGGAATATTTAAACTAAATTGCTAGTGCACTACTTCAATATTATTGAAGTACTAATAAATACATTAAAAGACTGTTAGCAAAAGTACTTCCTGCTGAAGAATGATCACCCAGGAAGACCATTAGCTCATTTTGTAATATACAGAAAATGCCGTTTTGAGCTAATTAAATGCCATGCATTTTTGATAGCACTTAACAATATGTGGTTAATTATTATTATGCAGGGTTTGTTCTATATAGCATTAATTATGATGAACTCATTTGGCTTTTATAAAGATAGGAAATGTGTTGATTTGGTGAGGTACAGTGTTTATGGAGTTTTATCGTAATTTAGCTTTAAATTAATAAACTTTGGAACTTGATATGAAAAACAAAGAGTTTCCTAAATAGGGTCTAACACTGAGACACAATAATAGTTAAGGGAAGAATCTCCATAGGTTTGACATAAACCAAGCCAAGTTTATTCTACATTAAAATAAAAAGCATTATCTAGATGCAAATCACTGTAAGAAATGCAGAAAATGAACTGACACTGTCTGGACTCAAGGACCCTGTTATTTGAGTCATGCAAAAAATTTCTGATCCCTCAATTGTGCCCCCATGACTTTGTCACCTTGGCACCTCTCCTTGGCTCCTTTCCCACTAAGCTATTGCAGGGTGGATCCCCAAACGGGGTCCAGCTTGAAATCCCTGTAGACACACAGCGTGACTCAGGAGTTCCAAGTTGTCCCAGACAGTGTATTTTTCAAAGTGACCGAGTGCCTGGGCTGGTGATGGGGCAGAGGAGTAAAGGCAAACAGGCACAGGGTCTTTCTTTGGGGTGATAAGGGTGTCCTCAACTTAGGTGTGGCAGTGACTGGCACAGCCCTGTAAGTTCAGTGAAAAATCAATGACTTGGGCACTGGTAGGAGCACAGGTGGAGGTGGGACACAGGCAGAGGTGGGGCACAGGTGGAGATGGGGCACAGGTGAATTGCTCCTGGACACAGAGGTTAGGAGGAGGTGCAGCAGAGGGGTCTTGCCTCCAGGTTTTGCCTCCCTCCAGGCTGGAACCGGGGGACCCTTTAGGCCTGTCAGAGTGCCAGTCTCGCTGGGCTGCAGAGCACATGGCTGTGCTGCCAGGAGCTGGCTGCTGGTGGGGAGGCCTCTGATTGTCCCCAGTCCGTGTTTGTGCATCTTTCACACAGTGCACTCATGTAATTAAAGGCTGGTGTTTCCAGCAATGTGTATGACACACTTTTCATCCAGACGCAGCCATGCTGCTGAGAGGCGACTCTCTGAGCCTGGGATTGGGGCCAGCTCGCTGTCCCTGCACAGTGTGAGCAGACACACAGCTCAGGTCCTCAGCCTGCAGGGACCATGACTCTTAATGGCACCTACCTAAGAGAAGGTGCCCTCAGGGACAGGGAGGGGGTGCGGCTGGCTCCTTGGGGCCTGGGCCCTGCACCTCTATCTGTACCCTCTTCACTCTAGTATGAGGTTCCTGGGCCATTGGGCAGGCTCATGGGGAAAGAGGCTTTTATGGCACGGAGAGGAGCTTAAAGTTCCCAGCGTCATTTCTGAATGTCCAACTCACGGAGCGATTTGAATCACATGTGCAGTAGGAGCTATGCCGTATGGTCACAGGAGGGTGTCTGTTAGAAGGGAGACTTGTTTTAACTAAAGAAACTTAGTATCTCGTGTGGATTTTGATATGAGGCCATCTGAGGGTTGAGGTCTCTGTGACAAAGCAGGACAGTGGGACAAGGACCAGGGCTGGTGTCCAGGGTCCCGCTGGCTGGAGCGCCACCCGTGGAGGCAGCTGGGACGGGATAGGTCCGAGGGTAGTGATGGTGACTTCAGCTGCATCCTGTGCTTTGTTTTCTCCTTCACAGCCCTTGTCGCTTGCTCTTCCGACATCCCAGTGAAAATTTCTGGGTAAGTGTTGCTTGTCCCGCTTTCGATTTGGTACCAAGGCTGGGGTGGGTCTGGGGTGAAGTTGGTGAAGTCGAGGTCCTAGGGGGTAGGTTCAAGATGGGAAGCAGGGCCAGGCCGCCAGGTGTCTGGAGGGCACCCCTCAGCTTCTCTCTCCTTCACCTGCATAAGGAGGATGTCGTGAAGGAAACTGAAGGGCCAGGTGAGGACGAGCTCTGTGTTGGCGCCCTATGGGTGCTCACCTCTCAGAAACTCCTTGGGAATTCTCAGTTGTCCTGTTTCTATGTTATCTTAAGGCTGAATAAACGGAGGAGAGGAGCAAGATAAATAGGGTCTGAGGTGGGGAAGCCCCCAGGAAATTGAGAATCATTGGGTCTGGGGTCTGACCCACCTGGTTCACCCGATTCCACCAATTCCCAACCCCGTGGCCTTGAAAAGTCACTTAATCTTTCTGAGAGTAAGTTTCCACATCTGGGAAATGGAGTTAATTATTGCCTGGTTGAGTTTTTGTGGGGATCAAATAGGGTAAAGGGGAAAATGTTTGGCCAACATACAGAGGGGATGCAGCTATGGAGGAGGAGCCATCAGGAGCCTTGAGCCACGTACCACAT
This sequence comes from Sus scrofa, assembly GCF_054392235.1. Taxonomy (NCBI): domain Eukaryota; kingdom Metazoa; phylum Chordata; class Mammalia; order Artiodactyla; family Suidae; genus Sus; species Sus scrofa. Next base: position 157,444,751 of record NC_139383.1, read on the forward strand.
GCCCCCAGCCAGGTAGCCAGGTACTGCTTGACTTCAGCTAGGGACTCAGGTACTGCCTGCCCTCAGCCAGGTATCGAAAGCCCCCAGCCAGGGACCCAGGTACCACGCGCCCTATAATCACACAAGTACCTCGCACGGCGATCCAGCACGTCCTGGCTGACTTGTTAACATAGCAACGAGGCAGGTTCGTCTCGTTGCAAAAATTGGTTTTCTTTGTGTTAAGCCCCATGGTTCGGCAGCAGTACTTCAGTTAAATGGGAGCAGTACTAAAACAACTCCTGTGAACGTAGAATGTTGCCTGATGGCGCGGGGCCATCACCGAAGGTTCTTTCTCTGTACCCCGTATGGTTGGAAGAAATTAACGCCGTCAGACAACAGCGCAGGTACACAGCAGCGAGCAGCAGAAATGAACGTCAGCTGGGAAAACACGATTGTTCAATAGTCTGACACAGTTGGAAATTTCCATTCATTGATAAGTTCTTCAAATAAGCAGGAGAATCAGGTTTTTACTGTGTCTGATAATGTGTTGTTGTTTCTAAAATTCAGGTTTACTTCTAAACTATTAATAGCTAACTCAGACCCATCCCCTCTAGTGCTAATTACCAGCAGAGAAAGAAGGAAAAAAACTAATTTAGACTAGTATATTAGTCTTTCTAAATATGTTAGTAGAACAAAGGCGTCTACCACAAACATTCTATGCAATGTCAAGGGCTCTGTCTGCTCTGTAGGTGTTGCCTGGGAAAGAGAGCAAAGTATGTTTGTTTTAAAAAAAAGTTTAAACTTAAAAGTGACCAGGGGTAATATAATTTTACACTAGAGCCAGGATGGCAATTAAGAATATATTGTTTTTAAATGTTTCAAGCAAAACAATCACACGAGTTACACTGTGATCGTTTTCATAGAGAGGCAGTGATGTAAGATATTAACTAAGATAAACTGCAAATACCACTTAAGATTTGGGGTTTCCATTTGTGATGGAAGTGAGAATGCCACAAAAGCTTGAAAGCCGTTGCTTGATGACTTTCTGAGTGTGGATCAATTTCCTTATTTTACTTTTTCCCCGGATATAGCAGCCAGAAGCAGCTTTGTCATTGTGGCCTCAAAATATGCAAGCACACGAATAGACACTGATCAGCCTGTTTTTCAGATTTAAGCAAAACGTGCTGAGGACATAAACAATTTCGTACCCTTTAGCACTGAAATAAAAAGCATAGGGAGTTCCCATTGTGGTGCAGTGGAAACGAAGGTGACTTGTATCCATGAGGACTCAGGTTTGATCCCTGGCCCTGCTCAGTGGCTCAAGGATCCCGCGTTGCGGCTCCTCCCTTCTGAGCCCCTTGATTTCTGGCCTTAAGTATGGCAGCTGGTGGCTTCTCAGCACATGTGTGGGAAGTACATGTGTTTACACACTGCTTGTTACTACTGATCAGAAGTGGAGGCTGTGAGACACAGAGTGGAAGTTGGGGCTGGAGGGCAGAGGAGGCAAGCTTGTTATAATGAAATGGAATGAGCCAGGCTGGTCCCCAGGAACAATCTCCAGGGGGGCTCTGCCTCATAGTCCTCCCAAAGGGTCCTCCTGTCACTGGTCCTTTAGAAATCTCCCACCTAACACAAAGGATGTGTTGGGCATGATCTATCAACCATTCCCCTGAAAGGTCAACTTTAAGTACATGTTAAAGGCCAGTCTTCCCACTGCTCTAGTGTTTTCAAGGCTTAAATGAGAATAATAAGAGTACCAGCCTCATAGGCTCCTTAAGACAATTGTTAGACTCTTATGAATAAATATATTAAAGCACTTAAATACCGTCTGACTTTGGTAAATGCTACTTAGATATTAGTCATCCTCAGCACAGAGCTAGCATCCTCCAGATGGAATATGGCTCAGAAAATAAGCACTGCTGCCTGAGTACCACCGGCTTTAGAAATGTGCCTTTTCTCCATCAACATGAGAATTGAACTTTATTGCATTTTTCAGCATTAATTTCTTTGGATTTCCTAATAAATACCCAATAAAAAGCCAGTTGTTTTAGGAAACTCAAAATAGCACTTGAGAAAAAATGCCCATGAATGAAGTTTTCCACCAGGACCAAGAGGTCACCCTGGCTGTGAAATCGGGAGGGGATGCGTGAAGCTCATGAATGTTCCCATCCTGCTGCTGTGGGTATTGGAGAGCCTGCTTTTCTGAATGGAGTATGGGAAATAAGGTCAGATTTTGAGCCAACAGCCTCAGCCCCAAATAGAAGACCCTCCCTCAGAGCTAAGGCACAGAGACTGATGACAGAGGAATTGCAGAACCCAAGGTGGATTTCAGCTCAGGGGGATGGGACGTAACCAGAAGTGTGGCTCCTGACTCTTCCAAATGTTTGGCCCAAAGCCTCATGTCTCCTTCAGTAATTTTGTAATTCTTGCTTCTTGATGCCTCAAATTCAATTGCATAAAGTCATAAATATATGTACCTGAAAAGCAGAGATTAAAAATAAATACTTAGACATTCCTGTTTCCTGAGGGATTTATTCAAGCCAGTAGCAGAGAGGTTCTAGGTAAGCAGATGTGGTCAGTCATCTTCAGTGGCTGAATTGCAGAACCGGTCACTTCTCAGCACCTGCTGAGTCTGGTCAACACACAGAGAAGACGTGTCACCTCACTGGATCAACTCAGCTCATGAGTCCACGGGTCTGTAAGTGTCCCTTCTCCCTGAGAACTAACCCAACACAGATAGAGTAGGAAACGCATTTGCTGTGATGCTGGCTGGTGTCTCCGTTTCTTAAAGCTGCCATAAAAAAGCCCCACAGACTGGGGGCCTTGCAACAATATGTAATGGTTCACATTTCTGGTCAAGAATAGAGACAAAGCAGGACCTGTAGGCCGTCCTCCTTCACCCCGTCCTGGCCACTGTGGTTTTCTGGCAATAGTTGGTGGCCTTCAGCTTGTAGTCGCCTCACCTTGATCTTTGTTTCATCACAGATGGCTTTTTCCCTGTGTCTTACAAGGTCCCTGGTCCCACTGGACTGGGTCCCACACTATCCCATTATTAGGGCCTCATCTTAACTAATTCTGTTGGCAGTGAAACTATTTCCAAATAAGGTCACATTTGGAGGTATTTGAGGTCAGGACTTCAATGAATCTCTTTTGGGGACACAATTCAACCCATAAAATGTAAGAGAGTGGCAATTAACTCTCAAATGAATGGCTAAAACCTTCCACTAAGGAAAGCACCCCAAATTTTTTTTTTTGCCATAAGCTAAATATCCAGACAGGAAAATCATGGGCTGGCCTAAACCTGATTACAGGAATTGTGCATCCTTTTCCAGAGAAAGAAAATGGCAAACAGAGAGGTGAGCAGGGTGAGTGTGTGTTTGAAATGCATGGCTGACATGTGAGAATTATTTCTGGAAAATAAAAAGTTGCTCAGTTTAGGGAAGAGAAGACAGGAAGAGAGTGAATTCCAGGATGTACTTTAGGAGAAGAATTAGGCCCACGTTCTCAGGCTGGGGGGTTGGGGAGAGGGGAAGCTAGAAGCACATTCTGGCTAAAGGTAGAGTTTACTGACCTCTGAAGCCTTGTGGGGAAGGGCTGTACTGCCAGGCGCTCCACATGAGCCTGGTGAGCCTCCAGGCCGAGGGAAGCACCTGGGTGCCTATTTCTAGTAGCATCCTGGGTACCAACTGGTTCTGGGTCCTTAGCCCTGGAAACACATGTGCTTGACACGTCAGCTCTCTGCACGCATGGTTCAAGCATTAGATCCGTGAGGATCATTGCGTCACCCTGGGCACCAGCAAGCCAGTGGCCTGGTGTGTGTAGGTGTGATTCCTGATGTCTGGCCCTGGGCCCTTGTGGCTGGATTGTACTTCCAAAAGGTGTGTCCATGTCCTGACCCCCAGTGCCCACGAAGGTGGCCTTGTTTGGAAATATGGTCTTTGTGGATATAAACAAGTTAAAGGGGTTAGGGTGCTGACTTGATGGCTGGTCCTACAAGGAGGCAAACCTGGATACAAACCCATAGGGAGAGCGCTTCATGACAGAGGAGGAGGTGGGCTGAGTCCCTGACATCGGAGAGTCAGCTCGGGCATACGAAGGCCCTGCACTTTCAGTGTGCTGCTGTCAAGGTCTCCAAACATGTAATGGTCTTGAACAAGGGGCCCCAGTTTCATTTTGCACAGGCCCCCAATTCGATAGGTAAACCTGGGTGTTTGTCGAAGTCATTTCATTCCCAAGGTGTTTCCCTCCATCTCTGCTGCCACCAGGCCAGGGGCCTGGGTCACGTCTCCTCTGCCCCTTGGCCTTGGCTCCCCATAACTCCTGTCTGATGATCAGCCAGGCCCTGGTGTCTCACTCCCTGTTCTCACCTCCCTGCTGTGCCTCTTTTCTCTTTGCAGTCACTGAGAATCACTGTGTCTCCCCTTGTCTAACATAGGAATATCCTCAAAGTGGGACCTCTGCACCTGTGACCTGTTGGAGAAGTTAAATCTGTCCACCCTTTGGGGGCAAGCCCCCCCTGGGCCACAGCGGCTGTGTCAGTGGCCCAGGGCCCCCATGAACTAAGAGACCTGGTGCTCACCCTGGCCGGTGCCCTAGCCCTGGACATCTGACTCTGGTGAAGATGGATGAGACTCGGCCCTGGGGTGATTCACACTCTGGCCCCGCCACCACCCTCCCACCTCTGATTCCATGTTATTACTATTATCTCCTAGTCAGAGAAAGTGACTTTTTTTCTTCTTTTTTTGCGTTTTAGGACCAGACTTACAGCATATGGAGGTTCCCAGACTAGGGGTCGAGTTGGAGATATAGCTGCCGACCTATGCCACAGCCACAGCCACAGCCACAGCCACACCAGATCTGAGCCAAGTTTGCAACCTACACCACAGCTCATAGCAATGCCAGGTCCTTAACCCACTGAGCGAGGCCAAGGATCGAACCCGCGACCTCATGGTTACTAGTTGGATTCATTTCCGCTGAGCCACAGTAGGAACTCTGAAAGTGACTTCTTTTGGTTGTAAAAGTTTTGTTTTGTGGCTGAGAAGAAGCAACACAAATATATAAATTAAAACATTCTGTCTTTATTATCCAATCATAAAACATCTTGTGCGGCTTGTTTGGGTTGGCAGTGAAAGATATTTTTCCTGAGTATAGGGGCTTTATATCTTTCTACCATAATCCTTCACAGATAATCCAAGTGCTTCTGTTTAATTGTCAGAAAGGAAATATGAATGACATTATTTCCTTTTATCTGCTGGCACAACAGAAAACCAGAGATTTTTTCCTTCCCTCTTAGGGAACACAAGTGTCTGTAGATTATCTCTTAGGAAATGCTTGGATTGTTTTCATGGCTCCTTCATTTTCATACGTTGAAAATAGTTTTCCCCAGCCACCTTACCCCCTTTTTTTTTATATGAGCCTGTTTATAGGTAGACACTTGAAGCTCTATCTACAATTGCAATCATTAGTATCTAGCACTTCATAAATATCCCTTTAAGATGCTATTTGATACCTTCTATAGTCTTGGAGGAAACAGGCGGCATACTCCTGTTTCCAAAGCAGCTAAATGTATTACAATAAATTTGCTTTCTCTGTGCAGTGGAATTGGAAACCTATAAGATGTTGAATAAGAAAACTGATACCACTGCTTATCTGTCCAAAAGCTAGTGGTGTTAGGAAGCCTAGTAATTGAAAAATGGATAGCATTGATATTTGAACCTTTTTATATAACCTTTGAAGTGTAAGCCTTTTGGGGAATAAATTGCTTTTTGTAACAAGAACAATGTCAGATCCCATATTTAGAAAGCGTGCACTTAATTCATTTTCAGACGGAGAAACTCATGTTGTCTTGTTGGGAAAAACATTGCAAAATGGATTAAGCTTCACCCTGGAGAGATGATAACCTAATATAAATAACTGCAGGCTGATCTTTATTAGTTACTGAGCAAATATTGCCAAACAGGACAGGCGACCTTCAATGGTGATTGATCTGGGATAAGTCATTGGCTACCTGGTCTTCCGAGAATAACTTTGGGGCATTTTGGGATCTTTAGTCTTTTCTTATTTGAGGGGATGTGATGAAGCTAATGTTCAGGAAGGTGAGTTCATCTTATTTAATGGCAAGGATTAGCGCTCACACAGAGTAGAGTGATGACACCCAATTGCAGGGCGGGGTGGTGGCTTGACATGGGGTGAACCGCTCAGAGCTGCAGGAGCAAGACGCTCACTTGGCTGAAACCCACACGGTACAAGCCTCTCAGGTTCAGGGGTGTCCACCTGAGCTCTGCATCTCATCAACTCTGTAATGATGAATAATTCACTCAACGTGTATCAGGTAACTGGACAGCGTCAGGTAACTGGACCGTCCTGCACTGGGCAGACAGCACAGCTCAGAGAAAGGGAGGGGATGGGAGAGGTGTCAGTTATGACCACATGACACTGAAAAGTCCACCAAAGGGGAGGGAAAACCAGTCAGAGAGGTTGTTTGGTATCATAAAAACAAAATATCATTAAAAGGAAACAGTTACAGACTCAGATGTGTCCCCAGTTTTCACTTTGCAGATGCTGGGCTCTTGCAAAGAATGGCTATGTCGTTCCATTTTCTTCTCATCCATCTTCTTAAAACTTGTGTTTGAAACATAACGTTTTCACATTTCAAAACTGTTGGTAATGCCTTCCTATTCCTACTGCAGTGGATCAGGTCATTGCAGAGATGCAGGTTTGATCCCTGGCCAAGTGCCATGGGTTAAAGTAGCTGGTGTTGCTGTAGCTGTGCCATAAGGTAACAGCTGTGGCTCAGATTCAGTTCCTGGCCTGGGAACTTCCATATGCTGCAGGTGCAGTCATTTTTAAAAAAAAGTGTTAAATTTTTTAATTAGACCACTGTGATTATAGATTTTTCAATGTTTTCTTATAGTTCTATTGTTTTTCTTTTATGTGTTTGAAGTTATTATTAGGTAATTGAAACTAGAATTTTGCCATCTCTCTAGTGAAGTATTTCATTATCATTACATAGTGACTATTTAAATATTTTCCTCCCACCAAGCTTTATTGAGATAAAATATACTCATAACATTGTGTAAGTTTAAGGTGTACAAACATGTTGATTTGGTATACTTATAAGCATAAAATGATTGTCATTGAAGCATTAGCTACCACAACTTTTTAGTATTAATTGTTTGTTGCCTGTTGATACAGCCTACAAGCTTTTTCAAAAAAATAAGAATTTCTTGTTTATTGATCTTTTCCCATCATCTTTCCAATACAATGCGCTTTTATATTAAATTTTATTTGTTCGGTGGTGTGTGGTACACATTTAAGAAGCATTCGTGACTAGTCTAGACTAAATGTAGGTAGTATCCCCAGTTCCTCTTGTCAGTATGAATCCTTAGAATTCTTTAATCTTGATCACCCCTCTGGTGCTAAATCTTATTATTGTCTAGTTTTTCAGTTCTTATACTCTCAAGTTAGTTATCATTATTGTCAGATCATTTTATATAGTTAGAGCTCACCAAGATGAACATTTATTAATATTTTTTGATCTCCATTCTTTTAAAAACATGAATAAATAAATAAATAAATAAATAAAATGCTGTTTTATTTCCCTGGAATTGATTTCCTTCCCATAAAGTATATCCTTTGGGGAGTTCCCATTATGGTGCAGTGGTAACGAATCTGACTAGGAACCATGGGGTTGCGGGTTCGATCCCTGGCCTCCCTCAGTGGGTTAAGGATTCGGAGTTGCCGTGAGCTGTTGTGTAGGTCAGCGGCAACAGCTCCGATTAGACCCCTAGCCTGGGAACCTCTGTATGCCACAGGTGCATTCCTAAATTGACAAAAAACATAAAATATATACTTTGAGAGTTTTCTTCTTTGGGAATATAGTATTCATAAATTTCCTTAGTCCTACCAGATATATGAGCTTATTTAACCAAATATTTAAGCCTTTTGTAAATTCAAATTTTAAACCATTTTTTGCTTCTATTGGCAAGTGTTCATAATTTTACAAGTAGCATTTGGAAAGTACTTCCCTCCAAACACGATTTCAGCTGATTTTGGCTTCCCTCTAACTCTCTGTGATGGACTGATCAGCACCCCTTCCAGAGGGTGCTGTCAGTGCTGAAACATCACAGGTAATGAAGGAAAAACTCCATGTTGCCATGTTGCCCTTCAGATTTAGTCTTTTTTTTTTTTTTTTTGGCTTTTTAGCAGGGCACCCGCAGTATATGGAGGTTCCCAGGCTAGGGGGTCTAATTGGAGCTACAGCTGCTGGCCTACACCACAGTCATAGCAACAGCAACAGCAGATCCAAGCTGTGTCTTTTACCTACACTGAAGCTGATGGCAATGCCGGATCCTTAACCCACTGAGCAAGGCCAAGGATCAAACTCTCAATCTCATGGTTCCTAGTCTGATTCGTTTTGACTGCACCATGACAGGAACTTCAGATTTAGTTATTTTAATTAAAAAGTGATTTGAGGTTGTAAATCCACATGGCCAGAACAAAACAAGATATTTTACCACTTGCATAGACTTATCTTTATGAACCTTAGTTTGTTTTTATTATTGCTCTTGTTTTTGTGCACTAAAAACAAAATCCAGCAAATCTGAGAAAGACACAAGATGGGGCAGTCATGTCTCCATGGCTCCAATTCAAATTTTGTATTTATCATGATAGTCACATTCTTTTTATAATAAATGCAGCAGACTAATTACTATGGAAATAAACACAAAATATAAAGTATGATAAAAACTAGAAAGCTAACAAAACACAAACTACAACTGACTTGGGAAGTTGATTCTCTGCCTTAAAACAAAGCTGAAGTTCTCTTTAAGTCTCTCCCTCCAGGACAATATAGACCTGAGGATTTTGCTCTTGGGCCATAAAATCGTTTGGCTTCAGTTAGGAACTGAGGGCTGTGAATTTTCCCTTATAAGGAAATAAATGTTTAGTCCCTAAATCTGGAAATTCTTATCAGTTTTTCTAATAGTCACTGAATTTTCAAATATTTCAAATACTTCACATTATATACAAGAAATGCCTGTATATACTTCATATGTGTGTGTGTATATACTTCATATGTGTGTGTATATATACTTCAAATGCATGTATATACTACATATATATGTGTGTGTGTGTGTGTGTGTATGTATAGTCAAAAACCTCACCTGTATATGGTAATTACAGAAATATCAGGCTGCCTGGCTGGCAATGGTTAAACTACTGATTTGGGAGGTCAGGGGAGAAGCAATGAGCAGGACTTTTCACACATTTTTACCCCCGACCCCGCATGGATAGACCCTCCATCAGAGTGATAGGCTTACCATGAAAAACAGTCTGGGCTTGGATGAATATGGATTCCTTTTTGCTACCAGACACCTCGGGTGTTTCTAAAGGAACCATGCTTAGTGGTAGCTCATTACCCAGCCCACCACCGAGCATGGGACAAGAGGGCCTGAGTTCCCTGGTGGCTTGGCGGGTTAAGGACCTTCCTTATTACTCTACTAAGGACCTGCCTTATCACTCTACTGTGGCTCTGGCTACAACTGTGTTGCAGGTTGGACCCCTGGCCTGGGATTTTGCACATGCTATAGGTACAGCCAAAAAAAGCAAAAACAAAAACAAAGCCAAGAGGGCAGAAGGCTGTACTTGTGCCCTGCATGTGCATGTGTGTGCGTGCATGTGTGTGTGTGTGTGTAGGAGCTTTGTCAGATTCGTGTAATGGCCATAAATAACTGTGGAGAATAGATAACAATGTGCCTGATGCCACATCCTGGTGGCCACCCAATTAGGAAAAGAGTGAACAGTCCCTGTCATTCTACGGTACCTGCCTCATCTAAGTCCCCCAACATCAGGACCTCAGCTCTTCTCAATCCCATCTGTGACAGAGACGGCGATATACCTTCAAGAACGGATTCATTTTACTGTTTCCTCAGGACCAGCCTTTCATTTTTAGGGGGTTGATGTTACAGGAAAAGGTCAGGGTGATTATTTAGCGGGAAAAATTGTATTTGCTAGGACTTTATTGGCCCTCTTTCAGAAATCTGACTTATTTATGACATAAGTCATTTTAGGGCAGTTGATAGAAGTTATTTCTCTTTTATGACACTTCTTCCTCTGTGTAAAATTGTGCCATAAATGATATTGACAGTGTCACACAGGACTACTGTATTTTTTGTTATGTTGTAAAACTTTGCTACTTTATGGTCAAAGTAAAGTTGTGATGGTCAGCTTCTCAGCAACAGCACCCAGGCCTTTGAGTTCTGATGAACGCGTTTCCAGGGGTGACATATGGAGAAGTTTCCGTAAAAGAAGAGTAACGCAAGCTCTCGGTTTTATGTTTCCTTCTAGATGCAGAATTAGCTTTGGGGTACAGTCTGTGTTCTGGACAATAAAGGTTCAGGATTGCCCCAGTTCCCTCTCTGTCTCCAGTCTGGACTCAGGGCCATCCCCACTTTGCATGAGGTCTGAGTTAGCAAGTGTCTCCCTCTGCTTGGACAGCCAGGTGTATGGCTATCCTGGGCTGGACAGAGGCTGCTAGAAAGTCCTGCGACTCGTGACAGCCCAAGTCCCCTGGGATTTTCCATCAATCCTGGGGGTTCCTGTAAATAGGGGCCACCGGGCTTGTCCAAGATGAAGAACACTTGGGATGGTGCTCTTGTGCTGATCAGAGGATACAGTGGGGCCGGCAGGGCCTTGCAGATGAAAGCTGAGTTGGGTGCGTGGCGCTTTCATCTTGAACCTGAGGGTAAACACCAGTAATGTGTGCGTGTGGACATGGCCATTGGGAAGGCACTTCCTTCTGTCTCTGGAATAACTAACGTGGATGAGCTGACTTCTCTGGGCCAATTAACCTGAGGGCAACTGGAAGTCATGATCACAGCTGATGTCTTCACAGTCACGTTAGATGTGTCACACATGTGGTGGCCCCCACAGCCCTCTGAGACTGTTCCTTCTAAGGGGCCCATTTTGCCACAGAAGGAATTGAGATCCAGAGAGGCCGAGTGTCTGAGGTCGGGGTGGCTCTTGGTGGCTGGACTTGGAGAAGCTGTGTGGTTTGGAGAGGTGTCTGCCGGGGTGCTGGGAAAGAGTGACATGTCCCCAACCCATGCATGACTAGCTGATATGCTACCGTCAAGTTCACCTTCCAGCCTTTTTTGCGTGCGGCTGCCTCCTGAGCTGCTTTTGCCTATGTGGCCTTTCTAGGCAGGAAAGAGTTCTGTCTGGGCATAGGCTGTTTATCTTTGAAGCTCCCTGAGAAACCTGTATCTCTCTGAGGGGGCTTTGGTGACATCCCTAGCCCCGGCCAGGCATCCCCAGTCAAAACCACTGTTCTACTGGGCCAGTCCTGAGATACCCACCTGGTGCCAGAAGTCCAGTAGGGTCTCTGCCTGCCCATGGGCACTCAAATGGCACATTACTTTTTTCTAAAGAGGAAAGGAAACTGGCATTCAGTCTGGGAGAGCTTGCGGAGGTAATAATATCTCAGTTTTCGTGGTAATGATAAATCAAAATGGCTATTTCCTTTCTCTCACTGATAGTAAGTGAACATTCACAATGACTCTTCTTTGCCTAATAAAATGGGGAAACTGAGTGAATTTTCATTTAATAAACAGGGTTGGTGGATAGACAAAGTCTTCAAGATCATGAAAACCTCTGTGGGTTACAGAGTTTTGAACCCACCAGCGTTCAGATTCCTTAGCACACCTGCAATCAGAGTTTAAATGAATTTTCTTCTGGAAAGAAACTTCAGGGGGAGAGAGCCGTGATTTCTATCCAGGAAGGACATGAGGCTGGCTGTGGGCTCCTCCCCAGGCTGCCCGTGCTGCCTTGGCTGGTAGTAGAGTGCGTGTTGCCAGCCCTGGTCCCACCCTGGAGCTTGGAGCAGGGCTGACACCTGTCACACCTGCGACACCACAGTTGGGAGAACCGACCCACCCACACCTGGAATCCTGGCTTGGCCTCCTCCACTGGTTAGTTCCTGCTTCTCGGTTTCTACAGGAGTTTCCTGGAACTATGTGACCTGCATTTTTCTGCAGAAGATGAAGTGAAATGATGGAAGTAGAATCCATGGTCAGGTGAAGCAAGGCAACTCCCTTCCAGTGCTGGGGGCCCCATCAAAGGTGTATACAGCTGGCATATACAGCAGGTGTGAGGAAGAGCAGACATGGGTTCACACCTAGCCTTTCTGCCAGCATGGAGGCATCTGGAGGACTTACAGCACACCTGTGACACTGAGTCTGCACACCTGTGTGTCGGGGCTGTGACCGTGCCCACCTGGGGGTCAGAACTCATGCGCTGATCTCAGCGGTGCATCTGGAACAGTGTCTGGCACATAATTAGAGCTTGGTCAACGTCCACTGCTATTGTTCTCCGCAGTCAATAGATAATCTTTACACTGATTTTCCTCCAGCATGAATTTACAGTTCAGAAGATTTAGAGTAAGTCTGCTCTGGTAAAGAACAGTATGAATTTATTTTTCTCTGAATTTTTGTAGGATCAGCTTTTCCACTTCTCCCTCATCATCCATTTATTAATGTCACAGAGATGCATGTAGCAGGCACAGGCGTGCAGACCATGAACTGTGAGAGACACACAGGATATAAAAGCAAAATAAACCTCTGAGCACATGGTGGACACGCTCAAGCCCACAGAGGTACATGCGTCTGGTCCTCAGGGACACGTGTGTGTGGGGACAGGGAGGCCAGTGGGCAGAGGGAGCCCTCAGGCAGGCTTCAGCCAGGGTTTTCAGGGGGCTCGGGGTTACTTCTCTCTGCACACGCTCATCCCTGCTCCGTGTGAGACCGTGTTCTGAAGACTTCCTCCCAGGAGCTTTTCAGAAACCATCCTGCCGCTCACATCAGATTAGGGGTCCTCACATGTCATTGTTTTCCCTGGTGAATAGCCGACACTTTGGGGAGCCCCGAGACACAGTGCCCAGGGCTGGGACCCCTGGCCTACCTCTGTCCCTTCACTGCCTGTCATTGGTTCCCCACGTCTTGCCCCTGCAGGAAAGGACCTGCCAGAACACTGGCCCTGGCTCATTCTAATTTTTTATGTTCTAGGTTTCAGGGCATTTTGAATGGCGAAGTCAGCTTTTTAAATAAAATACTATTTCCAATTTTAAAAAGTTATGTAAGGGGATAGAGGAGGTTTTGGAAAATAGGGTTTTCTATAACTATGAAAAATGAAACACTGACTTAGGGTTTTTGCATGCCCACAGTTTATCAATGAAATCTAAATGAACATACTATCTAAGTGTAATATGTTCAGTAAATAGGCTCTCTCCTTGCAAATGTCTTCAGGTGTGTGATTCACTGTAGCTCAGGTATAGGATGTGTGATGCAGGCTCAGACGAAGGTGGGAGATGAGCTCTGCTATTCCACATGCCATTGCTTGGTTCAGAGCTGGGGAAGCCAGGTTGGCAGGAGTATTCCCACCAGAAAGTGATGATATCCAGCACAGTATGACCAGCCACGGCCACGGCAAAGATGATGCTTGTGCCTCCCAGGCTTGGGTAATGGTGATGCTGGACTGCAACCCTCCAGCAGTCACGTGCCTGCGTGTGTGTGCGTGTGCGTGTGTACATGGGTGCGGCGAGTGATTCCCGGGGACTCCAAAGCAAGAATGTTTTTTGAGTTCTATTGATTAGTCCTCCTGAGGTGATGTCTGTACCAAATTAACCTGAGCAGGAGTGTGCATGTGCCGGGGGCAGATGGGATGGAGCAGGGTCCCCTGGACAGAAGGAAGGAGGCTGACAAAGAGGAGAGACAGAGATGGAGGGACAGGGAGAGACATGGAGAGAGACAGAGATAGGGGACAGGGAGAGAGATGAAGAGAGATACAGGGTGCAGGGAGAGAGATGAAGAGAGACACAGGGTGCAGGGAGAGAGATGAAGAGAGACACAGGGTGCAGGGAGAGAGATGAAGAGAGACACAGGGTGCAGGGAGAGAGATGGACAGAGACAGCCTTAGCCCTCTCCCTCCCTCGCACGTTGGCTCCCTGGCTTCCAGGACCTGCCAGAGCACACAGAAAGAGGCTTTCACAGGAGGTGGCGTGTCTGTTCTAGGACCTGCCCGCTCTCCCCGAGGAGGCCAGCCCCACTTCCCTCTTCCGCTGTTCAGCTTCGCCCTCCCTTCTCCGTTGCCGAGCCTCGACGGCGCGGCTGGGCGCCCGCGGGGCTCGGATGCCAGCCTGGCGCTGCCGCGGAGCCAGGCAGCGGTGGTGTGATCCGCTAATGGCTTCTTTTCATTCCCGGCCTCCCTGAGAGACCCAGTGGCAGATTGTAGACTCAATTACTCTCATGTCAGGTGATTATCCTAGGTCTTAATGTAATCTTCCATTCACACACACCATATTTCAATTACGGCGGCTATGAAACAAGCTGTGTATTCAAATCGCCAATCACCTTATCACTGCTGAGCAATGTCAACTGTAAAAAACGCCAGCTGAAGGCAATTACACATGTGTTGAGAACCGATTATGATTACTCTCTGTGGTATTTGTGATGAGCTGGGGAATGTTCTGAAAATTTAATTTAATGACAATATGCTTGCTGTACAATCCATAATACCTCCTGAATCCAGCATGGGGCTATTAAAACTGATAGGAGCGTATTATCGCTGCGCTGAGAGGCTGGGCCGGGAAGCCGCGTGGATGCCTCTACAGGGAGCGCTAGGTAATTTCTCCACATCTTTCTAACTGCGAGGCCGACAGCTTCTGCTCCAGCTGCACTCTGAAGGTGGTCCAGAGCTGAGTTAAGGTGTTTTCTCTGCCGCCGCAGCTCTGGAACTGAGGGTGCTTCTCTGCCTGGCCTGGGGGTGAGCTGAGCTCCCTGGGGGCAGGGGGCCAGGCAGAGGAGGCCAGGACAGCCACCCTGGTCCCATCCCAGTGCTGAGCCTTTAGGCGCCCCATCCTTCCTGACACAGCTGCCCTGCAGGGGTGTCAGCGGCCCTAGGCCACACTGAGGACAACCACCCAGAGCTACCGCCCTGCCTGGCACCAGGGCAGCGGGTGGCCAGAGAGTGACTTCAGTGGCCTATGTCTAAGTGGCAGGGGGCGGGGTCCACATAAAGGAACATCCCCTCTGGGAACTGGCCAGTTTAGGGCTTCCTCCCAATGACCTCCAGATTGGATTCCAGACCCACAGGGACATGAACTCCCGGGGGCAGGGAAGGGAAGGGGAGGGAGTGTGGACCCTGGGCTGGGGACAGAACAGGTGACTGCAGTGGAGGGGACCGGCCTCTGCCTCTCGAGGTTCCTGGGAGGTGGCTGACCTGCTGGTGAGCCAGGGCCATCACCCCGTGAAGATGTAAGGAGCTCTGAGATGCTGCGGGGATCGGGCTGCCGGGATCACTTTCTGGTCCCCAAGCTTTGTTCCCGATGGGATGCTGTCCCTTGTACTGCTCTGTGTCCTCATTCATCCAGGGGTGACACGCCCTCCCAGCTGAATCAGGTCATCAAGTGAAGCCACGGAGAAAGTGGAAACACACGGCTTGGCATGAATTTGAAGATCCATGAAAGTGAGATTTTTCACAAAAGATCATGCCTTTTATCCAGCTGTTTCCTTATCAGCTAGATGCTTCTGACCCATTTCAGTTCTGCGCTGTTATAAACCTGCGCTTTTTCTGGAAGTATCTTCAATACTGTGTATTTCTCTAACAGAAATCATTCTTTGGCATGTTTCAGTGTTTAATTCCTTTAATGAGAAGCCACTCTGACAACCAGCAGGCACAATCTCTAATCCTGTTGCCTGCCTAAGCTTTCTCCAAGTAGTGTTACTGACATCTAATATTGCAAATATTTTCCTTGCTTATTTTGTTGAGTTTTTATTTTCATGTGTCTGTATTTGCCAGAATTTGAGCAGCATGTAGACAAGCACTTTTGTCTTTTTTTTAATCACTGAACGATGGACATCCAACAAATGTTTGGGGAACGGATTATGAATCTTTACCTACTGTTTACTTAGTAAGATCTTTGTGTTTTGGTTTCACAGTGAAAACTTGTCTTGGTATTAGATTTTCCACTTGCTAAACAAGCCCCCAGATTATTCTGACTATAGGTTCTGTTTAAACAAACTCCTACTTTAAAACCTTGATGGATCAAGAGTAACCTGGGCTCTGAGTTCTTCACTGGGTTGATCCTCAGAACTGGAGAATGTGGGTCTGGGGACCCAGGCACAGTCAGGGCTGAGCTGGGCTGTGGAGGGGGTCTGGTCAGCCCTGAGGGTGTGTGGGGAGCAGGTGCTGGTTCTGGGCGCCCCTGGGCTCCACGCCCTGGAGTTTTCCCTCCCAGCCTGAGGAGCGAATGCCCTGCCAGCACAGTACAGACACCCTCTGCATCTGTTCATGCGCCAGAAGGCTGACCCCCCGGCTGCTGCCCAGGTTAAGTGAGGTCAAGAGAGGCCCGGCTCTCCCACACAGCCTTGGGTTAAAGGTTAGATAATTTGCTGAGACATTTCTTAAACTGAGGGACCTCTCACTGAGGTTGGCTATGATGAGTCGCCTGCTGTTAGAACAATTTCAGAACAAAAGACTGACGGATGTTCTCCCTTTTAGACATTCTGTAGTAGGTACCCTGTAGCAGGACTGCAAAACCACTTGCAAGCAAACATCATTCCATGGGCTTCCTTTGGAGTTTTAAAGTGTGAGATGTTATTGCAGACATAGAGGAAAGGTTAGGAAAGCTTTGTAAAGCTACAGGATTCTTATGGGGGCGGGGAGGGTAGCAGTTTTGGGGGGTGAGGGGTAAGGGGGGTTTTCACAGAGGGGGGTTTACAGAGAGAGTGGGGGGTGTTTACAGAGGGGGTTACAGAGTGTGTGGGGGTTACAGAGAGCAGCGGGGTGTTTACAGAGGAGGGGTTATGGGGGGGTTATGGAGATTGGGGCTGTTGTACTGGAAAAACCCAAGGGGCTGCTGGGTTGCAGAGGCCCCTGGGCGATTTTGCCCCTGGAGACAGGGAGTTTGATGTGTGCCTCTGACATCTGGCAGAGGGGCCTGGGGACCCTGCCAAACACCCAGGATGCACAGACGGTCCCCCTAAAATGTGCCCAGGCTGAGAAAGCTGGTGAGAGAGAGGCCAGCGTCAGAAGAGGGATCGCCAAGAGATGGAGTTGAGAAGTTGCTTCTAGGGAAACTGGAACAGATCTTCAAGTATTTCCAATATTTTTTCACCATCCCTATTCTTTAGAATTATTCCTCTGGTAACAATACTTTCTCATCCGTTGCTCATTTTCTTTCGTGTGTGCACCTTCATCAGATTTGTCACAAACCCCGTCTGTGCTGCTTCCCCCGTGGGACACTCACTAAGGGCCCCTGCTCACCAGAGAGCTTCTTGTCATGACACGGAGGTGACGAGACAACTCCCGATTGTCCCCAACTCAGGAGCAAATGGGGCCCAAAGTCCAGTGAGGAGCCTCTGGACAGTCATGCAAGGTCACATCAGTGCTTCTGAAACACATCTTCCGTGAGGGAGCCCATGGAGGGGGGTGGGTGCCGAGTGTCCTTGGCCCCGGGTTCTCACTGCTGCCTGACACTGCCCAGCTGGCCCCTTGCACCAGCTGGTGCCCACAGGGGCCTGCAGACACATTGCTGGCACTCAAAGGGCCAGGATGTTTCCATCCGAGAATTACACTGGGGCAACAAACACTTACTGCCACTTGGCCCTGGAGTATTTGGTGGAGAATATTGAAACAGTGTTCTTTTGTAAAATCTGTGCATTTAAGAACCTTGCCCTGGCCAGCTGATCTAAAATTAATCAGAACGTTTCATAACATTGCAATAATATTCTTCAGAATAGTTTAAAATAGAAAATAAGAAAAACACAACAAATTCAAAAAATGGACTTCCTGGACATTGTGTTATCTTTTTTCTTTAAAATATACATTATACAAAGCTACCCAAAATAAAAGCTCGATTTACATGCATTGTATAAAGAAACCCAAAATAAAAGTTTGATTTCTGCATAATTTGGAATCACCAATTTTATGGTTTTCAACATTTTAGTATTTATGGTATTAACTATCCTATTTTTATGGGTTTTTTTTTGTAGATATGGAAGAAAAAGCACACTGTCTTCATAGCTATGTTAGCTTAGCTATTAACCTTTTTTGAAGAAAACACATAAAATGTGTTAGTTATATATATGGGGTGCCATAACTGTCCTTATTTGTATGTCATTCAATCACATATAAAGAAAACAGGCATTTGCACTTAAGTATGATTGTATTTTCCAAGACAAGCAGTCGAACAGCCAAATAAATGTGGGACCTTTACGGCAGTCTGTACTGCTGCCTGGTTTTCTTCTGGTATAATGCTTCCCTCAGAAAAAATGCTCTGATTACAAATTATGTACCTATTCTTACTTCTTTTGCCCTAGGCAGCAGTTAATTTTTGCCATAGGTCATAGAGGATAAAGCCCCGAAGATCTGGAGCTTCTTAATTGCGTTGCATACACTGAGCTGTCGCCGGGCGTCTCCAAGGAGTTATTGTACCTTGTAGATGGTGCCCTTCCCTGCGAGCGGTGAAATAGATTCTTCCTCCTTCGCTGGATTAATTAGACTTCAAGGATGTTAGAGAAATTATAGCTTAAGCTCCTGCTCAAAAAATTTAGGCAATATTACAGAAGAAGCCGCACCCGGACTTACAGGGAATGGAAGCAACCTGGAAGCTTTTTTCGTTTCGGGAAGAAAAGGGGGGGAAGGACCCCAACAACTCCCAACCCTTGTCTCCTCGCAACAATATATAAGTTTTGATAGAATTCCAGCTTAAGTTCGTCAACTCCGATGTTGTAAAAACGGGCTGAATGGGCACGACCTGTGGAGAGCTCGGGAAACGCTGGAAATTTCCTCAGCTGGCCGTAGATCAAGCGTACAGTGAGGAAGGGGAGACGGAGGGCGGGAGAAGGGCAAGAGGCGAAATGGTTTGTGTCCATTTAAGAAAAAATCAATACTAGCATAAAATTGATTTAGGGCTTGTCATAAAACATAAGTAAGTGCTGGAAAATGGAGAAAATTGAGTCTCAATTTAATCTGCACAAAAGCCACACTGTACTGATGAAGTGGCTGGGGTGGGAGGGGCTGCATAAAACCTAAAGACAGATACTTAATTGTCATATTAGAGACTCTTTTCAGGCTGCGGTCACGGAGGGGTAGGGCCCATTAATCATGTGGATAAGGGGCATTGAAATCAAATCTCAATTAAAATCTGTTCAATAATGTCTCTAATATGTTTTTCAAGCATTAATTTTTTTCCCATCGATTCTACACCCCATAAATCAGATATGTTGCAGTGCATGTAATGGTTTATGGAGGAGAGGATTATGGCTTTATGAAGTTAATGCGCCAGAACCATTTAATTTACACAGGCTAAAGTTTTATGTCTGTTGTTCATTTCTATTATTTTCTTCAGCTAAAAATTATTTGGGCTATAAAACTAAAACCCAAGTTCATTTTTTTCCCCAAATGTCTATATGTTTAGCAATCAGATGGCGGGTCCCTTTTCCCAAATTTAACCGGCAAAGTGACACTTGGAAATACAGAAAGCCAAGTTCTCTGTGGGCAGAGGTTTTACAAGGGCTGCGCATGTCTGAGGAGAGAGGTTTTGTGGGCGAATACCTGCTACGCTTCAACAAAATGGAGCAGAAACTCCTAAAAAACACAAGCTTCTCCATCTTTGCTTTTGAATGTTCTCAGGAATCTGTAAAGAGCAGATACCTTCAGAATAAAAAGCTACATTTACTTCCATAGTGGTTCTATTGCCAGGCTGTTGGTGATCTACAGTAGAAATAGAGGTGATTTTGTTTTGGAACCAATTACATCGATTTCTCATTGTCGCCAACAAATTCACAGAGGAGGTAGAGCTCGTCAAAAAATAAGGTGACCATTTCCCAGTTTTCTGTAACATTGGAACTACATTAAAACCCTATTCAATTAGAGTTCTCTGCTGGCTCAGCAGGTTAAGGATCCGGTGCTGTCACTGCAAACCTGGCCCAGGAACATCCACCTGCCGTGGGTACAGCCGAAAAAGGACACAAAAAACCCTGTTCAAAATTGCAAGTGGCTTAAGAAAGATGATGCTAAAAAGCAAAGGATTTGAGACGTCATGTGATGCAAGAAGGGAGCTTGGCAAGGCTGTGAGCTGAGGCTCCCCCTACCTGGCTGTGTAGTAGTGAACCAGACTTCTCACCTGTGAGTCAGGGGTCTGATCTCCTTAAAGGATCCTCTGTGGGCTCCAGGCTCTGGCAACCTGCCTCAAATAGCTTCTGAGAAATGTGCCTGCTCTTTCCTTGGCTTTGGAATTCTTACCACTGTATCTTCTTAAAGACATCCCAAACTTAATTTTAAACATTTCGCTTTTTTCTTGATGCCTGCTTAACCCTAATTTTATACCACAGTGAACTTGAACTTAAGTTATACTGTCATGAACTAGGCACATGTGCACCCAGATGGTTTTCTTCTAAATCCTTCTTCAGTGGTTAGCTGAAATTGGATTCAGAGGTGTGTGGGATGTCAGCTACATCCACCAAAAGCCCCTGACCCAGGCTGGTGCTATTTTGGGGTCTGACAGGGCAGAAGCTCTGGGAGAAGGTCCCACCCCCACCTACCTGTGCCCCCATCCATTCGGCACTCCACTGTCAAGGCTTCCTAGGGGGTTCTTTTTATTTAGTCATTCTGCTCAGAAATCCTATAGCCCAAACCTATTTAGTATAGGAGGCTCTCCAGGCATCCCATAGCTAACTTTAAAAATAACTTTATTTTTAGGGATAATGCTAGTGATCAGAAATATTGTGTGTTTCTCATGATGAACCTGAGGCCATAGAGCTCTGGGTAGAAGACCAGGGTGGAAGTTCCCTTTGTGGCTCAGCAGTAATGAGCCTGACTAGTATCCAAAAGGATGTGGATTTGACCCCTGGCCTTGCTCAGTGGATTAAGGATCTGGAGTTGCCGTGAGCTGTGGCGTAGGTGGCAGATGAGACTCAGATCCCACATTGCTGCGGCTGTGGTGTAGGCCATAAGTTTTAGCTCTGATTCGATCCTTAGCCTGGGAACTTCCATATGCCACAGGTGGGGCTCTAAAAAGCTGAAAAAGAAAGAGAAAAAAAGAAGACCACAAGGTGAAGCATCATATCCAGGCACATTCCAGCAAGGTGACTTTCACTGTTGTGACCTTGGCTGCGAGGAGGTGGTATATGTCATGTTTACCCATCAGAAGGAAGCACTGTGAGCAAAAGTGCTTAAGGATGAGGGCTGGGCTCTTCCTCCCTGACAACAGAGAACACGAATTATGAGGCATGTCTCTTCCATTCCATTTGTTTCTTTATTCATTCATTTATTTTAATCAGTGTGACTCATGGGTACTTATTGGTTGGGTGGTGATACGACAATGGTTTATGTATTTTCTTGTTCAGTTTCTTCTGGCTTTGGCCATCGGAAGCCCCTTCTGTTCCTCCTGTGCCTTTGACTTACCCTATCGTGGGTGTTTGGTTTTGAGCATGTTCTTACTTTATGGCCTACAAGCTGCCCCAGGCTCCTCTTGCATTTTTCCTGCACCAGTTCTAGAATGAACCACGTCTCTGACAACTGCTGGTTCCTTTTTCTGGACAGTCCTATCAGAAACCCGGTATTCCTTGCTTCCAGAACCTCTTAGCTGATGTATGTGTATGAGCATCCATGACCACTTCTGTACACACCCATCTGGGTCTGTGAGATTTTCAGAGTCCACACTGAGTCTATAATGCTTTCTATCACTACACCATCAAATGTAACCTCCCCTCTCACCTGGGAGCCTGCCTCCCCACCAGCTGCCAGCCCAGCATTCAGCATCATGTCCAAGACTTGCTCTCACCTCTCTTCTCTTTGAACCTGATGTCCAGGCTTGGGTGGAGCCACAGGATTTTCACACTTTCTTGGGGCTGCTGATGCTTTTCAGCCTATTTAGTCTCATAGACCTCACCCATGGATCTGCAAGCTGCCCCCTGGCTGTGTGCAGTGAAAAATCAAAACCACTCTTTGTCTGGGGAGGCAACTGGAGATGGTCATACTAACTGAAATAAGTCAGAAAGGGAAAGACAAATATATATGATATCACTTATATGTGGAATCTAAAATATGGCACAAATGAACCTACCTACAAAACAGGAAAGACTCACAGACATGGAGAACAGATTTATAGTTGCCAAGGGGGAGACGGAGGGAGTGGGATGGACGGGGAGTTTGGGGTTGGTAAATGCAAACTATTATGTTTAGAATGGATAAGCAATGAGGTCCTACTGTATGGCGCTGGGAACTATATCCAGTCTCTTGGGATAGACCGTGATGGAAGATAATATAAGAAAGGGAATATCTATATCTATATCTATATCTATATATGACTAGGTCACTATGCTGTGCAGCAAAAGGTGACACAACATTGTCAATTAACTATACTTTAATTAAAAAAAAACTCTTTGTTTTTGGCAGGTGTGGTTTTTTCCAGAGTAGATGATTCCTGTGGTCTTGCCATTCATCATTTAAATTAATCTCTTAAAGGTTTTTATCTTTAAGCAAAAGATACAAAGTAACATTCATGTAATATTACCTATCATTATTGTGGTTGCTGGGTCAAAACTGTTAGGAAGATTACAACAGCCTGTCCTTGAATTACTTAAGAGGTTGTGATCGTCAGACAGGTTCCGCGGGGAGAGGGTGTTGGGGAGAGAAGTGGAGACGCAGGGAGTTTGGTTTTGGCCACATTATGCATCTTCGTGGGACAGGTGAATGGGGATGGCCTTCAACAAGGCCCCGGCTTCGTGGGCCTGCAGCCCTGGACCCTCGGACCCTCTGCTGTGCAGGAAGGAATTACCCCGGGACTCTAGGCAGAAAGTGACTCCAGGCCAGTCTGGCTTGAAACGCGGGATCTGAACCACACTGTGTGCTGCATGGGAACCTAAAATTAGTAGGCAAAGGGGATAAGTGTCAACCTTCCTGTCAATGTTGTCTGGCTCAGGCTTCCTGGGGACGGCTTGAAAAACTTGCGGGCACCTGCTCGCTCCCAGAACCTGCCCAGCTGAGCAAAGCACGTGGCCCACAGCCCACCTCTGCCTGCTCTGGAGACAAAGCTTGGCTGTCCCCGCAACGCTGCCAAAAAACCACTCACAATGGAATTGTTTGATATGTATGTGACTCACAAATATAGTTCCCTAAGCCACTGTTCTAAATTAGTGGTAGTTAAGCACCCATTGATGGGAGCTTAAGATAAAGTGTTACCCAGCGGGCCCCCACCTCAGCCTTGCTGCCCCAGAAAGCAGGGAGGCCTTCAGACAAGCAGGTACAAAATGCATACATTTGGAACTTTGCCAGAAATATTTGGGGACCTAGTCACCCTTTTCCTTCCTGCAATGATATAATGATGTCTCTCACAAGGGCATTTTTATGCCAAGAAATCCCAGTGTCACACACGGGCCTTATAGAAGCTGGAGTTTTTTTTTTTTCCTCTTGTTTTCTTTTCTTCTTTGAGTCTTTTCAGACTGGAATGCTGAAGTCTGAATTAGATGCAAACGGATGCTTTCAGACCTTCTCTGTGACAATGGGAGCTTGAAAGGAACATATTTGAAAGCTTGAACTGCTCCAGTTTTCTTGCAAAAAGACTTAGGTCCCCTGAGTCGGCCAATTATAAATTATAGTGTAGGTGAACCCTTTCTCTCCCATTCACTGGAGCTGATTCTGTGTCATTGATGTTACTATGCTGATACCTTGCAAGAAGAGAAAAGCCTTTTCATATCTCATTAACATTACAGAGAACAGAAATGAATTAGAAGATGGATGAGGGGTACGTAGAGCTAATTTGGTTCCTACATTTTAATAAGCCCTGTGCCAGGCCACTCCTGTTCCAAAGAGCCTTCTAATCCTCCACGGGCTTTGCACTGACCTCACTGGTGCAGATGCCATCATCAGAGGTTCCGGCACCGTTACACTGAAATCAGCTGGTGTGAAATTCCAACAGCTCACTCTGTACCAAGGCCAGGCTTCCGTGCTCCCACCCTTTTATCGCCCAAGTGTCGAACTGCGCCATGGAAATTGCTAGTAGCTAGGAAGCTACAGGAGGCACGTGGGAGATCTTGTGAGGAAAACACAAAAATGTACATACAGCCCCGGGTCAGATCGGGTTTTCTCACTCCTTTCCAAAAACACATAATTAAATCATAAACAAGCCAAAACAACACCCGCTCATCTCAAAGATAACTTATTTCCAAGATCTTTAGAAATTCTATGGTCACCCACCAGTACCCACCCTGGGCTGGAAGTACATAATTTGTCCTAACTAGAAAGGAAGTCAGACTAACTTTGTGACGGACTTTGAAAACAGTTAAGTCTGCATGAGAATGCAATTGTCATGTACTTAAAAAAAATTGTTCTTAACTAGATTAATCAGTCTCAATTAATATGATTTGCTTCCATTAGGTGCAGCTTATTCATTATTTACTGTAAATGAATCCAAGAGGCTGAGTTGCAGATAAAAACTATGGATGTTTATGGTTAGATTCAAATTGAAACTTGTATTATAAAAATATCCACAAGCTCATTAGATAAGAAATGATCAAACTAAAGAACCCTGCAAATAACCCCCATACTCCTTGTAACTAGCCACCAAGCTGCAGTCAGAGCTTTTGAACCCAGGTGATCTAAAAATGCAAGAGTTTTTTACTCCTGTAGTTACTGCTCAGATGCCATGGCCTGGGAGTCACCAGGGTATTATCTGACTAAATTCTCACTGCAGGCGTCACGTGAGGATGGGGGTCTGACTTGTTGTGGCTGTGCCCATATACACCAAGTTGCTTCTCTCCGTTGAGGCTGGGTTAATACAATTAGTTTAGAGATGTGCTCCCTTTGCATTAGAGTTAACTAGTCCTGTTAGAGATTTCTCCTCTGTCACAGGTTCTGAGCTGGCCCTGCCACCTCCCACAGCCTTGGCCAGACCTCCCCCTGCAGCCCACCCTGGCCCAGCTCCTTCTCCACTGTGACACCTGCTCACCATGACACCTGCTCATGGCTCTTGCCAGACTCACTACTTGCCAAGGATGCACTCAGGTGTGGACAGCGCCACTGGGGTAGGCTTTGCATCTTTCCAGCAGAATACCAAAACAGGAACTTTCCCAAAGGTTTTGATTATCAGACAGATTTGTTATAGATGCTGCAGGATCAGTTCTGCCTTCCTGGACTTCTAGGTTGAATCAAACAGACTTTTTCAACATTAATTTTAATTTTTGGTTTATACATGGAATCCTAGGAATACTGTTCAAATCTGCTACCTGGAGTTTTAGCAGTAATGGAGCAGGCTTACATATTGCCAGCCCTGCCTTAACTTCTGTCACTGCTACACATTGGAACTTGTCACAGAATGTGGCTTCTTCCCCCAAGCTCCCTACCCTGCCCCAGTCCTGCTGCTAACAGCCTCCATTTTCCTACTCTTCCACACAGCAAGGAGTTGCAGAGGGCCTGCATGTTTATTCTCATAAAACACGGCCTTTATTTGTTTATGCCATTCTAGGTTTCTTAAGATTTTATCAAAGAAAGTTTTACACATTAATAGAAGGATAGTTTTGTTTAAAATAAAATTTCAATCATTTCCATGCATAAGTCAAATATTTTTAAATGCATGATGGAGGGATCAGAAAAGTGGATTCCTCAAAGACTAGAAATAAAAGAGGAAAGCCATGGGAGGAGTGATCTTTGTTGTTCTCTGCCCTCTGACCCAGGTGTGGGCCACGTGGAGAAAACACTGCCACTGCTAAAAGATACTGACCCACACTTGCTGGGGTCTGGGATAAAAATTAACCCTGACCTGGTGGGAGAAAATTAAGCCAATATTTTTGTGTTTAATTGCCTTAGTTTGGTGATGCTCTCATTAGAAGAAAATGGAAATTTTCTCAGGGAATAAACCCGGACCTAGGCTTCCATAACTTTGCACAGAAGTAGCTCTGAGAGACATGAACCCCAAACCAATGTTGTTCCACACTGTGACCTCTTTGCCCCAGGCAGCAGCCACAGAACCATGGGTACAAAGACCCACCAAGAACACAGACATAGGAATTATCTCATATGGACTATAGCACGGGTGCTTTCAGTAGTTTAAAGGAAAAAAATGAGTACCAAAAAGAGAAGCAACAAGAGGCTGCTGAAATGGCCCATGAAGTTCTGAATTAAACAGGATAAAACTCATAGACTAGATACTCATTCATGGATTAAACAGAAATTAACCAAAGCTGAAGATAGAAGTGAACTGGAAGATGGAGCTGAATGTAACAGGAGGGAAAAGGAATTAAAAAAAAATAGACAATACAAAGGACAGATTTTAAGAGGTGGAATAGTATAAAGTCAGAAAGTCGAATATATGCCTGATCAAAATTCCAAGAGGAGAGAATGAGAGAGAGGCAATAATTCAAGAGACATAGTTAGAAATTTCCCTGAATTAATGAAAGACACCAATCTGAGATTTAAGAGGCCCAGTGAATTCCAGCAGGGCATTTCAGAGGAAAGATGCATTCAGTCATGCTGTAATCAAACTGCAGAAGGTTTGCAAAGCAGCCCCAGAACCAGAGAGAGTGCTCACACTCAAAACTAGGACTTACAGCTCATGGCTGAACCGCCACACGGAAGCTGTGGAAGCCTCTGAGGGCGACAACGGTCCTCACGTTCTGTCTGCCAAGAAGGAGGAATGATGGTGCTTCCAGAAAGACACAAACTGAATCCCTTCCTGCCCTCAGATGTTCACAATGGGAAGTCATAGTTGATGAACCCAGGACAAAAGCAAAGAAACTTAGGAGCAGATTTGAGTGGAAGGAAGATGACGCTGTGCATAAAGAAAAGGGAAAAGGTACCAGGTCAACTCAGTGCAAAAAAGATGAGCTTTTGGGCAGATGGTGCTGCAACAATTGGATATCCTTGTAAAAATATACATAATAATAGACACATGCATATTACATATAAATGTAGCACATATTATTTATATATATGTGTAATATATTACATATACATTTGATCCTTACTTCATATTATACAGAAACATACTCCAAATGCTCGAAATAAAATCTGAACCTCATGCAAAAGCTAAAACTAGATTTCTAGAAAAAATAAGAGAAAATCTTAAAACCTTTAGGCAAAGATTAGACATGGGTTTCTTAAATAAGACACAATTCACAAAGTATGAAAGAAAAGAAGAACTTTGGTTTTATAAAAATTAAAAACTTTTCAGGAAACACAATTAAGAAACTAGAAAGGCAATTTGAAGCCTTGGAGAAAATATTTGAATCCATGGATCTGAAAAAGCACTTGTATCTAGAATTATAAAAGAACAAAACCCGAGAAAGGCCATGAAGGCATGAGTAAACAACGTAACAGATGTGCACCAACATGGTAGAAGCATATGAAAAGATGTTTAGCACCAGCAGACATCAGGAAAATGCAAAGCAACCCCACAAAGCTTCCATCACACAGCCTTTTATATGACAAGTGAAAAAGACTGACCCTACCAAGCTCTGGCAGGGTGATCAGAGCTGCTGGTGAGGATGCAAGATGTGCCACCATTGGGGAAAATAGTCTGGAAATTTGTTATTAATTGAAATATATTTTTTCATATGACACGGAAGTGGCATTCGTAGGTATTTACCTGAGATAAATACAAACATTAGGTCACACAGCTGAAAGAATTATCAAAGTGTGTGTCAGGTAGAAACCTGACCAACAGATTTTGGTATGTCCATATAATGGAATTCTATTTGGCAATAAAGAAGGAGAAAACCCTGATATTCGCAACAATAAAGAAAGAGAAAACCCTGATATTCACAACATGAAACAGTTTCCTTTCATGTTAAAGGAAAGAGGCCAGAGGATCGCTTATCCTGAAAATACAGGAAAGACAAAGCTACAGTGTAGAAAGTAATGACCCTGAGGATGGAGGGAAAAGGGCACAAGGTGATGCGGGGAGTGGAAATATTCTCTACGTGATGGAGGGGTGGCTACTCAGCTGTTTCCAGTTGTCAAAACTCACCAGATTTTAGGCTTTAAATCAGTGAATTTGATTGCAAGCAAATTGTACTTCCAGAAAGATGACCAGACCAAGGTACACCAAGTGCAGGGAACTGGAGTGAGCGTGAGAAGAGAGAGGGTGTCCAGCAGGTATGTGCGTGCGTGCATGTGTGTGTGTGTGTGTGTTTGTGTGTGTGTGTGTGTGTGTGTGTGTGTGTGTGTGTGCATGAAGGAGGAGGCCCACAGCTCTGAGCCTGAATGGCTCCTGGCCGCATCCCCTCCCATCTGCAGCACTAGGCCTAGTGTATGTTTCCCAGCTCAGCCTCCGACCGTTCTGTTTCTGGTCCTTTCTTTTCCATCCTGAAAACCTCAGCCCATGTTGTCTTCCCGCAGCTCCATGTCCATGCTTCAGCGATGCAGCAGCTACAGGGAGAGTGACCACCACTCCAGCGGTGGCAGCTGAAGTCGCAGACCAGCAGGAGCAGCTCTGCCCTGCAGAGGGCCATGTACACAGGGCCTGGATGTTGGAGGACATTGCTGAGTATGTTTGAGATCATCCCGACTTCAGGAGGAAATTGCTGGCACAGCTAAGCCCTGGTATGAGACAGCAGCGTGGGATCGAGGCTCATCCATCAAATGTGAGCACTTAAATGGGGCCTTGTGTTGCCATGGAAGGGCTGCAAACAGAAGCCTGGACATTGTGTGGAATTCCTGGACCATGTTCTGAGCACAGCGGAGTTCGGCAGGTAAACATGAGCTGTGCAGTGTTTGAATGCCCAGCTAAGGACCTCAAAACTCCATCTGTGAGCCAGAAAAAGTCTCTGAAAGTTAAGGGTTTGAGATTAAAAGAGCTTTCCTTCAGAACCTGAATGCTATATCAAGAGTGACAGAGAAACTGATTAAGGGGCCAGTGAAAAGCCCAAGATGGAAAGTTCTAGAAAGGCAGAGATGGTCTATGGGTGCGTTTTGCCTTTTATGAGCACTGCACAGCTTACGCTCTGTGAAGAAACACATTGAAGATTCACAACCCAAGTTCAAATTTTGACAAAGAGTAAATTAAATCCTTAGAGGTTTAGTGCTATGCATTTTATCTTTAAAGGGACCAGAGCAAGGACACCCATGGAAGAGCAAGCTGTCAATCACGATAGTGAATCCCGGTTACAACACAGGCAACTAGAAACCTCGCTTCTGCCATGGCACGTGCATAAAATCCAGGCGTGTGTTATTAGATGTCGGGCCCATATGCAAGTGATGGGCATCATGCCTGCATGGGAATTTGAGTCTGCTTTTAGGCAGTACCCACATTCCTCCATGACAACTATCTCCATAGCGCTCCTAGAAATTTGTATTTATAAATCATGTGTGATGACAAAAATAAAAATTTTTATCTGATTCAGCTGGGAAAGCTATATATGGACATAGGTGGAGAGTATTCCATTTGGGGAATTTACTCTTCAATTATTATTTCCTGTAAGCCTTAGTGTTCTAAAAAGTTTTTATTTTTATGTAAAGTGCCTGATTCTACAGTCTTCAGTAAGGCAATAACTTTTCATTAACTTCATTTTTCATTTTTATCTTTCTTAGAGTGTTGCAGAACACAGCATATGATGTGAATGTCATGTAATACAGCTCTTGAAAATGATCTTCCCTTCCTTCCACTTGACATGAAGAGTTGATAAGTTAAGCACATCTACAAATGTAGGTCTACATCATTTTGCCTTGGGTGATAATAAGAGCTGTCAGTTTTACATTTTTCATTGAATTCATGTGGATAATGACTGATTTTTTTATTAAAAAATCGTGTGTGTGCATTAAGATAGAGGAAGGATGAGAGAAAAAGAATTTCAAATGGCATTAAAAAGAAAAAATGAGTATTTCATATTTTTGACATGTATACATCGTTTAGATTTTGAAGAAGGGATTAAAAGTGACTTTCATCTTGAAACAACCTGTTGACTTACTTCCGTTTTAAAAATTAATATGGGAGTTCCTGCTGTGGTGCAGCAGGTTAAGGATCTGTTGTTGTCTCTGCAGCTACTCTGGTGGCTGCTGAGATGCCGGTTCAATCCCTGGCCCAGGAACTTACATATGCCATGGGTGTGGCCAGAAAAAAATTAATGTGGATTCACAATAAAAGTTTCATGTATTTAAAAATGTGTCTATTGTTTAATCATGTCCAAAAAAATATCTGTGCATGGTTTAGTAAGTTAAACAGTAAAGGAAGACTTATAATGAAAAAAGAGCCCCTGACCCCTCCCATATTTAGTCTGCTCCCAAGGGAACTGCTTTGACGCTTGCACTAAGATTTTAATGTATAATGTGTGGAATTACTTGATGATTTTCTCTTTGCAACATCGAGGATGGCCTCTCTGCTGTGATACTCCGCTGTGTCCTTTGTAACCCTGTGTAATGTGAGTCTTCATCAATTTCCTGTTTTCTCTGTTACAGGTGTTTCTTCACTTCCTGCTCTGTAGGACAAGGGTCTCTTTGCTCTCCTTCCCCACTTCTGCTTTCTAACTTCTACCCTTTGTTATTTTACTTTGAAGTTGTCAGGGTTGACAAGCACCATTTACTTTTTCCCCTCTAATTGCATTTGGATTTTATAAGTGGTGTTGATCAATGGATTCTAAAAGGGCAAATTGGTGGGAAGTTTCCACATCTGTGAATGGAAGTGTCCTTGTGGGCAGAATCAGGCAGCATCCAGTGAGGGCACTTCCCCCAGCCCCTGGGTTTTTCTGGAGCTGCAGCTGCCCTGGGCATGGTCCTGGGCCTGCTCCAGTTTCCCTGGATGTGGGACCCCAGGGTGATATGGTGTGGGGCTCTATTTAATTGTCTTTCTTCTTTTAAATCACTTTTTACTTTTATGACAGCCTCTTCCTCCCTCTCTTACCAAAGCCCTTAACACACCATTGGCATCGCCTGCTCTTCCAAGCCTACCTCTGCTGCCTGAGGTTCCCCTTATGGAGGTGCTGCCCCTCTGCCCTTGCCCAGCCTGTTCTCCAGGCCTGTGATGAAGCTGGTGTGCTGACCTGGATCCGTCCTCAGCAACTGCCTGAGTTTTCATTTTTGTTTCTCCATTGCCTCATTGCAGGAATGTGTGCACAGCTGGCTGTGCTCCTGAGACGTGGCCTTACACTAGATGGATAGTTCAGCTGGGTATGGAACTCGAGACTGAAAGCCAATCGTGTCTCAAATAATTTTGAAAGCAGTTCTCTAAGATTTTATTTATGAAGAAAAATTTAATGATGGTACGATTCATTCCATTACAGAGAGTATTTCCTTTTTCTCTTGGGGAATTTTCCACTCTGTTCTTACATTGAAATTTCAAAACAGTTTAATCACTTACTTCTTTTGAAACCCATGTGTAGGGTATGGCTAACACTTCACAGTCTTTCCAAACAGGTACATACACAGCAGCTAGAGGAGTTATTCTCACTGTGTTTTGATTTTTTTCTCTCCTCTTCAAATACCTGGCAACCCTTTTCTGCCTGTTCACTAGGGGCACAGAGCAAGGAGAAAGTCTGCCAAATATTCTCTTTGCTTTCATGCTGTAGAACTTATAAAAATTCAGTGTCTCTCCAGACAGAGGGTGTTTAGTTTATTTGAGGACTTTCCCCCCTTGGAAGTAAATGTCTGGCTACTGAGTCAGGTGTGAAACCACCCCCCTCCCCTGGAGCTATTTCTACTAATCCCAGGATCTGGAATAATGCTCCTACAAATCCTGGGACCTGAAATTGTGCCCCAGCCAGAAATAGTCCCGGAGCCAGAAACAGGGGCATTGCCTGTGAAAGGATTCAGGGACATGGCTAAGGATCTGGATCTCCAGGTGCTGGGCTGCCTGGAGGGGCCCCAGGGGCCTGATGGAATCACCAGGACCCTTGCAAGTAGCAGGGCAGGGGGAAGGGTCAGTGAGGTGAGGTGGAAGGCAGATAGGAGAGATCCCTATTTTGAGCAGGACTCGCCTGCTGGCATCAAGATGAAGGGAGCTGTACACCAGGAGCACAGGTGAAAGCAACCCCAGCCCTGGGCAGCAAGGAAATGGGAACCCAGTCCACTCCCCACAAAATGCACTTGCTGACAACCTGGATCATCCCAGAAGGTGACTCCCCAGAGTCTCTGGGTAGGGCCCGGGCTTCAGACCAGCAGGGCTTCGGAGTCTGACCTGGACTTGGAGCTGATAGCTGTTAAAGAGGCTGAGCATGTGCACAGCTGATATGTGGTGTCACAGGGGGTGTTGGGGGTCAGAGACGCTCACCTGCACACAGAGATGACAGCTGTTAAAGAAGCTGAGCTTTAGCAGAGCTGATGCAGAGTTGGGGAGGATCACGGTGGGGAGGAGGTTGGAGAGAGGCTTACCTGCAGACACATGGTCTCCCTCCCACATGGGACTCTGGGCTGCTCTGGAGCCATAGGCCCTGCAGGGACCCCACTGCCTTCCCACCCACCTGCACTGGCAGACTATGACCCTCCATCCATGCCCAACTTCCTGAAACCTCCTGGGGACACTTTGCAACTCCCAAGTCTCCTGTTCTCTCTGTGGCAGCTTGAAAAGACACTTTTATGTGCTTTCTACCAGTTTAATTGGACTTTTGGGAGGAAGGGGAATGCATGACTATGCTCGCTTATCATCTTGACCCCAAAGTCCAAAGGACATATTTTACAATTTTTCCAATGAGGCTAAATATGCCAGATAGGAATAATCCTGCTGTTTTCAAAGAATAACAGGCTGCAGAGTGAGAACACTGTCCTTAAACTAAGGCAAATTTTGACATTTGGCAGAGCTGGCTGGTTCTCAGCTCTGCCCTCCACAGCCCTGTGACTTGCTCAGCTTTGTCATCCACATGTCGGGGTACAGAGGTATGCTCCACAGGGTCTGTGGGGAATTATGTGCCTTGATGTCAGCTGAGAGGTTGACAAAAGATCCGTGTGAAATCCGTCTCCTCCCCAACCCGCCACAGTGAATGCAACTCATGCTCCTGACTAGGCAGGGCCTCCAGGCTCACCGGTGCCACACCCCCCCGCAGCTCCATCCTGCCCCTTCCGGGTCACTACGAGAGACCCTTGTGGACATTAGAATAGGCTAGGTTGGGAGTCTTCTTAGAATTCACAGCTTCCACACCTGCGGGCCTTGTTGGTAACTTAGTTCACATGGCACCCAGAAGGGCCAGGTGAGGAGCCTGTAAACATACACAGATATGTTTACAGTGAGCATGTATGTGTGTGTGTGTGTGTTTATGTATATGCATATGTATCTATGTGTGTATATACTCATGTGTGTATATACGCGTATGTACATGAGTGTATATGTGTATGTATGTGTATGCATGTATATGTGTATATCGTGCAGGTATGTATATGTGTTATAAATATGCCTGTATATGAATATATATGTAGGCATATATATATATACTGTGTGTATATGTGTGCATGTGTATGTGTATATTCATGCATGTATGTGTGTGCACATGTGTACATGTGTGTACGTGTGTGCATATGTATATATGTGTATGCGTGTATATATACATGGCATATACATATGCCTATGTGTGAATATATTTGTATATCTATGCAAGTATCCATGTGTATGTCTATGTGTATGTAATGTGTGTATATGTGCACATGCATGTGTGCGTGGTGTGTGTATATACATCTGTGTGTATGCATGCATCTGTTCATAAGTCTATACATGTATGCACCTCCATTTCAGCTGTGGGTTTCTTCTCCGTGTAGCTCTAACGTTCTCGTTTCAGCGTGTAGAGAAATGCACCAGGCATGATAAACCCTTTTCACAAGCAGAGAGAAGTAAATACTTCCCACAAAGCAAATCATGAAGTATATTTTTCCCAGGGAGCTCCATTATTTTAAAAACTGTTTTTTTTTTCATTTTTATTTTAAGGGCCAGGCCAGCCAAGCTCCTGCAACGTGGCTCAGTCCGTGTGTGACGGCTGTCCCTTGCCATCACTCATTTTCAGTGGGCGAAGGGGAGCGATTGGAGCATCAAATCATCATCAAGCCAACCAGCCCTGACACTCTGTAAAGGGGAGATGGATGGTCAGTTGGCTCCCATGGAAAATATTCTCCCAGCAAGTTCCCCTGATACCAGATTGCTTCTGTTTCTTTCCTTTTTTTTTTTTCCCTGTTTTAAATGGGAACAGAGCAATGGCCCATATTTCTTAAGAGTCACCATTTGGTGGCAGGTTTCACAGTGCAGGGCATGACGCCGAGGTCAGGGGACTCTCATTCCATCTTTAAACAGGCGGAACATCCTGTGAGAAGCTCTGTACCCCGACCCCCCAGTCCGGTGCCAATGTATTAGATCACATCATCTGAGGACGAGGACATGGGAGCCTGTTCAGTTTCTGGTCCTGATGTTCTCAGTGTCTGAATCTCTGTGAAGGTTTGGGGGTGGAGGGCACAGAAGAGAGAGCCAGGGGACACCGCCCTTGCACGGCTTCTGTGAAATGGGCACATCAATTCCTTAAAAAGAACAAAGAGTCCTGCACCTCTGGAAGGAAGAGGCTGGTGACAGAGCTCACCTTACTCCTCCTTGTGGGAGCTATGATGTCACCACAAACCAAGGGGCATCTTTGCTGTCACAGCTCTGGGGGCCTGAAGATTGAGGTCAAGGCACTGGCAGGGCCCCCTCCCTCGAAATTTCTAGGTGAGACTCCTTCCTTTCTCTTCCAGATTCTGGGGGTCCTGGAAGCCTTTGCCTGATGGCTGCACGGCTCCAACACCCACCTCCCTTGTCACCCTATCTGTCTCTCCCCTCCCGAGTCCATCTCTAAATTTCCTGCTTCTAAAAAGGACACAGTCATGGATTTAGGGCCCCCAGGATTCCGCAGGATCTCACCTTCACTTGGACATTTGCAAAAACCCCATTTCCAAATAAGCTTGCATTTACGGGAACTGGGGTTGACATGTCATCATGCTTTCTGGGGACACATTTCAACCCTCCACATCCACATCCTGAGCAAACACAATTTTCTGTCCCACCTCATAGTTTGAGGTTGACGTGGACATTCCTCTGTACCTATTCTTTCGGCCACACAGAGTTCTGTACTTACGACCCTGAGCATCAAACAGCAGATGATGAACTGAGCTCCCTGCAAAGCCTCCTGTGCCCGAGCCCAGTGTCCCAGCCTCCAGAAGTTCTCCCCAGACAGCTGTAAACAGCTGGGGAAATGACCCTCCTCCGTCCACTTTAGATCAATGACTGTTCTGTTTTCCTGGCACTGCTTCGCTCTTCTCTGGCACCACTTCTCATTACCTCTGACCCAGTCTGGTATCTTCTGGTACCAACACAGAGTCCAGCATAACTGCTTTGGGAAACTACTGCTGTCCCCAACCTGACTCTAAATAATCCTGTTAGTCTCGCCTTCCAGAATCAAGGAAATTAACCTAAACCCAGGGTTGGCTTACATAATAACCTGTGCTCTGCTAAGGCAAAAGCGGCTGCAGGAGGGCCCCTGGTCACTCCCACCGTCCCATCCACTCCCAGGGCTACACTGTGTCCCATGAGTACAGAGAAACTAGCCAGACAGTTGGCATCAACTGGAAGGAAGAAAGCAGTATATATCATAAGAATAATACAAATCTGACACATAATTGGCCACTTACACTTACTCTTCTCTCCAATCTTATTAAGAAATGACGGACTCCATTCAGCTTTGTTCTGGCTGAAGGACAGTAGCATCTTGTTGACACTTCCTTCTTCACGGGTGTCCACGTTGCCACCACCCAGAAGGCGAGAGGTGCTCACTCAATGCCAGTGGAAGTGATGGATTGGTTTGTGTTGTTACAAAGACGAGTCTGAGGCCCTTCATGTGAGTCTTAACATTTCGTGTTCCCAATGTCCCCAATGTTCCTGGGAAGCAGTAGGCGTCTGAGGCTGGTTTTGCGAAGAACCTCCCAGGATGGTGGCAGATCTTAGGCAGCACATTCTGGAGCATCCTTTCCTGCCCCCACATAGATGGGGCATCCTCTACCCCACCCTCTCTGCCCTAGCAAGGCCTGGCAGTCAGGGCAGCTGCTGTCACTGATTCCTCAGTGATGACTCTGTCTTTGCTGCCAACTGCACCGCGTGGCCAGCCCATATCTGGAGTGAGGAAGGTCATGCTTGTCACGGGTCGCATGGCTGGCTCCCTGGCCATGCCACCCAGTGTGGAAGCCCACAGGCCAGCTCTCCTCTGTGGATTAATCTTCCTTTGAGAACTTGGAAGCTCCTGCTTTTAGTGAGACTGTGATGATGTTTGTTCTACAGGTTCTGGGAGATTAAAACACTGTAAAGGGGGCAGGTGGACTGCCCTGAGATGCATCAGATCCTGAGCTCTGAAGCCTCTTATCTTCCTCTCAGGTGATCCCAAAGTCAGAGATGGAGGCCTGGGGCAGCCAGCTACCTGCTCAGGTGCCAAGAGGTGGGATGAACCGAGTCTGAGCTGGGCTTCCCTAGTGCCCTATCCTGGGGGCTCAAAGCACAGGGGCTTCACCAGATATGCTATTCCTATCTTTATTTCCAATTTAATTTTGTATGTGCTACTTTGAAACTCACTCATGGTATGTAATAGGCTGTGCACATGGCCTTGCTTCCTGTGCCCTGAAGTTGATAATAGTAACAGATGGTTCACTTGCCAGAGGTTTTTAAATGAAGAAAGTATGGCTGGAGTCACCAGAACAAGGCAGAGGACAGACTTTAAGTGAGCGACTGGGTGGGGGGGGAAGCAGCGTGGTTCAACCCCTCCTGACCTCCACCCATGAAACACTAGCTGTCCCCCCACGGACCAGAGGTACCTCTTTCTATTCCTTTTAGCATCATTTATTTATTTATTTTTGCTTTTTAGGGCCACATCTGCAGCATATGGAAGAACCCAGGCTAGGGGCTGAATGGGAGCTGTAGCTGCTGGCCTACACCCATGGCCACAGCAACATGGGATCCGAGCCTCATCTGTGACCTACATCACAGCTCACAGCAACGCTGGATCCTTAATCCACTAAGTGAGGCAGGGATAGAACCCTCATCCTCATGGATACTAGTTGGGTTCGTTACTGCTGAGCCACAACAGGAATTCCCCGCATCATTTAATTTAAAAATAGTTTATTGGCTTATGTGCTGAGTTTGAGCAGCTCTCAGAGTTTGGAGCCCAGGGCACCTTGTGGGGAAGCTGAGAGGGGGTGGGAAGATGTTTCTGGGGTGGGGGCTTCTCTCTGGTGGGAAGTGAATAAACCCCCGTGGGGCTGGGGAGCCCACATTCGCTCTTCCACTTGGCAGGACGGGCCACTAGATCTGGCCTGGGTGACAGTGTTCTTTGCCTTGAATGGGACAGTGGTGGGCGGGGGGCACATCAGACACCTGGTGCCCCTACGGGGACAGTTGAGGCAGGGGGCTCGTCTCCAAGCTTGTGGAACCTTCTCTAGGCACCTCTCTCCACACATGCTGGAGGGTTCTGGATGGTTTTATAAAGGGAGGTTTGTGGGGTTTGGACAGCATGAGGTTGGTTTCAAAACCAACATCCTTGGAGTTCCCATCATGGCTCAGTGGTTAATGAACCTGACTAGTATCCATGAGGATGCAAGTTCGATCCCTGGCCTTGCTCAGTTGGTTAAGGATCCAGCGTTGCTGTGAGTTGTGGTGTAGGTTACAGACACAGCTCGGATCCTGAGTTGCTGTGGCTGTGGTGTAGGCTGGCAGCTGTAGTTCCAATTTGACCCCCAACCCTGGGAACCTCCATCTGCTGATGTTGCAGCCCTAAACAGACAAACAAACAAACAAAACCAGCCTTAACAGAGGAGGGGCTGTCAAGTGTCCGGGTCTCCTGCTGGCTTCCCTTTCCTGCAATGCCAGAACCTTTTACCTCCTCACTGTAGGGGTTATTTTATAGGTTGGCTTGGCTAGGCCCCTGTTGTTTGGGGAAACATCAGTTTAGGTGTTGTTCTGGAGCTATTTTTAGATGGGATTAGCATTAAACCAGTGGGTTTTGAGGGAACACACTGCCGTCGAGAGTGTGGTGGGCCTTGCCTAATCAGCTGAAGACCCTCAGAGAAAAGACTGAGGAGGAGGCAGTTCTGCTTCTGAACCAGAGTGCCAAGCCTCTGCCAAGCTCCCAGCCTAATGCCCTGTGGGATTCTGACTCAGGACGGCAACATCGCCCCTTTCTGGGTCTGACCTCCTTGCCCAATGCGCTGCTAAAACTAACCATCCCTCTTTCCTTGGGGCCACTCTCTCAGGACACAAGATGCCTCTGGTAAAGGGGCAACTAGATGTTCTTCCAGACACAATGAGACAGAGCCAGGGGTTGGAAATCCTCAACTCTGTGTGATTCCACAGCTCCCTAGAGAAGCGAACACCATGCCACCTGTGGACTGTAACCAGGCATCCTGTTCCTGTGCTCTCCTTTCTGCCAAACTTGGCCTTCTGCTGAGGGCTGACCTCTTCCTGCTTATGGACCACAGGGTTGCTGCCTCGCCTCGACACTTTGTGGAGCTCCTTCCAAAACCCCGCCCCTTAGCTGGGGCTTCCATCACCCTGGGCCCACCCGCCACCATCAGAGACTGGAGGAGCCATCTGATTACTTCTCTGTCCCTCGTGAGCTCTGAGTCCGTGAGGGTGGAATGGTGTCTTTCTCATCACCACATGCCCAGCCAATGGGGTCGCACATGACAGGTGTCCGGGATCTATGCGATGAACAGATACAGGGCTGCCCATAGCTGCTGAGACAGCTGAGGCACAGGTCCTTTTTGGACATAATTCTTGGGACATTAACTAAATATAAAATAAAAATATTTATGGGAATTCCCAGTGTGGTCAGTGGTAATGAAACCGACTAGTATCCATGAGGATGTGGGTTCAATCCCTGGCCTCATACAGTGAGTTAAGGATCTGGTGCCACCATGAGATGTGGTGTAGGTTGCAGATGTGGCTCAGATCCTGCATTGCTGTGGCTGTGGCATAGGCCTGAAGCTGTAGCTCTGATTCGACCCCTAGCCTGGGAACTTCCATATGCCACACGTGCAGCCTTAAAAAGCAAAGAAAAAAAAAAAAAAGAAAGAAAAATATTTATGATATAATTGGCATGGTGAGGAATTTCTGTGTTTCCCTGCTCTTTAGTTTTCTTTTTGATCCTTATGAGATCAAAGGAACAGGGTGCAAGTAGATTGGTTGGTCCTTCTGAGACTCCCTTTCAGCTCCGGACCCTATGGATGCGAAAAGCTGGAATTGCCACAGAACAAGACTATTCTCTTGGTCCACATGGCCGCTGAGCTGTAAGTAACCTCCAATTTGAGGGAGTAGAGCAGGCTGTAAGGTGCAACCTGAAGACATTGGTGAAGCTAATCACTGCCATTGTCAAATCACAGGGGTCACATCATTAGCGGACGCCGGTCTGAGGCCCTGACACTGCAGTGCCACACAGATAAATGGCCACCCCTGTTTCAAATTCGGCTATCCTGCCTGGCCTCAAAGAACATACCTCCTTGTTTCTCAAAATCAAATCAATTTAAAAATATTCAATATACGGTGCAGGCTGTATGAATACAAACATAATTTGGGGAAAGCTTTGAAGAGGATGTCATCAGTATTCTGGTTGCTATATGACCTGTTTTGTTGTCCTCCAAAGGCAAGCCATGTTTTCTGGTCAGAAAGTGCATTGTACTCTACAATGATGTATAAATGGAAATGATATTTTTGCAGAAATTAGTGAATATATATGACGGAATTTCCACTGAGGGAATTGCGTGTATCATGGAAATACTGCTAAAACATAAAGGAAAATAAGAGGACTCTTTCCTTTTTTTTTAAGTGGTCATAATTAAATAAATGTTTTCTGAAATCAAATTCCTATCTTAAATCCAAAGAGAATGATGTCTTTTTGAATTCAGTGCCACTCTGAGAATTTTAAAGCATGAATGAAAATATTGACACAGTTAGTCAAATTTATACCAAACATGATGAAAATTCTACAGCTTCTCATGTCGTCTGAACAACCACCTCTTTGTCAAAAATGTGCCAGAGAACTGGAAAATAACTTCCCAATTATTTGGAAGTCTGTTCTTGATTTTCATTCAATGCCAAATGTCTCTTCTTAGAATAATGATGTCCTTTACGTATTCATGTTTGAAAGTATGCTGAGCATAGGTTTTCCATGTTTTAATATATGGAAATGAGTCTGAAATGCCAGCTCAGGGAGCTTAGTTCCATCACCTATAAGAATTGGTGGCTGAACATTTATAACTGATGGAAACAAAGGTTATAATTGTCTAATTATAACTGGATTTTAGCTTGTCAGAAAGTACACAACCTGCCCTGTTTGACCAAACCTGGAGCATCGTGCAGGGAATTTTCTGTTGTGCTCAGCTGTGTGTTTACTCCTACCTGGTGGAGGCAGGCTGGTCTTCTCTCAGACCTGGTGGGTGCTGCCTGGTCTGTGCTGTGCCCCTGGTGTTATAGGCTCTCCATCTGCAGAAGGCATGTGGCCATGACAGTGGCGCCCCAACTGGAAATGACAAGGTCCCACCTTGGCACTATGGTTGGCCTTTCCAGCAATCCAGCGACAGGTGGGGTGTGTACAATCAAAATAAAATAGCAACGTGGAATGTCTGCAGCTATTTCAAAGTGGTCAGGTGGACAGCTCTCTGTGTGATATAATGTCCAGAGGCTCCAAGAGCTCTTTAGGGCTCAAGGTACTTACCAGTTTGTCCCATGACATTTGTTTGGGAACATCAAGATTACTTTTTTAAGCATGATCTCTTTCAAGTTCAAGTATGTCAACGTTAATGTATCTTCCAAAACAGTTCTTACAGCTGAAATAGACTCACCAGCCAACTGCAGGGTTATGCACTTGCGGGGTCAGGACATCCTGGACATCTAGGCCCAGAAAGAAGCTGGGAGGCAGAGGCCAGACTAGGCTATGTGCTGGTTCCATCTCGTTCCTAAGGGTTCTCCCTGGAACCACACATTTTGATAGAATTTGTTAGCCAAACAGCATATACTAGAGAATAGTTTATTTTCATTAAGAAGAGCAAACGCAAATGAAATCTTACCAAAGTGTACCCTTCTATGCAGGTGTGTATATACCATCCTCTCATTAACCTGAAATAACTATCTGATAAACCTGAGTTGATTAGATTCTGAACACATTTCTTCTCCCCCTTCTCATGTCCTTCTCTTCCTCTGGAACTTTTCACTCCAAAGTCCAAGATGGGCCAAGCAAGGTCTGTGCAGGGTGGCAGCCAGGCTTGGGGTCTTACTCCGAGTTACAGCGCTTCGTGGGTGGAGGGGTTGAGGAGCATCCCCAAGGGGAGAGGTGGCTCGCAGTTGCTTAATGCAGCAACTCGTGCCAAGTCCACGGTCCATCCAAGTGACTCTCTGGGTCCTCTGTCCTCCACCTGGGGCTGCTTGGCCCTGGGATTCACCCTCAGAGCAGGTGTTGTCCCTTCCACAGAGGGGCAGTGGGAGCAGGATGCTGCCCTGACTTTCCCACATGCCTCTGCCTGCACTTGACAGTCACCTCCATCCACATTTCATTGACCAGAGTGAGTCTTACCTGTCTGCACTTCCAGGCAGCAGGGTAGTAAAACACACATGTGTGGCCGGGAGGGAGCAAAGAACCAGAGCCGTCAATGAGCACCAGCTACATCCACTGTGTGGTCCAGGGTAGGTGAGAGGATGTCGCCTTTGTCTATGCAGACAAGGGAAAATAATGTGCTCCATCAGTAGCTAGAAAACTGCAGATTGAGGACTCAAAACTGGCTCTTTGCCCCCAAGGTCAATTCTCCTCTCATGAAGGACATGGCCTCTGGCGATGGTTAAATGCCCACATGAGGGAAAGAACCCCAGGCCCAGGTCACACACTTCCTGGGAGAGAGGAAGATGCTTGTGTGTTTGGCCACTGTGGTTTTGTCACATTGGGATCTTCGCTGTCACATTGTTTCCTGGTAACGTGGCTCAGCTCACAGCGCTGGCTTGTCTTGGGTGTCCACCTCACTGAGGGTGGTGGGCCAAGAGTGGAGGATGGCTCAGCATCAGAAATGGGCCTCGGGGTCTGGCTGGTTATGCTGGGGGTGGCGACAAGATGTGGGGGCCCCAGTCACGCCACATGGGGGGGTGACTGCATCACCCCCAGTGGGAGCCAGAGACAGCTTGTTCCCTCAGACACAGCAGGGCCCTGAGCTGCTCTGGACCCCCAGTTTCTGGTTCTCAGTGAAGGGGTATTGCCTTTCGTGTGTGTGTGTGTGTGTGTGTGTGTGTGTGTTTGTGTCTGCCCCTGTATGAAGAATGAATGAAATGCAACAGTAACTGGTCAGGATGTCAGAGCCATCTTTCAGAACTTCCCCCAAAATGATGAATCTAAGTGCATGCACCTTTCTCATCCAGCAAGTACGCGCCAGGGAACGGTGCCGGGATCGGGCCACACCTGTTCTGGGAATGAGATGCAGATGCGTTTCAAGTGTCCTGTGTGTTGCAAATTGCTCATCAGGATCTCTGCCCTCTTGGCGTGGCTGCTTTACCAGGCTCGGGGGCCGGGTCTGCAGGCAGCTTTACCTTTCTCACAAAGTCTTGGTCCAGCAGGCTGCCTGGGACATCAGGCTACTAAATTCGAATGACAGTCATGAAACGCTCCCATAATCAGTGACACAGGATGATTTTCCGCCCCTGACAAGCCCGTGTATTGAGTATGATAACGGTTACTCTGTCTTCATCCACTGCTAGGGCATAATATCAATCCATTTGATGGTCCAGCCGCGGAAGCCCAGCACTTCTGTATCAATCTTCATAGAGCGCTGCCTGCTGTCTCACAAAAAGCCTGAAATGAGATCATTCAATCACTCCGCGGCCGGGCCGCTCTCCTGCAGGACCTGAGCATCCCGTCACTCCCCCGCCTGGGCACAGTGACATCACGCTAATCACAGCAGAAATACCTAAATACTGTCAGAGCGGAGCCAGCAGACAAACCCGAGGTAGGAATAAAGAGGAAGCAGATTCCACTCTGCAGTATTCACTGGTTAAAAATAAAAACTTCCATAGTGGAGGGGTGGAGGGAGGAGGGTACCTTTCATTTACTAACATTCTCCCAATATGTCCTGCTGGGGAACGATTATGCTCTTTCCCGAATGAATGTTTGCTGTCATGAGCTGCTTTTCAGAAACGTTTACGTAGGGAATCCATTCCTGTGTTGGATGAGCAACTACCCCGTGAGTATCCTCTCGCATTTTCCCTAATTTTAAAAACAAAGTGAACATGCTTTATAAATCTAGAAACAAAATCAGAACTGCCTCAGACCTGAAGTGCGGGGTGTCATTGGGGGGTGGGGTGGGGGAAAGGGGGGCGTGGCCTGCGTTAGGAAAACATCCTGACCTTGATGGTGGAAGAGGAGACAGCCCCTGTCTACACCTCACTGCTTTCTCTCCCGCTCCATCTCCTCTGAGTTTACCTCCTCTGAGGGTGAGTGTCTCTGTGTAATGAGAGAAAACAAAGAGCCAAGTGATACCAGAACCATCTAGAAACTTCTTCAACAAGACCGAGGGGGAAGGTGGTGTTCTGCTCAGAGACATGGAAATACATTTCAGGGCCGTGGTTGTAAATCTCTCCTGAAAGCGTCTGGATAGGTCTCCATAGATCTCAAAATGGACATCCTTTCAGCTTTTAGAATTCATTGAAAAATGTCCATTTCCTATCAATGCAATAGGATCGTTGTTAAGAACTGAGAGAGCGCCAGGGGACAGTTACTTTATGGCTGGGATTCCTGTTGACCTCCATTGCCCTTGAGTCAGGTCCTCCCCCTGCCAGCCTGGGTAAGTGTACTGCCCTCCACGCCAACCTCACGTCCCTGCCTTGTGAGAGGCAGGTGTATCATCACAGCCGTTCTTCTGCATTTACCCCAGGAGTCATTCATGATGACGTGGGCTATGAAGCAAGCTTGTCATTTTCAGGTGATGCTCTGTGCCGGCTGGCCTGGTGCCAAGAAACGGGTTAATTATTTCCCTTAATACCAAACCTTTATGCTTTAAATACAGTCTCTCAGCAACCCAGGAAACAGATGTTCGGCAGTATAATCCAGGTGAAGAGCCCGAGCTGATATTATTTAGGT
Organism: Sus scrofa; assembly: GCF_054392235.1. Taxonomy (NCBI): domain Eukaryota; kingdom Metazoa; phylum Chordata; class Mammalia; order Artiodactyla; family Suidae; genus Sus; species Sus scrofa. The sequence continues at coordinate 157,488,811 of NC_139383.1, forward strand.
GTGCCGAGGGGAATTCCGGGTGTCAGTTGTGCATAATCGGGCTTCTGGGCACATCTGTGGCTTAGGGTCTGACCCCTATTTGGCTTTTCATGCATTTGCTTGTCTCTTACTTGTCAGCATCACAGGAAAAAAACAGCGTTCCAAATGATTTCTTCCTGATTTAATTTGGCTACAATTTTTACACACGCCATACACACAAACACACAAGTTCTTGGTGAGGTTTTAGACACAAAGTGATACAAAAACACGTAGAATTTATACCATGGGGTGTAAGGGAGAGAGAAGATACAGGAATCATTTTTCTGTTTTCAAGAAATATTTGCCTTTTTCAGGGAATTGGAACCAAGGTGTGTATTAATCCATTGGATTTTTTTGAAAGGTAAGAGATCATGAAAGGCAGATATGTTAAGGATGAATTCATAAAGCACTACTGGTTTCTGTAAAAGGTACGTGAAGGAAATTACTGCCGCTGCTAATTCAGACTGTTCCCCCAGGTCCCTGAGGAGTAAGAGGCCCTCCACTCCTGAAAAGCTAATGACCAGTTTTGCAATGTCACCAATTTTTTTTCAGCCATCCAAATACACCAATTCAATTAAGCGCCTAAAGTCCCTGCCTGGGTCTTCTGGACGCAGCTCCATCGGGGAGGGGCCTGTTCCCGTGAGATATGGTTCAATCAACAGCCAAAGTTTTAGTGTCAGTTTTGATAGATCCCATAATAGCTGTAGGTTGTTTTGCAATGTCCAATGCTCTCTGAAGATGGGCTTTTCATATTCTTTATTGTTTTTTACTGACAAAATGTTGCCTGGACTTTTGCAGTTTTGTGAAATGAAACAACGGAGAAAACGATATATAATTTAAGCCTCATCCACCTCAGTGGCCTTTCCTTCCCGTGGCTAGTTTTGGTCAGGGTGTAATGAGTTCCTGCTCATCGATCCGTCATAAGCAGGTCTGGTGATTGAACATGACCCCACAACCAAAACGCTACAACTCACTCGGGCCCCACGCCGTGTGCACGTGATGGCAGGGCAGCCGGGCCATCCATAATTGGACCCGGCCTCTCAGAGTTGGGCCAACAGAGAAAAGATCAAAATGGGTCTTTCCAGAATGGGTCGGGTCTGCCGTAGCTTTTACTCCTCTGCTGGGAGGCCACGTTTTGACTGCAGACAGCTCGTGTTTTTCCCACGAAGCCCAGTTCCTTTCTTTTTCTTTCTTTTCTTTTTCTCTCGTTTGATGTGGAGACACAATCACTCAAGGTCTTGGTACTTGAGTCCTCAACTTCTGGTGCTTGTGAAGCCAGATCTTGCTGCACACAGGCAGAGGGCACACACACACAGACAGATACACATGCAGACACACATACTGATCCATGCTCACACACAGACACATGCACAAACACACACACTGTGTGACACGTGCACACAATCACAAGTTCTGATGGAAAGGGTGTGAGTGTATATATTTATATATTTGTGTACGTGTTATCTCCACGGTCATGTGTTCACCATCACTGCACACACACACACACACACACACACACACAGACACACACGCACGCATTGTTTATTGTCTTTGCTTTTTGGTAAACGCTATAGTTCCATAGCTGTGACAATCATTTAAGACCTGGAGTCCCTCCATACATTGCGATGATCATAACCAAAGGATAAATGGCGTCTTGCTGGTGAAGATCCCCTGTGAAGGGCACTGCTGATGTTTCTGTCGGTCGTTTTCCTACAACGGCTCACAGGTGTGAATCTGTGTTTGTGAGTGACACATCCCGCCCTTTGTTCTAGGCTGCTTCCCGCTTCCTCACATCAGGTTTCCTGGCCATTCTGACCTCTACGCATACTGAAAATGTTGTGACAAAAAATTACTCCTTTTGGAACAGATTACGTACAAATGAATTCTGGGACTCATATAATTCCTCAGGAAAAAGTATTCTTAGATGCTCCACTCTCTTTTTGGCAGGTGGGGGGATACACTGAAATTTTGATGGTGATGGGGAAGGCAAGGCTGGTGTGAGGACATTTTCCAGGGAGCAGAGGATGTGAGTGATGGAAGGGTGCTCAGAGGGACAGAGGTGACCTCTGAGGTTGTCGCCCTGGGGTGGGGGAGACATGGGGCACTGGTAGCAGCAGGGTAGGTGTAAGCAGAAGGCGGCTCTGACCTGGGCTCCTGCACCAGGGGTACTGACCAAATATGTCCACTCTGTCCTTGGGGTAGAAACCAGCAATGCAGAAAAAGCCCTGGGGAATGGTTGGTATAACTGTGCGCTAAGACCAATAAAGATCTTACAGGAGAGGAGGAAGGCTGGGAGAAACTCAGAGAAAACTCCTAGGTAAGTGCAAAGGAGGAAGAAAACCAGGAAGTGATTGAAGCAGGGGGAGGGGCGGGGGGCGGGGGAGAGTCACTAGTGCGGGGCTGGCCTCTGGCCTCTGCCCTTGTGCCATCCACCCAATTACCCGCCGCCTCGTGGCTACGTTTACACGTGTTAGCTTCTCTGCACTTTCACGGACACTGTTCCACTGTCTTGAACGTTCACCCCCTGCTCTTTAACCCCTCGTCCTGTGGGCTCCTTCCACTCCGCCATTCAGCACTTGTGAAATCTGCCTGCCGGTTCCGGTGACGCTGCCCTCCTGTCCTGTCTTGCATCCTTTCCTGCGTGCACAGCTCACTACAAGCCACCTATGTCTCCTCGATTTCAAGAACTCACAGTCCTTTGCAAGATCTGTGTTCAAAGCAGAGACAAACTAATTCTGGGTAAATGACCCTCAGATGGAAATATGTCCATGTTCGGCCACGAAGTCCAGGGAAGCAGGACCCACCTTCAGCCCCCAACATCACCTGCTGGGCTGTGTATGTTCACTCCTCTTTCAGACGGTGGATGGTGAGCAGCAAAGAACTGCCCTCCATGAGAGGAGACATTAAATGGTTCCTCCATCTACCGGGGTCTTTCTGAACCAGTACTGGGTGGGGAACAGAGCAAAACACCTTCTGCTTAGGCTTGAGGAGGCAGAGCCCTGAGTTCTGGGGACAATGGACTTGGCAGGGCCGGGGCTTGGAGAGAGTAGAGGTAGGTAGGAAAGAGCTCCAGAAGTGTGCATGGGGCCCCAGACATTCTGCTGACATTCTGACCTCAGCTTCACCCCTGGTCACTCCCAGAGTTGACATGGGGCAGGAGGGACTCTGGTTCCACCCAGTGTACTAGACACTACTTCCAAGTCAGAAGACATTCAGTAGACACCCAAGAAAAGTCTCATCTTAGCACTAAGGATAAACTATGCCCAGAGCAAAGGCTACTTTAGCCAATCCACAGGTCACTAGTTGTCTGACTAAATAAAAGCAAACTTGATCATCCTTTAGAGAGTTGGCAAACTGCAGCCCCATGGCTAAATCTGGCTCTCCACCCGGCTTTGTCAATAAAGCTTTATTAGCACACAGCAATGCCCAATTTGTGTGCACATTGCCTGTGGCTGGTTTTGTACAACCACAGGGAGACACCTGGCCCAGAGAGTCTAAAATATTTACTGCCTGATCCCTTTGGAGGAAAGGTCAGTTTCAAAAGAAGAAAACAAATGAGAAACACAAAAACATTATCCTGGACCTTGTAAATATTATTTTCATATTGAACTCGGTTGGAGTTCCTCGTGGCTGAGTTAGTTAAGAACCTGACATTGTCTCTGTGAAGATTCAGGTTGGATCCCTGGCTCCACTCGATATGTTAAGGATCCAGCATTGCTGTGACTGTGGCATAAGTCGCAGATGCAGTTCTGATTCAACCTGTAGTTTGGGAACTTCCCAGGTGCGGCTGTAAAAAGCAAAGAAAACATATTGAAAGGGGTCAACATTTGGAAGATAACACAAAATTGTGGGTAGAAAATCCAATCCCAGCATAAGAGACACCAATAGATATCAGTTTCTATGGATCATTTATTTCTCTGTCTACCTGCCTACCTATATATCATCCATCTACTTACTCCTCAATATAGTGGGATAACTAGAATGTGAACAACTAATTCTTCTGTCTTCTTTAAATCCATAGATTGCCTGTTTTCTTAAACATTTACTGATTAGGTATTAGATTGTTTTTTAATCTAGTAAGTGAAAATACTTTCTTATTTTTAGCTGTCGTTTCTTTCCCTGTTTGTAAGAATGAACGTTCTTTCAGATATTTTATTGCTATTAACTTTTTACTTCATCTAAATGTCTGCTTATATCTTTAGAATTTAGTTTTAAGTGTTTTTGATGGGAATGGAGTAGGCACAGGTAGTTGTAGAAGTCCCAGTCGGGGACCATAGATAGAGAAGGAAACCTAGGGAACTTTGGGAGATCACTGTAAGTTAATAATGGCTCAAGAAAGCCCTCTGAACAGGAAGGCTTGCTTGACTAGTGGAGGCTCATTTGCCTCAGGTTGTTGGGTGGGGTTGGGATGAGGCCTGCATTCAGGTTCATACCAAGGGCAGGAATTTAAGGACCAACTTTCTGCTGATTTGAATACACACCTTACCAGATACAAAGGAGGAGCTGCTACTCCCAGAAAGAAAGAGGAGGTCTTTTCTGACCCCCAGTCCACTTGGAGGATAAAACTGGGGGCAGAGCCTCCTTGCCTGCCCACTTGCTTGTAGCATCCTATCGTAAAAAAAAATCTATTTCTTGCCTATCACTTCGTCTCTCGCTGAATTCCTTCTGCGTGAAGGCATGAAGAACCTGAACCTCAGTAAGTCCAGACCCTGGGTGAGTGATTCTAATTTTAAAACTGCGGGTTTAAATGCCAATCTGGGTTTAGACTGGGTTTGAGTCCCAGCATGTGGGTTCAAATCCCAATCTGTGTTCTGGTTAGGTTCAGGCCATTAGTGTTGTCAGTTTCATTTTTATTTATGAATCATTTGTTGTGTTTGTAATAAGTACATCCTTTAGTCTCTTTTCATGTTTTGGCCTATAAATGATTCATAGCTTTTTTAGCAGATTAGTTATTACAAATCATAAAACATGGACAATATTTTAGTTCTTTGAAAAAGTGATGACAGCTGTACATGTGTTTTTTATGAAATTTTGGAACCTTTGGTCAAATGGATAACTTTGTGTAATAAATTATTACTGTGCTAGAAATGTGCTTCCAATTTATCTAAGTTATTCTGAAGAAGTATGGAAAGCTCATGAGGAGCTTCAAGGATTATATTAAACTTAAAAAAAAGCCTAAGGAAAAAAACTGTCACAAAGTGGTAATGTAGGGTATGTCCACTGCAGCACTATTTAAAATACTTTAAAAATGTTCAAGGGTAAGGGAATAGTTAGATGAATAACAACACACCAAAAAATGAATTTGTATTGAAGCTATCAAAATAAAGTCTACATATTTGTAACATTATTTTCCAACTGTGCAAAATTATGCCTTATATTAGTGAAGACAGGAAGGAAAACAGAACAGAAAAATGGGTGATTTGTTAGGATATGGGAATACAGGGATTTTTTTTGAAATTCCATTTATTTTTAATTCCATTACTCGTATCCTAAACTTTTTCCCAATAAAATCTCAATAAAAATAACTCCAAGAAACAGGAGTTCTTGTCGTGGCGCAGTGGTTAATGAAGCTGACTAGGAACCATGAGGTTGCAGGTTCGATCCCTACCCTTGCTCAGTGGGTTAAGGATCCGGCATTGCCGTGAGCTGTGGTGTAGGTTGCAGACACGGCTCGGATCCAGCGTTGCTGTGGCTCTGGCGTAGGCTGGCAGCTACAGCTCCAATTCGACCTCTAGCCTGGGAACCTCCATATGCCATGGGAGCGGCCCAAGAAATGGCAAAAAGACCAAAAAGACCAAAAAAAAAAAAGAATTAAAGCTGAAACTGAAATTATTTTGGAAGAGTTTTTTGGTTTGTTTTTTTGTTTTTTTGTTTTTTTTGTTTTTAATTAGTGAAGGCTAGTCTATTACATGCACGTAGAGATGCAGACATTTTCCAGCCTTATCTATCCGTGTGAGGTAGGGTAACATGTTTCACAATCGCCCCTTGGTTCCTATAACGGCACTGATCTCGCCAAATGAGTTTATTCCGAGAGTTACTTTATTTCTGTTGGATCAACACCATCTAGCTGATACCACACACAACATGAACACCCCTGCTTGCAAGGAGCTTCCTACTTAAAGGTGTAAAGCCATAAGAAATAAATGTGCTCATAATAAAAGTGTTCATCCATATCACCCCAAAGAGCTGAAGTTTCTAATTAGACCTTTAAACACACAGTCAATGTGACCAGGATGCGAAGTGTGTTTCAGTTAATGTTACAATTAGAACATTGGCATTTGCATTTACTGGCTGTTTTGTGCTTAAATTTGTAATCTTAACTTTGCTTTAACAAGTTTTTATGTTTAATTTCTTCTCCATTTTTTGAAATAAGGGAAAGAAACAGACAGTACTTAATGGTGTTTGCATTTAAATAGCCTGTGTGGGTGGAGAAGTTACCACCTCATTGAGTTGAGTAGATGGAAGAAGAGAACAGACACTTCTGCTGCTGGGGCTGGGTTTCTACCTTCACAGCAGCAGATCTGGTTGTGTTCTGTGGTCTGAAAATTCATCGCTGAAAACAGGGAGACTATGCATTACTAAAATGTTTTGGATTTGACAAGAAAGGGATAAGAGTGTAAACACTGGAGTGAAAATACTAAAATAGAATTTCCTCCCTCCATCAAAAGCTGTGTGTACAAAGTGCAAAGAATGTGTTTTAGAGCTGAGCTACCAACGGTGATGGATGTGTTAAGACCCAGAGAGCTGAGCCCACAGGCACCTTGCATTATCCCAATTTCCACAACAGCATCTGCAAGGGCCAGGGCGACTGGGTCAGACTGCCCTAAGAGGTGGGCAGCTCTGGTTCTTCAGCTACAGCCTGGGGATGCGATCTGGCTGGTGATACTGTCACCAGTGTAAGAATTAACATATGTCTTTTCTTTCAGAGGAAGTCTTGGTTACTCCATTTTGTTCCTGCTTCCTTGGAGACACTCTCCTCCATCCCCCTCTTGCCCTCTTCTCCCAGTAACAATTTGTTTCAAATTAGCAAACCGAGAAGAATGTGCACCCTGACCTGACCAATGGGAAGGGGACAGGTATACCACCTGCGTTAGGGATAAATGGGAGGGGTCTTCCCTCTTTGGCACACCTTGCGGGCACTTGTGCCCTTCTGCAGAAGTAAAGAGCCTTGTCGAGATCTTCCCATGTTCATGTGTCTCACTTTCCGACACTGATGATCGAGCCAGAGTCACTTTTCCCCAACCAGGATCCACCTGGGACTCCCAGATCAAACTGGCTCTGAGCCTGTGGATCTGGGGCAGGCACGGCAACTGACTGGTGAAGGCTCTCCTGGGTGGCCTCCACTTCAGCCTGATGATTCCTCTTCATGATTTCTGTTTCTGTACCTTTTCCTCTCCCTCTGGGCCTTTTTCCTCCATGTAACCCCACATTTTCTCCAGCATCACAGAGCCGACAGGAGGAGGGGAGAGCCCCACTCCTTTTTGATGCTGCTCCTCTAAATGGGGTCCCTAACAGAGCTATAGTGACAGCTGCGACTCACAGCACTAGACACTTGGAGGCTTCCAAAAGCCCAACCCTGGGGACACAGCTGGCCGGAGAGGATGGGACACAGCTTCTGCTGGGCAGCTGGAGGACTCAGAGACATGATGGGGATTTGGAAGGGGAGAAAGGCAGAAAGATGGAGGAATAAGGACGTATGGCTTAATAATGCAGGAAATGCCTAGCAGCTAGTGATCTGGAGCTAAGGGTCTCAGAAAGGCTATTTGTTTCTGAACATGTGAGACTGAAATGCTTCTGCCAGAACCTGTCTCTGGGAAGGACAACGTCAGGCGTCCTGCTGCTCGAAGGTCAGTCCTGGCCTTTCACTGCCATGGGTTTGTTTCCACCACTGTCTTGTGATGGCCACATTGGTCTGGGGTGTCTACAGTGGCTTCCATTGATGCTTCGGGGTGATCTTCAGCAAGCCATCGGGGGCGGGGGGTTCCTGGAAAGAGGGTGGGCGTCGACTCCTCAGGCACTAGCCCAAGTTATCCTTCTGTGGTTCCTTGACGACCTGTCCTTGGAGAAGTTCATGTTCCAGGAGCTTCCTGCCTCTTACCTATGCAAAGAATAGTGGTTCCTGCTCTTGCAGGAGGCTCTAAGGAGGTATGGTACTAAAGGATCTTTATCAACTGTCACCTATCGCTGCTCTATGTCATCTCTACACCAGATGAGCTTTCAGAAGCTACTGTCTGCCACCCTCGAGCCCTGCTGGGAGAGCCTAGCAGAGGCCCTGACTTGTTTGGTTCCACAGAACCCAGTGGGGCCGAGTTGGGACTCAAACCCAGGGTGTCTGCACCCCAGCCTGTCCCACCTCCTCCTTCAGACCCTTTGAGGCTGTATTTATAGAGAAACCAAGTGAATTACTGCAAAGAATTTCATTCCAAATTAAGTAAAAGTATGTTTTTAAGAGGAGTAAAGGTTTGGGGGAACATTAGGTTTTCAGTTTAGAAGGGGACCTTGAAAAAAATTAAATTTTGGACGTGATATGAAAGTCCAAGTGTAGCTGAAGGATCATGTTTATATCATATCTGTATGTGCGTGTGTACATGTTCACTCCATCATGTTTATAATTTTTGGTGTTTTAATTTTTAATATGCAACTTCTGTATAGAACTGTAATCTTAACACTATGCATAGGAGTTTCCTTTGTGGTACAGTGGAAATGAATCTCACTAGTATCCACAAGGATGTGGGTTTGATCCCTGGCCCTGCCCAGTGGGTTAAGGATCTGGCATTGCTTTGAACTGTGGTGTAGGGGGCAAACGTGGCTTGGATCCCACACTGCTATGGCTGTGGTGTAGGCTGGAAGCCTACACTGTGGGTGCGGGCCCCTCCCCCCAAAAATGCATACACATAGCATTTGACATTAAATATTACTCTTTCTAGTAATATTACATAATCACTCTCCATATTACTACACAGTCTTTACTGTTTTTAAGTATACATACCATTTAATAGCTCTATCATTGTCCAATTTTGGGTATTTATGTTGATCATCAATTGGAACTAATATAATTCTTTTTTTTTTTTTGTTTTTTTTTTTGCTTTTGCTTTTGCTTTTGAGGGCTGTTCCTGTAGCATATGGAGATTACCAGGCTAGGGCTTGAATTGGAGCTACAGCTGCTGGCCATAGCCTCTGCCACAGCAATGTAGGATCTGAGCCACGTCTGGGATCTACACCACAGCTCATGGCAACACTGGATCCTTAACCCAGTGAGCAAGACCAGGGATCGAACACATATCCTCATGGATATAAGCTGTAACCCGCTGAGCCACAACAGGAAGTCCCATTAATATAATTCATGCTTCAATTTTTATATATTTTACACTAAGCTCAAAAAACCAATTTTATAAGTGTGTTAGATTTTAAGTAAAAATTTAAAAATTGCGTCTAAGGGCAATTTTTCAATATCTCCCTGTTCAGTTGGGAGATAGTTCATGATAGTGGTATTTAGCTAACAGTGTTTAAAAAATATCCATCCAGTTTTGAAAGGATTGGTATAAATATCAATGCTTGTTTCACTTGCTTTTTTATCGACTCAGCACAAATTACAAGACAGAGAAATCACATGAAGTCACTTCAGTCACCAGAAGGCACATCACTGTTAAAACATGGAGAATAACTGGTCAAATTCAGGCATCAACTTGTCAAACATCAACAGCAGTTCCTTCCAGGTCTCACTTGTTTTTCTGAAAGCTCCCATGGCAAGGTTGCCACAGGAAAATATCAAGGTCTGATTTATTCATTTTCTTCTGGGATCTTCAATTGGTACTTAATGTGAACTAATGCGAATTGCATGTGAAGACACCTTACCCAGGGTGGCGGATCTCCGGGTAAATTATCCGTGGTATTGGGAAATCGCAGGCCGTTGACTATCCCAATTTAATTTGGGCAGGACAGGACATTTCTAATAATTAATACTGTAATAACACTTAATGATCTGCACTCATGCAATCTGAAAATCCAGCTAATGGTGCAGTTTTTAGTGATTGCACAAACAGCAAGTTTTAAATGTGTCAAATGCTGCTATTTCAGCATCCCGGTGCCACGCAGGAGACCCTGCCCGTGGGGCTCCCACTGACCCCGACCCAGAGCCTAGACACGGATGTGACGAGTCGTGGGCTTGATCCCCAGGGAGGGGCTGCCCGTTTGGAACTGGGTCTGAGGCAGGAGAATTCGAGGGAGCTGTTGCTTCTTCCAGATGGGAGCTACATTTAAAAGCTCTGATGAGTCGCTAGAGAGGAAGCAAAGAAATTGGAAGTAAGAAACAGGGTTGCAAAGACTCTTCTACAAACTTCATTAGAGGGGAAGTGATATTTTGGAGGCCTTCCCAGCAGATAGCGATGCATTCATTAACTGTACCCTCTGCCCATCTTGTGTTCTGTTTGGCAAGACACAAATCCCCTTCTGAAAACTCTCATACAGACACAGGTGCTCAGGACTTTTCTGGAAACCCCCATTTTCTGGATCTAAAGTTTATAACAAGATATTTTGTTGAGGGCTGTGGTATTGTTTTGTTTTCATTTTCTTTTTGACACAATACTAAATGGTATACCATCTATTATTTTCATATGAACAGAAAATAATAAAACTGAATTTTTAAAAATGTAGTTAAAATAATTATGGTAGTTGTTAGTGTAATAACTAAATGTTGCCATTTGTGCACACCTTTACTAATGCCTGCATTTCAGGATTCTAATCACCAACCGTTATTAAAAAGTAGGGAAGACACATAAAAGAGGGTGCAAGGAAACCCCACTGTAACTCCAGACCATTTACAGACCTCTTTCCCGCCTCACTGTGCCCCTGGGTGCAGAGACCTGATCCTTCCCTGGCTGATCTTCTCGTTTCCACGGGTAGATGGAACACCGTCCACTGTCAGCTGGAGGTGTGGGTCCACAGGCAGAGAGGCATTGATTCATGCAGTGTTTTAAAGCCTCTTTGACAAACATTGCCAATTCAAAATTGCTTTAATTTTAAAATTCACTTGGTGCTTTTTGCACAAAAGGAACACAATGACATCTTTTTAGAAGATAAGGATTGGTACTTACAGTTAATATTGTAGATTATTAAATTTCGCTTTTCTTTTCTACTTTAACTCCAAAATATGGAGTCTGTTTTTGTTGTTATTGTTTGGTAGGAATTGGATAAGTTCTTAGAATAGACACTTCTGCTCCTTGATGCATGAGTCGAATCCAGTAACGAAATCTGTGGGCTCAGAACAGATCTTACTCCCTCACCGAGCCAGGTAAAGGAGGAGAGGATCAAAGAAATCAATGCTCTGACACCAAATGCACCAAGTAGAGCACTTTCTAAGTTTCCCAGAGAGCTCTGTCCCTCTGGGAAGTTCCCTTTCCCTCTCCATCCTCTGGCCTGCACACTGGGCTTGCATAAGAGGCAGGTTCTCATTAACAGCAAGAATTAAATTAACTACTTAAACAAGTCAACTCCATTAAAGAAACATTAACGGTGGCTCAGGACTCAGGAGATGTAGCTTCAGGACTAGGGCTTAAGCCCTAAACTCGCCTCTGTGTAATCAGATTTGGCCCTGCGAGCTCAGCTTCATGTATAGGGGTCTTTCCAAAAAGATCACTAAAGGAATCCGTGCGCCCCTACCATGTTTGGGGTGGGATTAACCCCATTTTACAAGACGGCTAAACCAAGTCAACGGAGCTAGTTATGTGCCCCCATAGCAGCACCCCCTCCCCCCCAATTCTTCAACGCAGACACCTCAGCTGGGAACAGGGACACAGCAGGTCACAGACAGTCATGCAGTAGGATGCACCATCCTGGAGGTTTGATAAGGACCCACTGGGAATTCTCATGCGAAGCAAAACTTCTACTCCCACCCATTGAGTATCCATCTAAACTGGTTGCCTAGGTGATAAGTGTAAGTCCCAGGTGAAGCATTAGGACCTCGCTGCCATGCAGAGGAGCGTGAACTTCCTGGGGCGTTTCTGATGGGAGCATCACTCGCGATGAGGGTCGCGGAGGGTGAGACAGCACCGCGTATCGCTGTAACACCCCCGACGCCCCTCCCCGCGCCAACACAAGGACCTCCAGGTGTCCCTCCGCCGCAGTCAGGCAGGTAGAATCCATGTAGGAACCGTGGTTGGCTTTTCTGTCCTTGAGGGAATATGCCCTTGCAAAGGTGTGCATGTACTTATGAGGAAACTGCCAGATTGGCCCAGAGATAAGCTCTCTGCTGTGTGGATAGGTGATGACCTGAATTAATTCAACACGCTGAGGGCATACCTTGTGTGAGGACAGTGCGATTTCGGGAGGAGAAGGGAGGTGCAGATGCGGAGAGCATCGTGTGGTCCTGGGAGGTTAGTAAGGTGGACGAGGTTCCCAGTGTCCTGGCCCCGGGGCCGAGGCCAAGGCGGGGAGAGGACCACGAGCGGGAGGCGAGGCCCTCTGTCCAGCGCGGGAGTCCGGACGCCGGTGAGACGGACTTACTTCGCGCCGCCGGCTGTGGGGTTTAGAGTGCGTGGTGAGCCTGGTGGCAGAGCGGAGGGGAGGGCACACACGCCAAAAGACTAGACTGCATGACCCGCCCAGGTACCCTTTTAGTTGCAACCTTGCTCTCTGCTGTGGGACGGATCTTGGTCTGCAGCACCAACCAGCACACAGCTGGGGCCCTGCCGGCTGTGTCAGGGGGCAGGAGAGGAAGGTCAAGGGATGACATAGCCAGGCTAATATGATGCCTTCTAAACAAGGCAGTTTAGTGACATCAACAGGGTTTTGAGCCTGTGCAGCCCTGTAACACCAACTCTTGGACAAGATTACAGAGCCTGCCTGGAGGCAGGCATCCCTCCTCACTGTGCTGAGTGGGAAAACTGAGTCTGGGGAGCTGAGTAGTCCACCATGGAGCCTCTGCTCCTTCTCCTTTAGAAATGCTTGGAAAATCTGTAGAGTAAACAGTGGTAACAAAGATGTGGTTGGAATCCTTGGCTTTCCCTCTGTTCCCACCTGATAGCTCAGGTTGGGGGTTGCTCTGGCCCAGAAATATGGTGATTCTCTTTATTTATACAAAGCAATTTTGCTAATTTTCAACTTTAAAGTTCAGTTTTGCCTTGTAGTTAAGTAGCCACATGGCCCATCAGCTATGTTAGTTCCCCCACTTCCTGTGGTTGCTGGAGGAGGGGACCCTGGGGGCTTCGTGCTGGCTGTGTCCCCTGGAAGGCAAGGGCTGGCCTGCTGGCCTTGGAATGAGAAAGGACCAGAGTTTGCCCAAGTCATATCCCAAGGCTGTAAAGGATTTGTTCACAAGATATGGGAAAGTGGCCACATGTCCGTGGATTTTAGTTTTAGGTGGAAACACTAGGCAATTTAAAATGAATTTTGAAAAAGTTGACTTTGGAAGCAAGGGGCTGAGTTGCTTTGTAGACCATTGTTCCAACACCAATACTCTCCTAGAAACATGCCTTTTCCCTCACAGCTTTCTCTGTTTTAGTACGAACTCTCTGAACGAAGTAGACAAACGGGTCCATTTCTGCCCAATCTGGACGACTGTTGTGATCACTCAGTCCCATCATCAGCAGCATCACAGCCCATGCTCTGTGCCTGGATTTTTCTGATAGTCCTAGAACGAGGGGTGCAGGGGGTGCCCAGGACTTCTTTGAGGAATGCTCTTTTCTGTTTGCTCTTACCTCGTAGAAAGCTGAGGTTTCCAGATCTTGCAAAAATCAATGAGCTGAATTTCTTTGATTCTGTGCCTTGAGCCTCAATTTATGGACCAAATAACTGGGCCGTGTAACAGGTTTTGCAAGGGGCAGATATATGTGTGTCCGTTAAGAATTTAAAATATCTGAATGGTTGAATCGTGCTCGTTTACCCGGATCTCAAGCAGATACTTCAGGATCATACGGAACACAGACGTGGCTGAGGAGGTAACTGAACCACGGAGGTTGACACTGTGGGTCCTGGCTCCGGTTCATTTTAAATAAAAACAAAAGTAAAGCACAGACACACCTTTCATGAAACGAGAGGAGGCATTGATAGGTTTAAAACATACAGAAGAATACATTTATAGATTTTTAAAAGAAGTAGATACTGTTTTTGTCTTGCTGTTAAGATACAAATACAATGTGAAATATTGTATGGTTGACCTATAAATATTGGAATGGTTATACCCATTTTAAATCTCAGAATTAGTTCACTTATAAAATAAGCCCAAAATAATTTCAAATTCTCGAAGACTGACAGAAATCATAAGGCATTCCTATAATAGGTATGTCATAATAGGTAATATAATTTTACATTTCAAATTTGCTACTATAAAGTCTAACGATTTAACTATCAATATGTAGTAAACACTTTTTTTGCATTAAGATGTTCATTAATTTGCATTAGCATTTCTGTAATAGATTGACATATTTAAAATTTTTCTCTTTAAGTAGATTTATATTTAGCCAGACATTTGTGCACCAGTTGATGCCATCATGCCCACTACACTCACATATTTGTGTCACTATGCTCTCCAACAGCTATATGAAAAACCTCAGCTTGTGCTATTCTACTCCAAGCTCTTTTCTTTCTCTTCTTAAGGGTGATTTATCCATGAGCATGAAATGGTCAGCAACTGTAAAATTTGAGCTCTGATAGCAAAGGAGGAATTCTCATCAGAAACAAGACATCGGGGGTGGATTCTTTTCTCTTTTTTCCCCCTTTTCTGAAAAATTCTTTTAAAATCCTACCTCTTCCAAACATGCCTTTGAGATTCTGTATGCCAGAGGAAATCATCCACATCAATACTAAAATAAATGGAAAATAAGAAGCCTCATGGACAGATAAATGTGCTGACTAGCTGGTCGGTCAATATGGTTTCTAAGAAAAAGCAGTATCTATTTGTATAGAATAAACTGTCTATACAGGTATGGATTTAATCAGGTATTCTTTGGATTAAAAGATGCTACTTGACAACCTATTGATTTTCCATGTGTTTATAAGATGCGTCCCATTTTATCTTAACATTAAAAATGTTTCAGATGCTTGCTGAAATTATTTATTGGGGAGAAATACATTTTTCAGGCCTCAGGCCTGCAAACAAAAAAACGTACAAGAGATTTCCAACCTTCTCACTGGGATCCACTTAAAATGACTGCCTTTATCTAAGTTTATTTTTAGGTAACATTTCAAGAATTTTTAATGAAAGTTCAGTCTTGGATGAATTACCCTGCCTGGAGGAGCCACATCACAAACACGAAAGTTATCTTTGAAAGACTGACAAACTCCGCAATGGAGCTTTAGAAATAATCTCTTCTCTCAAAAGGACTTCAGTTCACATCAAGCCCTGTTTCCATTGTTTTCAGATTCTTTTCAAGGTTAGATCAGAAAATTAGTAATTATAGTTAAAACTAATAACAGGAAAGTGTCAGATTCTGTAGAAGAGACTCCTCGAAGTGAATAATTTCAGTGCGCCTTTGTAGCAAAGATTAAACAACTGTAGTCTTCCCCCCTAGTGTTTATCTGCTAAAAATAATGTCTTGAGAACAAATCAAAGATTCATAATGTAAATATAATGAACCTGAGTGTGGTTGGGGAGTGTAAGTAGAAATTTGATGATTTTGACTAGTACTTTAGATTATGTACTGGCTTTTTCTTTCAACCTTGACATTTTATCCCATTTTTTTTCCCCCCAAATAGACCTTTATTTCTTGTTGTTTACCAACACAGCCATCTTTATAAATTTAAATTTCTCATATTAAGATTTTGGTGCATGTTCAATATAATTTATGTGAACATATACTGGGGGCCTAAGTTAACTGGGGAAGGCAGTAAGGACTTATTTAATTATTTTACTTGATTCTGGGCTTAGGTTGAGTGGCTGAATTTTCACTGCCCTGATGTGTTGGCCAGATTTGACATCTGGTTGCACCTAGGAGCAAAGTGATCTTGGTGAGCAAGTGGGTGTGAACTAAATCATGGAGCATCTTGGGCTGGTTGAATGGGCCACACTGACTGTACTGAGGGATGAGCAGGTGCCCTGGCAGCTCCGGGCCTCAGCATCCTGCTGGTTGTGCTTCCTAGTGATTGTGGCGGGGGGGGGGGTTACCCACCCTCCAGGCCTGTTGGAGCCCCTGCCTCCCTTGATGGGAGAAAGAGCCAGGGCTCTATACTGAAGGGGACATGCACAGTGTGCCTTTGTTTGCCCTTGGCTGTCACCTGGCTGGTGCCCCCTGCTCCCACACCTGGAGTGAAGGTCACAGCTGGCCCTAGGGGACCCTGTGAAATCCTTTGCCCAAGGCTCCTGGCACTGGGGGAGGGAGGATGGGCGGGGACCTTGTGGGGGCTGCCAAGGGGACCATGTCCTTGGCACCTGGGGTTCTGAGACAGCCAGACTTGCTCATCTGTTAAATCCAGGCTGAAGTCCCTAGCACCATGATGCATTGTACGTGAGAGTAGGTGGGAGATTCTCCAGTGAGCAACAGACAAGAAGGAAAGATACCTCTGGGGTTTGTGTGTTTTGATCACTTTACCTGCGAGACAGATGACTTGTGTCCCCAAGTCTAAAGCCTGGCTTGACCTCAGAGATGATTAATAATTAAGCCATTTTTAACCCAGTTCACTTTTCCAATGAGGAAATTTGAGGTTCCACAGGCCAAGGGTCCTGCTCTGCCTTTAGTCTCAGAGCAAAGGCCAGATCCTAGTGTCCTGGCTCCCAGGGGGATTAGTGACCCTTTCTAGTGGGTTTCCTCTCACCTCTCTGTTACTTCCCCCTCTTTTCCTCTCAAACACTGATCTTTTGTTTCACCTCATAGCTGTGGGAAAACCACACTTGATCACAGCCGGGGTGTTTCTTGGGAAGACTCTGCCCCCGTGTGTGTAGGTGTGACACAGCTTCTCTTTGAACGTGTGTGTCCTGATCAGGGCCTGCCCGGAAGGCGCACACACAGTCCATGGAAGAAGGTCCTGCAGCCCTGGCTGCCATCATGGGCAGAGGACAGTGTCTCCGAGGGATGCTGAGACCCATGCAAGAGCTGGGCAGCCCCAGGACTCCGTCAGGTTGAGTCCTTCTATCTTCGTGATCTGCCAGCTTCTCATTTTATAGGGTCTCAGAGCTGACCGTGATGGATCTTCCCTCTGACCTGGGCAGTGTTCAAACAGGCTGTCCTTCCGTCTGTTCCCAGGCTTCCCCGCGACACTAAGGAATTTAGGGTCTGTTACCCTAGTCCAAGTTTTTCATTTCCATCACTGTGCACCACACACCCAAACCCTTGACATTCGTAGGTTTAGCCACGTAGGGTCTGATCATTTTTCATAACCCTTGTTTCCTTGTCAGCATGTCACAGCCAGTAAAGCACTGTTGGCTCTGTCCACACATATCAATCTTTTCTCAGCTTCACCTCACTGCTATTTAATGCCACTTTGCTTGGCCACTGCACTCAGGAGCTTAAACTACCTTGTGTTGGAAGGAACGCATACTTATTATTATTATGGAGGAGTTTGTGTAAGATTTCCCCCAGCACAGGCTGACAAGCCGCCTGGCACATTGTCATTTATCATTGTACACTAGATCTGTCAACTAGAGAAACAATTTCAATAAAAAATTCTGCATGAAATTACTTTGCCGGAGAACAAACTGGTTCTGCCTTTTGTGTGTACTGCTCTGTGTCTCTGTGTCATTTTTTTTTCTCTTCTTCTTCTTTTTTCTTTTTTAATTTTGGCTGTGAAAGGTACTTAATGTACCAAAAACAATTTGTACAGACATTATTTTACCAATTGAAAGCGTGTACGCCTTGCTGAGGTCCCCTTATCTAACTGTTGCTAATACATTCTCATGCTGTGCTCTTACGGCTTCATTTTACAGTTGAGGAGATCACCCACTCCATGCTGTGTTGGAAATGGGACCCTCGTCACTCGGGTCCGCAGAGTGCAGTTAACATGGGAACGACAAGCAGCAGAAAGTTGGAGCATTAAAGCGGCTTCATTCCCTGTGCTTGTTGTTGCAGACGTGGCTGGCTGGGTCTCTGTGTCTCCAGAAAGCATCCTCTCTGAGCCTGGGGATGCTGCGTGTATGGGAGGGCAGGGTGCCCGCATGGACAGCATGGCCAGGCAGGCTTCCAGGGAGGGGTGTCCGTGCATGCGGGCACTGAGCCCTGAGCTCGCCATCCTGTGTTCAGGCAGAGAAGGCAGAGGTAATTTGTGTGGCTCCCCAACAAGCCGTAATTGTCCTTCCGTTTGCCGGCTCCTAGGGTGAGCCCAGTAACGAGAAAAGACGGCAAGGCCCGCAGTCCGTAGAGCCAGCTGGGGCCATAATTGCTGTGAAATTACGGCCTGGATGGCCGAGAGGGAGCGCCCAGCCTCCAAGGGCCTTGTTTTCCACCCCGTCAGGTTTTCACCCAGCTATGACTCTGTCGTCATCAGCTCCTGATGACTGTGCTGACACCCCGGTCAGAAAATGAATTTTTCACTCCGCACTTGGTTGACTCCATTCATAGGGTGTAACTCTGTCAAAAAAAAAAAGTGCCGCTCTCAGGACTGCTCATGCATTGGCTTGTGGTTCCTAGACTTTCTGGAAGCTCCCTGTTGGACCCAAGTCCCTCTCTTAACCGCATGTCTGATCTTCTCTGTGGGGCCAGTGAAAAGGGATGGTCCCCCTGTGCTTCTAATTCAATTAAAATTAAAAACAGCCACAGCAACCACTGCCTTTGCTGGCATCCAAAATCTATGCAGAATGCAGAATATGTATATAAAAGAACAATTGAGGCTTGACCAAAAGATGGAATTGGATATCAATCTTATTTCTTACACCTGGAGTGGTTTTAAAGTCTGTGAAATACATCTGGCTCACCGTAATATCTAAGGGACTCCTGATGCAAAACAAAACAAACCCACAAAACCAAAAAACAAAAAACTCCAAAAAAACCCAAACTCATGGGGGCCAAGGAGCAAGGCCAAGGTACAAACCAATCCATGGTAAAGACTAGGACACATGCAGAATGATATATGGTTCCCAAACATTATCTTCCTTGGATTTGCAGAATGGGGAAAAAAATCTTAGTCTATAATCATTATAGTAATGGAGATATGGAAGCCAAGTTGTTACCAAACATGTTTGCTCGACAGGACTTGTTGAGTGTAGTTATTGGTCAATCAATGTCTAGAGACTAAGAACTTGGCCATAAACGAGTCAGGATAGCCTGGGGTGAGCCGACTTTAGGCTGTGTCTTTGCGCTGAACACTGAGCCATATGGGAGGCAGTGGGAAGGCTCACAAGAGTCATGTGTGATGGAAGATGTCATGTGAAGGAGGCACAGAGCTCATCACACTTTCAAAGACACCTGCAGAAAGGCCACCAAATGCCAGGGACTGTCGGGGTGGAGGGTGAGCAGCAGCCAGGACAGAGTCCCCACAACCAGGGGCTGATGGCCACTGCCAACCAGAGCTCCAGGCAAGGGGTCTCAAATGTCAGCACATCCAGGGACCACTTGCAGATGTTGAAGTACGGGCTCTGACTCAGCAGGGGTGAGGGCTGCATGATTTGCATTTCTCCATCATCTTCCAGGTGATGCTCATACATTCCCTAGGGTCCCAGGTAAATTAGCACTATTTTGGGCACTGCCATTCCAAAAATGTGCATTTCATTCTCAGTGGTCTTGCTGGACACTCATTAGCTATCTTAAATGAGAGCCTTACCAAATGGTACACAGTCGTTTAAGAGTAAGACAGATCAGGAGTTCCCTGGTGGTCTAGTGGTTAAGGATTCGGCATTGTCACTGCTGTGGCATAGGTTTGACTTCTCACCTGGGAACTTCTCCATGTCATGGGTATCACCAAAAAAAAAAAATAAAAAAATAAAATTAGGCAAGATCCAAACAAGGTAATTCTGGAGCTGGCTCAGAATATTCTCTCCTCAGTCTTGCCTTCTTTCTTTCCAGAGCCCATTTGCCATAGTCAGCATTTCATGAACAGTCATCTGAAGATGTTCCACAGGGTGTTAATTATATTCTTCATTAATTATCATTTCATTCCACAATACAACTGATGTCTTCTGAGTGGAGACTGTACCAGCCAAAACTACCTCTTCCTTGTCCTTTCAATTTGCTGCTGATAACTACCTTCTCTGGAGCCATGTGGCACTTCATGGTGCTAGTTGGGTCCGCACCACACAAGCATCACAGTCCCTGACCACCTTCCTCAGACTCATCGTCCAAGGGTCTGGGCTACACCCATCAGCTCAGCTCAGGGCTATGGAGATGGGTAGCCTCCCAACTCCCCTGCGGATCATGCTAACTCTTCAGGCACTAGGTCCTCAGAAGGATTTTGGAGGTAGGAGCCACAAGCAGAGCTAAACCCAAGACAGAGTTTAAGATCAATGCCAAGGCCAAATGCAAATGGTAGACACTGAGTTGATGAACTCCGTAAACTGGAGGCTGGTCTGCAACCACCTGGTAGCTGGTGTGGAATGGGCTGTGTCCACATGCAGGATTACAGACTTGATGGTGTGTGCTTGCCCATTAGCACCATGAACCTGGGTTCTGTGTTAACTCATAGGCCCAAAGACCATGTTTCAGTTATCCAGAGTTTGGCACAAGTGTGTAACTAATTCTGTGACATGAATGCAGAGTGATGGTCAAAAGCCAAGATGAAAACATCTGGGTTTGAAATCAAATCTGGGCAGAAGGACGGAACTGAGTAATGAACACTCTTCATAAAAAAGGTCCCTTTACGTGTTACTTTTATGATCAGAATTGAGAAGGTCCTAATCTATGATTGAACCAGTTATACCCAGAGTGGGTGGGAGTAAGGAAAACGCTTCAGCCTCTCTCGATGGCTTTCCTGGCCTCTGCTAAGCTCTTTGCTCAAATAACATCCATGAGATGCAGAATAACATATACTTAAAGGACTTATATAGGCTCTGATGGCTTGAAAATTCAATAGGTTTCTTGTTAGTTTTCTCATTAAAATTTGTGAAAAAAATGCAAAAGTAAAAAATAATAAGAACAAAATAACAATCTTCCAATGCCTACCATCCAGAACTATTGTTTACATATTTATATATTTATTTCCAGTCTCCGTTTCCTTAAGAAAATCACTCTATTGTTTTTATATAAAGTGCACATGCATGTAGTTATAAACAATTCAAAAAAGGCATAACAGCTTATATGTGCAATACAAATTCATAAAATTGTAATAAGAAATAAACTTTATAAACATGAGTGATTTTTCCAGGTGGATATGCATAGATAGAAAGATGAATGGTGATACTTTTATGAAAATAAGATAATGACATATTTTACTTTTATGAAAATAAGATAATGACATATTTTTAATTTTAAAAGAAAATTAATTTATTTGAATTGAGAAAATGGAGGTAAGATAAAGAAAACCCTAGCAATTCAGATAAATTCTGTTAGCTGAGTTTTCCATGTACTTAGCAATAATTAGCACTGACATTCTGAGAAGCCTACATATCTTCTCAATATGGTCAAACTGATGGCAGGAAATCAGTGCTACTGAAACAATTTTTAAAAGTGATTTATTCTGACCTCTGACCTCCTGCACTTGCTTGTGGCACTGCTGTTATCCTTCTGGAACTTTGAATATTCTATTTGCCTCTCTCCTGCATTAAGAACCCTATTTCATTCCTTTTCGGCTTAACTCCAAAGGTGAACAGGAGTTAAGTCTCTTGAGCCCTTAATCCTGTGTTCATACTTGAGCTGGGTATAAAATTCTAAGCTTTCAACTATTTTTCTTTGAGGATTCAGGAGGATTGCTCCACATGCTTGTAGCTTCTGCTGTTCTTTAGAGACTCTTGACTCCTCCCCAGCACCTCATCTTTCCTCTCTGGATGTGTTTCAGAACCCTCTTGTGATGCCTTTGGTGACAAGCAAGGATGCACTTTGATGTGTACCACTTAGAATTCATTTTCCTGGGTCACCCATGTCATTTCTTCAGTTTGAGGAGATTTCTTTACTTCATTTTATTGTGAGTTTCCATTATTTTATGGTACATTCTCTCTTGATTTTTAAAAATTGCAGTTTTTGCACTTTCACATTACACACAACCTCTGATTTTTATTGTATACCTTTTAGGACATTGAGGTAGAAGTTACTTGGTGACACTGGGGGTGGAGGACACATGGTCTTTGGGGCCACACATGCCTGCTCCTTCCCCAAGCTTGTGGTTCTCAAACATCATTGGGAACATGGTGTTGGAATGCTCTGCCTGATTGGCTTAGTGTGGCTTCTTTCAGCACCCATGCTGGATTCTACTCCACTCCTGGCTCTCTCGCCTTGGTCCCCAACCCTGACCAGTGCCCTCTGCCTCCCACCCCTCACCCTGCATCCTGCTTCCAGCCATTTTGCTGGGCATCCTCACAATAAAAACAGGCCCAAAGAGCAAGAGGCATGGATTGTGTAGCTGGCCTAAGCCCAAAGGAAGTGGTCCCACAACAGAAATAAATATTTTTAAAATTACTATAAAAGTATTCAACTTAGAGCAACATAATTTCATTAAAAGCTGAAGAAGATGAACATGTTCTATATTATTTTATTTTCAAAAGGCATTTTCTTTTCTATTTTCCTATGTTCTCCTTACACTTCAAAGCAGCTACAGGATGACATTCATCAAAAATAAAAAACAGAGCTGAATGAAACTATAGTTTACAAGTCTTAAGTGAAGCAAATGTTTTAATTATCTTTTTTAATTCAGTTACTCTGCTCTTTTACTTTCAATAATAAGTGAATTAGGTTTCATTTCCTTTTCCCTTCTATACCTCAATGAAATCTATATTTGGGGAGATGGAAGATGAAGTGGGAAAGAGAGGGGGTTTTGTCTTTTTCACCTGCACATGTCTCTGGACCATCTCTGCTGTGTCCTTGGTCAATTGTACTGGAAGGGGAGTCCCTGTGATGAAACCACACACCTGAAGTGCATTAGTTAAGGGACTTTGGCTAACATGGAAGGAAGGCTATACTTGTGTCCTTTTGAGCTCTATACTCAGCCCTGACTTATTAAAAAAATACAAACTCATTTAGAAATCAACAAAGATACACTCATCTACATTGTAGATGCCATGCTCTCTGGATGTGGCTAGTACCATAGACAACAATTTTATTAGTTTTTAAAATTATATCTACAGACCATAATTACCTCTACAGACCAGTGTTCTGAGGATGGAAATGCAAGTACCTGAAATAGATAAAACAGTGCTTAAAAAGAACATATTTGAGAGATTTAAACTACTGGGTGTTAAGACACACAGTTAAAGAGTTCCTGTTGTGGCTCAGTGGGGTAAGAACCCAATATAGTGTCTGCAAAGATGCGGTTTTAATCCCTGGCCTCACTCAGTGGGATAAGGATCCGCTTCCACAAGTAATGGTGTAGTTTGCAGCTGCAGCTTCCACTCAACTCCTGGCCTGGGAAGTTCCATATGCTGCAGGTGTGGCCATAAAAAGATAAAAACACCTACCCCAAGCTACACACATTGAAGCCGGATGGCACCTGGAAAATAGACCACACCATCTGCTGTTATAGGAGGCTACAGGCCCCATCATTGAAGCAATGCACTTCTGGCTCTTCCAGCTCATTCCATCTTATTGTTGGGTTTCTCTGCTGTGCCTGGTGGGACAGCTAACTCTTATAGTGTTTGCTTCAGTCACTGTCCTTCTCTTTGGGGGCTTTTCTCATTCTTTTTCTTTCCATGTATGCTCAGCTCAGCACAGCTGAGGATGGGTGGTACCAATTCAGTGAGGTGGAACATCGAAAGAACTTTTAGATCTTCATGTAAAGATAGCTTTACATCTGGAGTCCTTACCAGGGGTTTTTGGCAACAGTAGATGAGTTTCCAAGAATTTGTAAACTTTCTGAAATTATACACATATTTTGCCCTATTTGGTGATAAGGGCAGTTTTCCAGGTATGAGGCTCCAAAGATTTTTTATTATATTCTTATAAGGGATCTTGACCCAGTGACCTTGACCGCCAGTCCCTCTGTCCTTTGTGCTTATTTTTCCAGCTCTGCACATTCATTCTCCTCCAATATATGAAAGCCTATGATTTCAGATTCTACCACCGTTGACAAAAATATTTCCAACACCTCCTTTCTCAGTGTGGATTTATGTATAATTTCCCTTCTAAACCACACATGAATAATTTCAAAGAAGCAAATGACCGTAAAAAATGCATTTCTTCAGGCCTTGAAACTCCACTCCTATCCTCAAATATTGAGTCAAGTCTCTTGGGCTATTATCACTATAAGTGCAAATATTGTCTTATGCCTGCAGAAGTACATCTTACCTCATTAGCCCTGAAAAATGTACTATAAACAGGCATTTAAGGGCTAAGGGAGAATTCCATGGATTAGAAAGAGAGTCTTTAATATGAACAATATATGTGTCATTACAGTGCATCTGGCAGGACAGGAAGCATGGTGATCATCTGTTTTACAAGTCTTCTCTGAAATTATCTTTTGGATGATTTCATATAAAAGACAGTTTCTGATAAATCTGGCTCAACAATTAATATGCAGTGCAAGTTGTGATTAGAGGGGTTGAATTGGAAGTAATGAAGATTTAAAAATAGAAAACAGATGTAATATTTTAAATGACATTTTCTTGGTACTGTATTTATTTTCCCCTTTCAGTAATTAGTAAAATGTTTTCAGTTTTTTAAAACAGCTTATTACTGTGAACACAGTAAACCCATATGCGTAAAAAAAAAAAAACGCAAATAAGAAAATCGTGAGAAACAGATGATACATACTTTGGGTTGTGTGAATAAGGAGAAATAGTGGAAAGATAGAGCATCACAAAAATACAAGGCCAAAAATATAAATCATTAAACTAATTCAAACAGGAGTTCCCATCTTGGCACAGTGGTTAACAAATCTGACTAGGAACCATGAGGTTGTGGGTTTGATCCCTGGCCTCACTCAGTGGGTTAAGGATCTGGCATTGCCGTGAGCTGTGGTGTAGGTCACAGATGAGGGTTGGATCTGGCATTGCAGTAGCTGTGGCATAGGCTGGCAGGTAGAGATCCAATTAGACCCCTCACCTGGGAACCTCCATATGCCATAGGTGCAGCCCTCAAAAGACAAAAAAAAAAATTCAAACAAAAGTAACCATTGTTCAAGCAATTATGTGAATCTGTCATTTGAACATTTTTTAATTTAATTGAGCATAAATAATTTATGTTATGGAGTGGAAGGTTATAAGTCAGAATACATTTTATTAGACATTTTACAAAATTTGTACAATTTAAATATTGAAAAAAAATCATCTGCACTCTTGTCTCTTGTTCCTTAGAGAGCCCAATATGACCAACTGAAAATTCAAAGCCAGCAAAGCGAGTGTATTTGGAACCATTTAGAAGTGTTGGATGTGGAAATCTATTTCTTTCTCCCTGGATGCACTGGAGACTGCTGGAGGGCACTCAGACTGGCAATGGTTACAGTTCTCAGGGCTGGCCAGGTGCCCACAGGAACAAAATAGCCTCCATGTATCTTAAAAGCTCAAGAGTTTTCTGGAACTCTCCCCTGAATAATTTCAGAACAAAGTTATTGATGTGTTTAAAAAATAGATAACATTGATAACTTTGTTTTAAGGAGATGTCAATTTTAATGGCTTTATTTTTTGGTTAAATCTGTGCATTTTGGTTCCACCTATTTAGAGTCTAAAAACAAATAAATAAAAGAATATAAGTATCTTGGTATCGACTCATTAAAAGAAAGCAAATAGTAGAATCAGTAGTTATTCTCTTTTCTAAAGGTGTTGCTATTTCCAGGACCGGGAGATTCAGGCAAAGCTGGTGGGCAGTATGGATGGGGTTGGGGAGGGCTGGCAAGGGACAGAGACAAAGCACAAAGAAAAGTAAAGGTTTTCCTAAGACAAATTATTTAAAATACTAGGAAAGTGCATGTTCTTGACTGGAGCACACTGGGTGTTAAAATGCCTCTTTTTCAAATGCTGCATCATGTTGCTATCCATCTCTGGTGACAGCACCTGAGCAGGAGTGATACCTGGTTCTTGTGGGCTCCATGCAGTTACAGTCTTCATCACAATGTGCAACTACAGGACCCCTGCATCTCAGCAACAGGAGAGGCTTCATAGTGAGAGGTGCAGGCACAAGGGGGCACAGTTGTGATGCAAACCCAGGCAGGGTTACTCCTGTCCTCATGGAACCTAACTGGGGGTGATGAGAAGGGGCATGTCCCTCACCCTGACCCTCTGTGACTTGGGCCAAAGGGGGACAGCTTGATGTGGCCCCCTTCTGGAAAGGAGTGTCAAAAGCTTAGGAGAGGGGTGCTGGCCACGGGTGTGACCACAGGACAGAATCTCAGAACAAGAGGGGGAGCTGGCCTGGAGTCTCATATTGGCCAAGAAGGCCAGACCCTAATTGGGGTGGGAGGCCGAGCATGTCCAGAAAAGAGGTACAACCATGTTTAAGAGCCAAGCAGTAAGGGTCTCAGAATGTTTTTTTTCCTTTAAAACCTTGTAATTAGTTGAAATTAAGTCAGGGCCAATATTTTTGCTTGCTGACTTTTAGTCTCTGTTTGGTTTTACAATAAAATGGTCTTAAATTGAAGCATGAAAAATGGATTTCATGACAATTCAGATTCACATCAAAAGGAAATCTTGTTCAGTTAATTAAAAATGTATTGGTTAAGATTCTCCTAGTTCACAAGGTACAGCTAAGTGCTGAGGGACCATGAAAGAATGGACACATATGCCTCCTGTTTTGCATAGTGCAGGGGACTCTACCAAATATTCTGTGATAATCTATACAGGAAAAGAACCTGAAAGAGAATGGATGTGTGTAGATGTATAACTGAATCACTTTGTTGTACAGCAGAAATTATTACAACATTGTAACTCAGCTATACTTCAATAAAACTTAAGAAAAAAGAAAACATGGGAAGATTTGTGAAGCTTGGTTTCTCCTTTTGTTGGTTACTTCTGGGACACTTGTCAACATAAAAAAAAACAATAAAACTCTATGTATGTGGGTACCAGTGGCTACCAGTGGATGCATACACCCTAGGAAAGAATCAGAGAGTTTGACTATAGGTGAGTAGAAACTCCCACAACAGAAATGCAAATAGAAAAAAAGGTTAGAATAGAACAATTAAGAATTATGGGACAATATTGAAAAGTGTAAGGTATACATTATTGGAATACTAGAAAGAAGAAAGAAAACAAAGCTGAAGAAATATTGGAAGTAACAATGGCTTAGAACTTTCCAAAATTAGTGATAGGCACAAAACCACAGATCCAAGTAGCTCAGAAGAGAACAATCAGGATAAACACATATCATATTACAACTACAAAAATCAAAAAACAAAAACCTAAAGAGAGAGCGAGTCTGGAAAAAAGGCCAGAGTAGCAAAAACAACAAACACAATAACACAAAACACCCAACTGGCCCAAAAAACCTGTAGAGAAACTCCTGAGATGTGAATTACAGCCTACTACTTATCAGAAACTATGCAAAGAAGAAAAAAATGGATCGAGTCTCAAAGTGATGAAAGAAATATATTACCAACCTAAAGTTCTATATCCAGAAAAATACCTTTTGAAGATGAAGAAAAAATAATTTATCAGACTAACAAAAATGTGAGTATTCATCATCAACAAAACTTCTCTGCAAGAAATATTAAAGAAGTTCTTCAAGCAGAAGGAAAAACATACAGGTCAGAAACTTGGGTCTACAAAAAGAAGAATGTAGGATAAGTCATAAGTGAAGGTAAAAATGTAAATATATATATCTCTATCTATCTCTTATTCTTAACTGGTCTAAAAAGTAATTGTTGATTTAAAACAATGAATTTAACAATGCCTTGGGTAATTATGACAATAGGCAAGAAATGACCACACTGCCACAAGAGAGAAGAGGGGCAAAACACGAATACTGTGATATAAAGTTCTGCACTGCCCAAGAAGCATGGTAGGTTTACATGAAGATAGAATTAAGTTAGTTGAGAATATTACTAATGTACAGAATTAAATGAACATGTAAGAAAAGAATAAAGATCTAAAATTGATAGCTTGAGCTTCCCCCTTTAAGAAACTAGACAAAAGGAGGAATGAAGCTAAAACCAAGCAGAGGAAAATAAATAATGAAAGTTAGAACAGATAACAATGAAATTAAAATAAGAATACGGTGGAGAAAATCAATGAAAAAAAAAAGACAAAAGTTGGCTATAGAAAAAACTTGTAAAACTAGGGAAACTCTGGCCAGGTTAACCTAGAAAGACATGGGGTTGGGGAGGGGGAGAGAAAAAGAAAGAAACATAATTGACCACATTGGAATACAAGAGGACACCAGTAGTGATCTCATGGACATTAAAAATATAATAAATGGATAATGTGAATGACTCTATTCCCCCTAACTTGGTAACATAGATGAAATCAATTATTTAAAGAAAAACACCATCAACTATCAAAACTCATATTTGAAGAAATAGTTAACCTGAATGGCTTTATGTTTATTACAATGTTAAATTAAAAATTAATTAAAAAGAAGAAAGTATCAATCCCTAATGTTTTCATGGGTGAATTCTACTGCATAAGTAAGGAAGAATGATATCAATTTCCCATAATCTCCCCCAGCTGGAAGCATGAGAACTGCAAGAAAGAATAAGGATCACTGAAGAGAAGACAAAACTTATAGAAATTTTTTCCACTTACTCCAGATCCCACAGAAATACTTATAGACTCTCTTCTTCAAAAGTTCTTATCTTTTATGTGTGATTACATTATGGATATATTGTTCACTACACTGAAGAAATAAACATATAGAATTTCATGCACCTGTATTTGCCACAGTGGAGGGAATGGTGGGGGAGGGGAGCACATCAGCAGTTTTGAACAAACACTTGATAACGTGCGATCTTCAGACAAAGACCTGGAGTGGCCATGAAATCACCAGCCATATTCTTCTACCAAGGCAGTAACTGAGAGAATAACTTTATTTTACAGATAAATTGAGGTTGGATATGAATGGTAGTCCTAACTGGCGCGCACTTGGCCAACTCTGAGTAATCAATGCCCTGCATCTCTCCATGGTCCTTCCTGACCCACAGTCAAGACACATGGGCTCTTGAGCTAGTTGACCTTCCTCCTTGTGTGTGTCTCTTCCACCAAGGATGGGCCAACAGGGCAGTTGAAGCATTGAACCCATTGAAAGCTGCCTCTTTGAAAAAGTCCCAGATCCTATAACCAAAGATGGTATGTTCTTGTTGCTAATTTTATTCCAACATGATTTGATAATGTTTTCAAGATGATCAGCTCACACTAATTGACAAATGTTTCACACTTGACGTTTTCTTTCCAGTAGGACTTAACACCAATTTAACTTTTACAAATTCAATTTTTGAAAACTATACAATAACATGTAACAATTTAGCCATGCCATGTTTTTACTGGTTGGGAGAATACCTCTTACTCTTTGGCTTGTGTTGAGTAATGAGATTGACTGCAAACAAAGACAGTGCATTTATGAGACTGTGTGGTACTTTGGAAAAATTACAACTCTTGAGCTAAGCTTACACATTTCCGGATAATGGGAAGTTTAGCTTAATCATCACTACACACTCTTCCACACATCCTAGGCTTCATAGGGTCCCCAGGTTCTTTGAAATTAAATGTTAAGCCCTGGTGCAAGACGTGGCCTTGACATACAGGTTCAATTCCACTTCTTGCTGGTTCTGTTCAAACCTTAGTAGGTAATCAGATAATCTGACCCATCTGGTATTCTCTCCCACAAGCAATGGGGGTGCAGTTCAGGTGTTTGTTTCATGAGGAAATTACTGGAAAATGATAGTCTGGAATTCAACCAACACCAAATTATCAACCTTCAGCACCAGGGCCATAACGTGGGTGGGGGTTGGAGGCAGGATGGCAGCCTCTCACAAAGTGATGGATGGGGAGGCGAGAAATGGACCAATTGTGCCATCTTTTCTAAAAGCAATGCTCTTTGCAAGTGTAAAAACGGGACCCAAGTTGAATGTAACAGGACCGAGCAATGCAGGAGTGCACTTGCAAGAGTACTGCAGCCAATGGCTGGGCTTGTTTTTATTGACGGCATCACAATATACTAACATGAGGTCCGCACACCATATGCACAGGTGGAAGTGTGAGCATGAGGGCCATTGGAGCTGTGAATTTTCCCAATGAACTACACTTACGGAACCGTGCTGCATAATTTGAGGCAGATTCATAGCTGAAGAATTCTTGAAGGAATGCCTACAATTACACCTGTGCCTCATTAGCTAAATTGATATTTGCCACATTGGAAGGAGAGCAAAATAGACTGGAAAGTTTCTTCCATTAGAATCCAAAAAGAGCACAGAAAATGTTAGTCAGACTGGGGAAAATGTTCCAAATTCTCCCATATATCATAAAACAGAGGAAAAAAGACACAGGCTAGTTTGAACCCAGGAGCCTTCGAATCACAAACAACAGTGTTTTGTTAATAAGTCATGTGTATGCCCTTCCTGGTTGGTGAGTGTGATTGTAAGAAGTGTGACCATCTGTGTGGATTTCCGTCATTTCACATACAAGATACGCTGGCACATCTTAAACCATTCTCTCTCTGTGTAAGTGTACACATTCTTTGTTTGCAAGTAGCAAAAATCACTTCCTTTTTCTAAATTTGAAAGTTTAAGAGCAGATTGTGTGGGGCTTGACCAGTGCTAGTGCTCTTAGCAAGTTAGCCCCATGGTCCATGAAGGATTGAAAGTTGTCTTTGGAGGCTAGTTGATAGTTCCTCATTCTGCTAGGTTTAGCTCTCAGCTTTTCAGGTAAATACATGTGGAAATGATGAAAAAATACTTCCTGAAATGGGACCTTTCAAAACCTCAAGGAACTCCATATCTCAGAAAATGTATCTAGAAAATGTTCACGTTCTTTCAAATACATTATGGCATCACTGCTTAAACAAGCCATCTGATCTCTTTCACGAATATTAGCTTTGCCCATTTTCTATATGGACCAAATATGAGTGATGAGAAGTCATTCCTGTGATTACTCTGTCTATTCAGGCTGTAACAAGGTGCTATGGATGGAGTGGGCTATAAACCACAGATAGGTACTTCTCATGGTTCTAGAGGCAGGAAGCCAAGGAGACAGTGGATTTGGTGTCTGGTGAGAATTTTCCCCTGGAGGAAGGGATGGGAAAGCTCTTGGGGTCTCTTCTAGAAGGACACCAAACCTATCGTGACCCCACCCTCATGACCTCACCACCTCCCACAGGCCCCACCTCCTAACACCATCCCACTGGGGGTAATGACTTTAACTTTTAACGTATGATTTTTTTGGGGGGAGGGCACAAATATTTAGTCTATAGAAGTCATTAAAATAAATTGTCATTTATTAAAAAAATTAAAAACACTGTAGCAAAAGTAGCAATGTATTAAATGCTGTCTGCTGTATATGTAGCAAAGTGATGTTAATATAACAGTGTAAAATGTGACCTCATCCTTTAGAACCTGTGACTCACTGAGTTATCTTCCAAGTCTAGCCCATCCCATCAAGGTGGAGGGGATGTGAGCTGACCCACCTGGCTGCCACCTCCCACTGTCTGTGAGCTTTGCCCAGGCTATCTGGGCTGTGACCTGATTTCCCCGTGGGGCCTGCTGGCTACTGCCTGGTCTGGCATCTCTGTCCATGGTGCTTGGCGTGTCCAGGCAGCACAGGAGGGAAGATTCCCATTTTGCTCTTGAGCACTGTGGGGTAGAGGTCATGGAGAACCTCTTTGGCTGTTTAAGCCAGCATCTTCCTAGAGGTCAAGACAGCAGCCTTTCTCCAGCAGCTGGGGAAGGACTTCCAGCCTCTTTGATTCTTTGTCCATCATCCACAGCCAGACCATCCCTAGCCAGAGGAAACTCCATCTTCTGGGTCCACTTCTTTCAGATATTGGCCCCTCAGCTCTCTGAATTCCCTACATGGGCCTCTGCAATGAGAAGCCAGACACTCTGAGGGCTCCCTGGTGTCTGCCTTATAGGGTCCTGCCCTGGCAGTGCCCACAGACATGTATCTTCTCAGATGGGAGAAGAGATAGCGGAGGATGTTGGAATCAACCAGGTCTGAAAGTGCTCAGTCATTGACAGACACTCCCCTGGGCCTGCGACATTGCACATGCTATCTTCCTGCTCCAAGGAGCTGGCTTGAGCTCAGCCATGATGTCAGCAATGAGGAGACCTGGCTTTAGTGAACCGTGGGAAAAAAGAGGCAGCAGGAGAAACAACAGGACATAGAAGGACACATGCTTTTTGTTTTTAAAATGAAAGTAAGGCAATCCCATTTTTTGCCTCATTATTTCTTTTATAAGATGGTTTTTAAATTGAGATATAGTTGACATATAATATTGCAATAATAATACAATATTAGGTGTACAGCATAGTGAGTTCATGACACTGCTGTATTTTTAACAGCTTTGTTGAGGTATAGTTGATGTAGTGTCCACGCTAACAGGGTTTGATACATGTAGACACTCATGAAACCATCATCACAATGAACAAGTGGACATAGCCATATGGCCACTGTCCCCCAGAGCTTTCTGTGCTTTCCGTCACCCTCACTCCTATCGCCAGGTAACTTTCCCTTACCACAGATTCATTATTAATTTTCTAAAAATGTATAAATGGAATCACACTAAATGAACTCCTTTTTGCCTGGCTTCTTTCAACTCAGCATAATTATTTTGGGATTTCTTCATGTTGTTGCACTTACCAACAGTTGATGCATTTTTTTTTTTTTTTTTTTTTTTTTTTTACTGCTGAGTAGCGTTTCATGGTCAGGATGTACCCAATTTACTTTCCCGTCCCTTTTTGATTAGGCTGTCTCCAGGTCTGGCTATGACAACAAATCTTCTGAGAACACGAGTAGAGATGCAAGTTTTTTATCTCTGGATAAGTAGAAATTAGTTCTCCAAAGACGATCCGTGGATGGCAAATAAGCACATGAAAATATGCCCAACACCACCAGTCATTACAGAAACAAAAGGCACAGGGAGTCACCTCTATGTGTTACCTAAATGTGTAAAATTAGAAATGTTGACCAGCCTAAGTGCTGTTGAGAAAATGATCTTTGGGTGAGAAAATGAGGGGATACATCTGCCTCTTCATTTGGAACCATCAGATCCTCAAGCCTCAAGTGCTGGGCAAGCCCCTGGTTGAGGGTATTTGTGGGTGAAGGAAGGTGGGGGGCTGTGCAAGAGGAGGTCAGAAGAAGGCCACTGGTCAAGATAGCTATAGAGCAATCTTCCCTCTTCTAAGTGGTAAAAATTAAAATTGATAACTTTTTATAAATCTTTCTTTAAGTCCAAGTGAAGCAGGTTAAGAGAAAGTGGAATCATAAGTGGAAAAGTGGAGACACAACTAAACTTTATTCAACCTGTGAAGCAAGAAATGTGTCAAGAACTAGGTGGGATATAAATGATAATTAGACATGATGGATCCAGGAAATCTTAAAGAGTTTAAAATGGACCAGACCTGTTCTAGACACATACCATTTGTTGGATGACCTCCATATGCCAGCCGCTGAGCTAAGCATTTTCTATGCAGCATCTCACTTAACCCTTGTAATAACCCTGAACTGTTGAATCCCTGGTACTACCTTCTGTGGGTCACTGAGCAGTTTTCCTTCATTTCTCCACCTTGAGGACAAAACTTACCCATTGCTGCCATCCTATAAGGTGAAAACAAAACTAGGCACAACCAAGGGGCAAATAGGTGTGCCCAGTCCAAACAATCACTCAGGAAAAGAATGCCTCTGGGTAGAAGCAGCATCTGAAGAGGAGGGGCCAGGTGAGTCTGAGGGGGTGAGGCCTGGAAACTGTTTTATGGGGTGTTTGGGATTCAGTCTTTATATCCCTGCCTCAAATGTCTATCTGATGAGTTATTGGTGTGGAGGATGGAAGAACAAAAGAAAATGACGCCAGCAATGAATGACCCAGAGAGTAGGGGAATGATAAAAATTTACCTGAGTTGTTAGCAGCCTGAAGCTTGTTTCCAGGGATGATATGTGGAAGGTGGTAACCTCTTTAAAGCATTAGCTGAGATGAAGGGAGTAATTCTTTCTTGATTTCTCATTTGTTCTCACTCTGAGGTAAATTCTCCATCTCCACTGGATAATATGGAGCTGTATTGTACATCCCTCTCTCTGTCCTTTTTGCTTTGCATTCTCAGCTGGAAATGAAAAGGGAAAAGGAGTTCTTTCACTGGAAACTGGTAAAGAACACACAAACATAATCATCTGGAAAGTTCAGCCTTAACTGCATCCTTTTGACATTTTTGAGTATGTGGGGAAAAGAAAACTCAGTGTCAAAAATGTCTCAGTCTCACAACATTGACAAAAACCAGACTATCTGGTCAACGTCCAAAACTCCCTCCTGGGAAGCAAGGTCTTACAATAAGATTGCAAAAAGGAAAACACATACTTCCGAGCCCGAGATAGCTTTGAGGAGCTGGAGAGCAGCGTCAGCACTGGGACTGTCCCAGAATTACGGTAAGCTCTGGTGTTTAGAGTGCAGAGACAAATCTGCTTGTGTTTACTGGGACCCGTTCTTCTTTCTCACTGCTGTTCAGACACAAGACTGACAGCTGGACTCCATCACTTGGATTAATGGGTTAAAACTTGACATCTTTTTAGTATTTTAGGTTTTATTTTCTTTATCAGCTTGACTTTCATGCTCAGAGTGCTCTCGCCACAATATTCCTTTAAAAGTACACTTGTCAGGCTCCATTTGCCACCAGCTACTTTGATGGTGACATCGCCTGTGCCTGTGGTTTACCTTTTGACCTTATGGAGGCAGCAGATGGGTCCAGTAATAAATCCCGATTATTAGTGAAGGAGCCAATAGCTTGGAAAGGCAGAAATAAAAGTCGGGCAGTTTTACACTCTGGTTCTTGTTTATCTGCTCTGACATGGACTTGCAAGCCTTGGGGATGGGGCACAACTCAGACCACTAGTTCTTGTCCGTCTGCCCCTCCCCCACTCATTTCTTCCTCCATCCCCTGCCCTCCCCCTCCTTCCACTGCTTTCTTCCTTCCTTAGTTACACATTTGACAGGTGCCTGACATCTTTGCAGAATTTTACAAATTCTCACAGAATTCAGTTCCTTCCAAACCTCTGCTGCTATGCTGTGTGATCAGGCCAAACCCCGCAACCTCTCCGTATTTTGTGTTTATTAACAATCCCTAATACTTCATAAATAGCATGTGAATCCAGGAAACACATTCATATCATGATCCATGCTCTTTTATTAATGTAAGAAATCTTCCTTGTTATTTCTTTTTTGGGGTGTGAGGCACCAAGACGATCCTAAAATGGTTTAAACACCAGAGGCTAGGGCTTCATGCCTCTAGCTAATAGCTCATCAATGACATAGCAGCTCCTCAGACAATGGTATGTGGAAAGGAGAAGGTTTGGACTTGGGTGAGCAGACAAGAATCTTATTTAAATATTTCTAGATATGAACACTCTACACTACCACAAAATCATGAATACATTGCCATTTGTGTTAATTTACGAATATTGAAATTCAGTAATTTATGTAAAAATTCAAAAGCCTCTTAAATTTCCTTTGACAAATGAACAACAGGTGATAAAACCTTAAGGCATATTATTGACATGTCACCTTGTTTTTCTAAAGAGGATTCCAGATTGTCCTGATTTAATAGGAAAATTTAGTCTGTTCTTTGCCTTTCAAAACA
Organism: Sus scrofa; assembly: GCF_054392235.1. NCBI lineage: Eukaryota > Metazoa > Chordata > Mammalia > Artiodactyla > Suidae > Sus > Sus scrofa. The sequence goes on from NC_139383.1 coordinate 157,524,532, forward strand.
TTCATTTAAAAGATTACCTGGAAAAAGTGTATTTTCAAAGGATTTTGAAAACTCATGAAGCACTGTTTTTGGTGAAACTTTTTTCACTGTTGAGTTTTCTCTAAGTCAAGATAAGTTTTGGTATCATAAAACTTTTTATTTTCAGTCCTATAATTTCTATAAGTGAAAATAACAGCTTCTGTAAAATTAGCAGTCTAGCCTTTGAAAGATACATAGCATATTTAATATGTATATGTAAGAACTGGACTTTGGGATAAACTGACAAATGATGAGGTTACTACTTTTCTCTATTAAAGTGATAAATATATTCCTGGGGCAAGAAAATATTGTTTTGCAAGTAAAAACTGGAATCATATCTTTAAAAAAAGCACCTCTCACAAAATTGAAGTGTTTTCCTCCTTAATACAAAGTTGACTTTTGGACAGAAAAAGTAACACATAGTATGTTATCTTTAGTGTCACATGTTGCTTGTTAGTCGCTTACAGAATATTTTCTGCAATGCGTTGTCACTCTGTTCCCTTCCTGGTTCTGAAAAGCAGTGAGGGATTACATTAATTCCTTAATGGTCACATCCATGAAGCTTGTTATAAGACCCTGTGTGAATATTAATTTAATAAATCAATAGATGAGGTCGAGCCAATGACTAATTCTACAATAAGTCTTCATAACTGAAATCAGAGGCAGAAACTGTCATTCTGAGACCGAAGGAGTGGGTTCTAGACAGTGAAACATGCAAACAAAAACTTGGTTATTAATTATTAAGCATCTGAGAGCAGTTCAATGGGAAGTTAGTACAATGTAAAATTATTGTTTTCACTTTACTGGCGTAGAACTGTATATATTATTTCAGTGTCTGTGTAGAAATCAGAGGTTGAATAGTTTGAACAAAGGAGAGTATGTGTGTGCGTGTGTATACACTGGGTTGGTGTGGGCGTGTATGTGTTTAAACTGTGTGTGCTTTTTGTGTAAATCCCCAGGTTTTTAGTTTCATTTTTTAAAACATATCCAGGTGTTTTGTTTTGTTCTTTTCCCTTTTGCAGAAAGGAAAATAGCAAACAACCCAAGGCCAAATGTACTAATTATCAATGGCTGCACAAGCCTCCCCAAAGCATCTCCTCTCTAACCCCTGGAAAAATTCTGACATATTATAAACTGCGTGAATTAGTGTCAGTCAGTAAACAACAAATTGGCGCCAGCCCAGTCACAGAGGAGTGAGGTGCAAGCTAAATGACTTTGTGTAGTGACGCCCAGAGCACAAAGCTGGTCCCTTCACCTCACCTTGAAAACATCCACGTGCCCCCAGCGTGGGAGCACCACGGCCAGTGTCCACAGGGGCAGCTTCCCAGGCCCTTTTCTAGTGTGTGAGCGAGTGTGTGTGTGTTTGTGTGTGTGCCTATGATCTAACAAAATATATCAATAAACACAAGACAACAAGTGGCATAGACAAAGCCATCCTGTTGTATTTTTTTTTATTATGGCAACTCTAAGTACTTGGGAGTAAGCACACATATGGTCAAGCTATAATTACTTACAATAACAACCTCCTTGGCCTGTACAGGGAAATTTGTAAGTAAATACATTTTAATAGTCAAAAAATAGCCACATTTCTCTAAAAAAAAAACCCCTTTTTCTTCAAAATGTAAACCTACTACAATGCTGAAGCTTTCTCTTACTAGTAACAAGATCAAATATCCATTATTTTATGTCCCACAGACATTTCAAATTATTTCGGATAAATGTAATTTGGCTTAAATATATCCTGAAAGATTTAACAACGAAATAACCTATGAGAGTTTTAATGTCATTCATCAAGTTTTATTCATAATTAGGTTGCTATTGTCTAAAACATTGTAGGTGCTTGATCAGTTCCGTGATATAGTTGTATTCTTAACTTGGGGACAAAACATGGAAGAAGAGAGAAATATTTTCTCATTCTCAGGTAAGTTTACAAGTAGAATAGTTCAATGCTCTTGATCAGTTCAGGGCTGTTCTTTTATAAATATAAAAACTCTGATGTTGACAGAAATGTCTTTCCTTTGTTTATTCTATTAAATTAGTACAATGCTGGGCAGTGGGAAAAGTTCAGCAAAATGGTCACTAAATGAGAATTTACAAAGTAATGGATAAGTACCCCAAGTGTTAAATGAACATATTCTGTAAAAAAAAAAAAAAAAAAAAAAAAACGTAAAAACAAAAACAAAACAAAAAAAAAGATGGGAGAACGTCTCAAGAAATAATTGTTAGGTTCTTTGGTACAGGAATTGAAATACTCATAAAATAAAATATTTTCCATTTCAAAAGCATTGGGAAAGGGTGGCTGTCACAGAAGAAAAAGAATCTGTTGGTTCTCTGGAATCCACAGGGTCTGTACATCTGTGAAGATTTATGGTACTTAAGAGATGCTTGCACAAGACATATGGTTTAATCATGAGGTATTTAAGCTTTTGCTTATCTGCTTAAGAATTTATTTTTCCTCTAATTCCATTCATTGTTATTCTAAATTGAGCCAGAGTTTGTTTGCCCTAAAAGGATAAAAATATATTAATATTAATAAAGATAAAGCAATTCTTTCAAAGGGTCCCAAACAAAAGTGTGGAACGTCTGATGGGCTTTGAGCAGAGACTGTCCATTTTTGACACCAGGTCGTCAGCATGTCCGCGGACAGAGTCTCCCCAGTAATCCTTGGAGGAAGATAATGAAATGGCGGAAGGACTCTGTGATTTATATCTTGACGTTATTATGTTTGTGTCAGTTCAGTTCTCTTTATTTCTCTAAAAGTCTGCCTTTATCATTAGTCCTGACAAGTCCCTTATTTTTAGAATAGATTGAGGCAAGTGATAAGAACTCAGAGAAGCACAGTTGTTGCCGTTTCACCATATTTCTGTGGTTTTGAGCATTAGTGGATCTCTTTCATAAATGCAAACCATGGGTGTGGATGGTGACAGTCACAGCCAGGAACCCCGACACAAAAGCATCTCGATAAACAGCACCGCTCAGGGAACCAGGTTGACTTGCTAACAAAATTGTGCCTATTCCAGTCAAGAAGCAAAAGGGTGTTTTATCCCCAAATACAAACAAGATAGCTAAGTGGTAAAACACACGGGAGACAATTTCCTACGTGAGTTTCAGTTGGAGAACCGGAAGCGGGGCTGTGATGTGTGGCCTGTCACTTCTAAGAGATGCAACCTGTGAAATTGCTAATATTCTGATATGATATTGCTCACTGTCTCTGACCTATAAAAAATAGCTGTTTCCTATGGTTCAACCTAATAGTTTAAGAACCTCACATCTCAGTATTTCAGGTTTTCCTAGCTCAAAAATTCCACGTCAAGCACCGTTGTCCTCCTGCTGGAGCATGGGGACTGCCAGCTTGGAGAGATGGGGCTGGCGGAATTTCCTCTGATGCACAGGGCATGGGGAGTTCTGCACACCTCTGCCCCGGTTTCTGCTGTGCAGGGGGAGGCGTGGACCCAGCCCACCAAGTTCTGGGAACAACAAGGGAGCAGGCTTGCAGGGAGGGGACACGTGACTGGAGGCACCAAGGCTTATTCAACTGGAGGTGGGCAAAGAGCCGGGAGTCCTCAACCAGGCAGTGGCTGTGAATGTGGGGGTTCCCTGGGTAGCCCAGGGCGGCTGCATGGCCCGGAAGAGCCATGGACCAAGAGTGGATCTTCAGGGACCTGGTGTTTATAACACGGGAGGGGATGCCTCAAATGGGGCTGGGATGGAGGCCCCAGCTGTCCCCACTGTCCGGGATGGTGGTGGGGGGCTGGCTTCGATCTGCCCCTGACCATGAGCCTGCCCTAACACAGGGTGTCTGCCTCTGTTTCACAGGTTGGATGTTTGATCGGAAGGTTCCAAGGCCAAAAACACAGATGTTAGAGATGGTTGGGCCTCCAGCATCAGACGTGAGCCACTGCTATGCTGGCTGGCCTTGCCTGGACCTGTGCAGTTTGCCTCCTGCCTTCACCAGCCCCACCATCCTGCCTGCCACATGGCTCCCCAGGCCCCGCTGCCCATCTTGGGCACAGGTCCTCTGTCTGGCTGCTGGATGGAGGCCCATCCTGGAAGCTCTCTCAGAACCTGAGTCTGCACAGTCTTACCCGACCTCCAGACAGACTTAGGAAGTCACCTGCCTTCCTTCATCAGTCCTATTATCCTGTATTCTCAGTGTGCCTGTGTTGTCCCCACAACCAGAAGTTTTCGGGACCCACAGGTGACACACCCCTGCAACGGCCATGGTGGCAGCTAGCCGTGCTTGCTCACAATTTCTTGTGGGTCCTGGGCTGAGCAAAGGCCTTTACTCACATCAGTTCTCTTGATCAATATCTGATGGTTTCAGTGCCAGGTAAGTGCAGTACCTGCAGCCAGAGAATATTCAGGATTTTAATTGACATATTACATTATTTTAGCATCAGGTGTACAACATGAAGTCTTGGTAATCATATATACAGATCTTCCTTGACTTACGATGAGGTTCTGTGCCAATAGTCCCATCCTAAGTTGAAAATGTCATAAGGTGAAAATGCATTTATGCACCTCACCTAGAACATCACAGCTTAGCCTTGTCTGCTTTAAATGTGCCAAAAACATTCCCAGCAGCCTGCAGTTGGGCAAAATCACCCAATATGAAGCCTGTTCTATAACAAAGTGTTGCCCACTTCATGTAATTTCTGTTCTGAAAGTGAAAAGCAGAACAGCTGCCTGGCTTCAGAACCGTACTCAGTGCGTGGCTTGTTTACCATCACGCTCAAGGACTGACTGGGAGCCCTTGCCACTGACCAGCATCTCCAGACGGGATTGGACGTCACATCACCAGTCCAGAAGGTCAAAATCCAAACCCAAGGTAGGGTCACTACTGAATGGGTACCATATTCACACCAGCCTGGGGTCCAAAAGTCCCAGGTGGAGCCACTGTTAGTCTGGTTCAGTCTGTACTGCAAAGTGATCATTACACAAAAAAAATTACCATACACAGTTACAATTTTTTTCATGCAAAATGACTGCTGAACAAATGATGACACAGAATAATGGGATCCAAAATGGGTGTGAAAAATGTAAAAGTGCTAGCTATTGGGTTTATCTAAATGAACAACAACAACAACAAACCCTGTAAAATAGATATGGTCTCATTTTATAAAACTGAAATATGTAAAAAAGGAAATCCAATCCAGTGCAGGGAAGACTAGCAGACACTGGAAATCACTCCTTAGTGTGAAACACTGAGAATGTGTGTGTGGTGTGTAGGCAAGGAGGTAGGTAAGTACACACACATACATACACATTAAAAGACTCAGAGTGGGAGTGAGAAAAGGGTGCTTATCCAGGGAGAATCGATAGTGGGTACTGAGTTCCAGAAGCCCAGGTGGTACCAGGACTAGATGGGCACCCAGGGTTCTGATTGTAACACTGCTGCCCACGCACACCTTGAGGGTCAGTCTCTTGCTAGACAAATGGGTTGAAGGCCAGAGATGGAGCAGAAATACCCTGAATAAACAGATCCCGTAACACAGGCATTAACGAGGAGGATGAACAGAGTAAGAACTCAATTGCTATTTTAGGAATTAAAACTATTGCGGATGCTCCAACTAAATCGCTATTTTATCCATAAAATCATTACGGATGCTCCAACTACATAAGCTTCACTTACCTATTCATCCTGGCAGAATCTTTTTTTCACTAAAATAGTATAAATGTCTTCAACATGTAAGGTTTCAGAGAGAATCAGTTTAGACTATCATAAACATGCACAATAGGTGAGGCTAGCTCAGGAGACGTGGCAATCAAAGGGCAGCCAAGAACCAGGAGGGAGTCTAACCCAGTGTCTTGTCCGCTCTGCCCTCAGTCGGGACATTGCCTCCCTGTGTGAATAGATAGTGGGCTGGATGCATTATTTATGTCTTTCTCTGCCGACGTTTTCAGTAAGTTTCCTCCCTTTTACAAAGAGTTCTAGGCTTTATGAAGCAAAAGGAAGTGTAGTGAAAATGGAAAAAAAAAAATGGAAAAAGCAAAAGGAAGTGTACCTGACAGGTTTGTGTTTGTCTTTCCTCATGGACAAAATAGCTTAAAGCAAAGATGGGAGTGTTCACCAATGGGGAAGCATGGATAGAAGATAAAAATGATTCCATTCTCCAGCTTAACAGACAATCTCCGAGATCAAAGCCAGGGCTTCTGCAGACAAGTGACCTCAGACCCCAGGTCACCAGGAGACCCCTGCACTGAGCTGCAAAGGTCAGAATGTGTCTTGGGGGAGGGGTGCCTAAGACCAAGATTTTGCCCGAGATATTTGTGTGAATCCTCTGAATTCTGAGTGAGAAAGAAGTAACTCTTGACAACAGTGGTTGGAGGAACACAAGATGATAAAGCCTGTTGAGTCCATAATAGGAACAGAGACGTGCACCCACTGCCTCCTTGAGCTGAATCACAGTTTATCATACTTACATCTTCTTAAGTGGTTTCCATATTGACCGATTGATTTCAAACTCATTTTATGGAAATCTTGCTGTTTAATTAGATTGCTTTCCAGGGCCTTGCAGTCATGCTTTTCATTAATAACAAGTGCTGTCCTGGTCAGGGGAGAGGCTGTTATAACTTTTAAAAGCCCACTTCACATATAGTCGATCAAAAGCCGGAGACAGCCCATCTCAGAGCCGCTGGATCCGCACGCATGGCCACCTCATCAATTAGGAGCAAATGGCTAAGAAAAGATGTATTCTTAGCATCTGAGTAAATAATGGAGATGGATAAATGAAATTTACTAAATCAAGATGAAATACATTTCTGAGCCTGTGTCAGCCTTGCTCTCAATTGGAGGATGGAGATAAAATTGATCTGCTGGCCACGAGGCAGGAGCAAAGGTCTCCACTGGAGGTTGCTTACGCTTTAGTTAATGGCATGTTTGAAAATGATAGGACGAGAGCGATATCATCTCCACTGCATCACGAGTTATTTTTGGTTCTTGGTTGGTTCCTCTCCCTCTCTTCTCACAATAAGCTGAAAGTCAGTGTGGACTCAAGTTCAAAGTTTTCTTTAAGTTCTCTAGAGCATCTCAAAAGTAATCTTTGGCTCAAAATTAAAAAAAAAAAAAAGAACAAAACACAAAATCAAAAAAAAACTTTCTCCTCAGGCAATGCTTGAGTACTACAGGCAGGATTTGACACATGGATATGTGCGAGGCTCCTGGGAAGAGGTGACCATCCCCACATCCTGAGGGGCACTTGTGTTGCAGCTCCAGCCCAGTGGCTCTGAATCTCCATCTGCACTTTCCATTTTAGTAATGACAAAACTCATTTTCTGTCTCTCCCTAAACTGAGATCTTTCGATGGCAAGAAAAGCAGACAAGGTGACCTCTTAAACACCATGAGGCAGCCTGGGTGTGGGGTTTCTGCTAAGGCTCACAACCAGGCACTGAGTATAGGCTGCACATCAGTTATTTATTCCATGCCCAGGGTCCAGGTGTAACCAGCTGCCCTGCAGCCTCCCTTCTCAGTCTCTGCATATTTCCATTTACCTGGGAATATGGGCTCCCCACCAGAACCTGCAGGTGAGGATGGACCTACCCTCCCACTCCCACCTTCCTGGGAAGCAAGGAATACAGCATAGACCCCCTTGCTCAATTAAGGCATGTCTCTGCTGCTGCAAATGCCCAACCCATGCTCTTGCTTGTTGCAACACGAGATCATGTGATGTGGGTCATAAGTATATCTCTCAAATTCTGTGCAGGGCAAGTGCCTGGGAACCCAAATACTTATGCCGAAAACATTGTAAGTTCTGGGAGGTGAGTGAGTAAAATACAGTGCTTAAGGCAGATGGTTTCCTTTAAACATTATTTAAACAAAGAGAACACCTTTCCACATACTGGCTGACGCCTGTATTTAGAAAACTCTTTAACTCTTTAACGGCATCACTCTGGGTATCATTTTCATGCTCCAAATATCAGAGAGCTAAGCCTTGTGCCATTTTGAAATGTTACCTTCAGCTTCCAACATGAAAAAGGCGGAATGAGAGAGGCTTTTCAACTTACCTGAGCTTCATTAATCCAGACTTCAGATAGTCTTCTCAGAAGGGGCAGACATAGAAAATAAGACATCAACAGGGAAAAAATGTGCGTGGCTTTTATGAATGATACGGCCTCAGGGACCCTTCCTCAGCTGACCCCAGTTTATCAAAGGGAGCTGGGAAAACAGAGGGATGCCAATGGCCTGACCTGAACCGCATGCCTCTGCGAGCCACACCTGGTGACGCACGGGCCACAGAAAGTGACAGAAGCTCTCCAGAACCCAGGGCCACCTCCTCGCATGCCAGACCACGTGCTAACACCATTGCCAGGTTGCCCTGCCATTTATTAAACATTTTAACCAGAAAGGAACATTAAAGGGGACTTCAGATTAGGAACACAATTGGAAAACCTCTAAGAAAGGAAATATCTTATTAATTCATTAAGTCAAACTGCTTGTATCTACACTCGTATGACTAGAATTATGGTTCATTAACTTCATTTCTTTATATGAGTTAATTAGCTCAGAGGAGGCCAGAAATTAATTACCAGCTTATATAGTTTGTGCAGAATGGCATTCTGTTTATTTAGTTTCTCCTATTAACTTTTAATCTCTTCAAACAATAAAAGAGGTAATTAGTATTTTATAAACAAAAATGAATGCAACAAAGGCGAATAATTCCCCAATACGGAAGCTCCTGTGTGGACCCTGCTATCTGGGTGGTTGAAGGTACAGACCTCTTCAGCGTTAACTACGGGCCGACGGAGAAGGGGAGCGTGAGAGTCCGAGGTGGGTGTGCTCACCCACCAGGAGAGGAGACCTTCACAGACGCGTCGTGGAGCCCAGAGGAGGCTTTGAACGGTTCCCGCTGTTCCAGAGTAACTGCCTATGTTCTCAACTACAGTCACCGTGTAAACTCTCCAAAGACCTTAGCAGACACCCTTACAGAGCTCAACACCTCTTAAGTGTACTCTTAGTAAGGTATGCACCCTATTGTCATCGAGATGTAAAAATCACAGGCTAGCTCATCTCGTATCACCTGGAATATATTATATATTAACCTAACTTCCGGAGACATAGAGTCTCTTATTTCTATAAAAAGCAAAAGTGACCCTGACCTAAATTTGTGACTTATACTGAAACGGATCATTCCCAAAGAGTAAGACTTGTAGGCATTTCATAAGGATGACCAGAATGGACTGACACAAACTAACCAGGCTGGAGCTTTCAGTGTCTCATGGTCTCTGAACTGACAATTATTCTACCCTTTCAAAACTTCCAAGGGGATTTGCACAGTATATATATTTAGCTTCTTTCTAGCAAGAGATTTAATGAATTACAGGAGTTATTTAATTAACATATTTTGTTAGCATTACATTAATATTAATTAAATATTCATTGAAAAAAAATCAGATCCTTAACAGCCTAAAATCAAGGGCTCCAAGCTGCCTCCCACCCAGCGAGTGCTGCCTCCCTGGGAAGCTGTCAGACAAACTTCTATTAGTAGAAAATGTCCTACAAGTTCTTTTCTTTCCTCCAAAATAATAACTCTAGCTGAAAAGGTCTACTGCATTTGATTTGCCCTGCACTGAAAATGTGAACATTTTCTCCATCTCGGGAGATCAGCTTTGCTGGGTTGTATACATGCCTACATGATTCTGTCAGATAATGGAAGGAAGAAAAAAAATCAGCGTACCAAACCTTTTCAGTCTATAAATAATGTCAAAAAAAAAAAAAAACCCACACAGACTGTATCTTTTTTTTTTTCTTTTTTCCCTGGGAGGAACAAAAACAAAACTGAGACTTAATGAAGGAAACACTTCACTTAGATGAGCACTGTAAGGTTTCCCTTCTATTGGCTGAAGGGTCCCCTAAGCACAGGGTTTCCAAAGGCAGTCAATGCCGGAACTGAATTCCAAAGCCAATTGCATCAATACTTCTGCATTGAAACATTGTAGTTCCCCAGCTATGTAGGGAGCATTAAATTCTTCATTAGAAGGGGTTGAATCATCAAAATTGATTCTAACCTGCAACAAAATAGAATTTTTCTCCCTGAGCTCTGCTCTGCCTGCGCCTTCCTCTGCTTTGTCTTGTCCTCCTGATGTGGAACAGCTGCCACTTTCCCCTGATGCACAGATAGGGCTGGTGCTTTATTGCCAGCATTAGCTTCCTAGCACAAATCACAGAGCTCCAAAGAGGCAGAGAAGCCCCCGTCCGCTCGCCATCACCACGATCTCTAGCATTCGGGATGTGGCAAAGGAAGGGCTTCAGAATGGGGCTAGCCTGAGACCGCGGTGTGTGTGTGGTGGGGCAGCATTGAGGGAACATCCTGGAATTTCCCTGGTGCGATGCTTTCTTAACATTAAAACAAAATGAAAACCTCATGAGTGTGTGGGTGCCGCTCAGTGTTTGGGGAGAGCCTGACAGAGGGAATCCAGATGTGTTTGCATAAGGTCTGGTCCCTGTCCAGCAGAACAGCTTGTACCTCCCCAGGCAGTATAAGAGGAGATCCCAGTCTGAACTCGTCACTCCGTGGATTGCACCAGCCTTGGTGCCCGCAGCAGACAGGCGCTAAAGGCAAGTACGTTAAATGCTCATCGCCACCCTTCGAGTAACCGTTTTGCACATCAGGATTCCACCTGCAATGTTTTAGGGCAACCTGGGCCCACTCTCTGGCTCCTTGCCTGGCCACTGTTCTCAGCAGCGGAGCATAACATCTTGGGGACCTGCCCCCTTTGCTGTGTCTGCTATTCTGTGGCCAAAAGAACCACATATATCCGTCCATGGTCCACTCCATCCTCAGTGCTTCCTTTGCTTCACTTAAATGTTCTAGAAAGAATATGGTGTTTGCTCACTGTCAGTGAGATGTATCCGTTCTTCACATAGAGTGCCCACAAAATGCACCTGCCAAGGGCCTGGCCCTCTTCTCTCATCTGGACAGGGGAGGCCAGACAGCATGTCACAGAGTCAGAGAGATCAAAGGAAAAGGAGACAACGATTGTCACAGAACCACCTCATGTCTGTGGGGAATTATCCCCTCGGGAGAGGAAAATGCTCGGTAAATAGTCACCTGTTCTGGGGTTACTCCACATCACGCAGGTGCAAACATTTCCAACTTGAAAACCTCAGTCTAGGGCAGGTGATGAAAAATCAGGCCACTTGGATACAGATGCATTTCAATCAGATTCCGTCTGAGTCACTGTAATTTTGGGTAAAATAGTAAATTGATAATATTGTTAGATAACTTTTGTGCTGAGATGTTTCCAAATTCACAAATACCACTGAAGCCTCAATGGTCCTGTGAATAGAGAGGGTGTACCTGTGCGTGTGTGCTGGGAGTTTGAACAGGTTTATTTGCTGGTAAATGAGACTGTCTTGCAGCACCAGCCCCAGAACCTCCTTCCTGCCCAGAATGTTCCACCCAATGGTGTGATGCACCTGAGGCCTGGCCAGATACCGATGGAAGCTGTCGAAGAGAACTTACCAGGTCAAGAAACCCCACAAAACAGAACCAAATGGCCAAAGATCTGTGCTGGGAAGGATACACCGTGGAAATCTGTCACCCTGAAGAGCTGGCAGGGGGTCCCTGGTCTAAGGCTCTTGGGCTGACACACGCTTCCCATCAGCTTTTGGTTTTCCCTATGGACCTTCCTACATCTACAGAGCAGGTGCAGGTCAAGGGCCCCTTGTTACCAGATGTGGGTCATAGAGCAGTTTCAGGTCTTTGGGCCCTGATGCCTGATGCTGCTTCACTGTGGCCACCCCAGGCAGACCCCAAGTGGGAGGACCCAGAGTCCTGTGTGTCTCCTAGTCTCTAGTCACTCCAGCCCTGTGGGTGGGAGACCATGATGTTCTTGTGGCCACTTCTTAGGCAAGTATCTACCTGCTCTGACTTTTGGAACTATCCTTGGCTTTTAGATGCAACAAAGATGTTTTGAGAAATGGTATAAATGTCACCCCCACCTTCAGGCTTCAAAAGAATGACATTTTCCTAAGAATATAGGTAAACCAGTAATTTGGTTAGCACAAGTCACTGTGATCTTCTTATTTATTGTCTTTTTATGGCCGCACCTGCAGCATATGTAAATTCCCAGGCTTGGGGTTGAATCAAAGCTACAGCCGCTAGCCTACACCACAGCCACAGCGACTCGGGATCCGAGTTGTATCTGCAACCTACACCACAGCTCACAGCAATGCCAGATCCTTAATCCAATGAGCGAGGCCAGGGATTGAACCTGTGTCCTCACAGGTTGAATTTGTTACTGTTGAGCCATAATGGGAACTCCTGATCTTCATATTTATTTAAACCTCTCCATTAAGAAAACAAAGTGGAAAAAATAATCAGGGCCTGAAACCACACACATCTTACTGACAGGAAGGCTTTATACTTCCTTAGAAGGGAGTGCAGGAACCTCTTTAGGAAGATGAAGGAGGCAGGGTGGGTGGGGGTGGGGCAGGAGGTCCACTGCTGTGCACACCCAGGTAAGGACACAAAGGGATCTGAAGACAATTCCATACTATGGAATTTTAATTTATCCCAAGGCTTAAAAACACCACAATCCATAACATTGTAACCGGCATGCTTCTCATATGACAAAGGACAGTGTCCTCACACAGAACCCAGAGTGGCTGCATGGAGTGGCCCCCCGTCAGAGGCCCCACATACTTGCTACACCCAAGTAGAAGTAGGAAAAATAGAGGGGATTCAGGAGGGCAAAAAACATCATATGGAACACACTTAATCGATTCCCAGTTATAATGAAATTGAAGGAGATTGTGTATTTCGTTTATGCGGATGTGGTGGGGTTCAGTGCTCAGTCAGTGCTACTCTGCACTGTCCCCGTGGTGACCCAGGTCATTCCCATCTTCAAACTTCTGTTTCTCCTGCTTTTCACCCAGGTCATCCTACTGCGCCCACTGGAACTCTGAGCTTCCGCCATTGACTCCGACACTGTTCCTTTCAAGGAAACATTCTTTCTCCGTTGTTCTCTTGTGAGTATGGTACCTTCGATTCTCCACCTTGGTGGGCAGAATATCAGCTTCCAAAGTGCCATGTCCTGAGCCCAGGATATATGAGTCGGTTCCCTTACAGGGCAAGAGGAATTAAGTTACAGATGGAGCGAAGCCCGCCCACCTGCTGACCTCCCAGTGGGGAGATTGTCCTGGATTACCTGGCTGGCTCCAGGTAAGGACAAAGGTCCCTCAGTGTTGGGGGCCGGGGAGGACTGTCGGAAACATGGGATGAGAAGAAGAAGGAGGTCCCCCTGCTGTTTTGCAGACGGAGCAGGGGCTGCAAGCCAAGCAGTGCGTGTGTCTCTGGAAGCTGGAAAGTAAGGGTGAATCCACCCTGGAGCCTCAGAAGAAGCCCAGGCTTCAGACACCTTGGCAGCCACATGGTGAGATCTGCGTGGGCCTCTGAGCTCAGAACTAGAAGGTGGGAAGGGCTTGTCCTTGAAAACCCCTAAGTGTGTGGCTTGACAGCGGTACTGGGGTATGAACGCTCTGCCTCTAGATCCACTTATGTCTGGAGTGCCGCTAGTCCTTTTTCACTGGTCGAATAATTTTCAGCCTCAATTCTCTTGAACCAATTCTGTTTATATTTAAATTAACACTTGAAAATATGGAGTCACTCTGTGCTGCTCATGACCTTCAGTGACCTTCCCTAGAGGACTCTCAGGTATGCTGAGAACTTGCTCCTTCTGAAAGGAGCTCCCCCAACTTACTCAAATTAACCCCCACTGCTCCACGGAAAGTCTCCTCTGTGCACAGACATCTCACCCCCTGCCTTGCCCTTCTCCATAAGTGTGGCACCGGGGATTCAAGCTCCCAGTAACCCACTCCCCTGAAAGCCCCGTTCAAACCCCTTCCTCCTCCAGGAAGTCTCCCTTCTCCCACACAACAGTTGGGCTACTCATGTGTCCATGTGTATATACACGCTAGTGAGAGAGGCTGTCCCTGCTCTAGGCTTCCAGCCCGGAAGCAGCTGCTTGCTGAAAACAATAAAATGACCATCTACATCTATGGCAGCCGTTTGCAGGGTGTGGTGTATCGGGAAGAAACACGTTTTCTAGGGTCTCAGCCCACACTGCACTGATAAAAGGCAGACCATGAGTCAGACATTGTAACAGCAGCATTGTAGCATCCGTTAGTGACCACAGTTCTGCAAACATGACGATAACCAAAGGCATCTGATTTCTTTCACTCTGTTTAGCTTTGCCTCTTTATACATATGTGAGTTCACATCACCTTATGGACACACACCTATATAGTGTGGCAACGATACAGATGCTTTTATATCCAGCCCATGATTGGCGCCATCACACCCTTGACACGGCAAGACCATCCACCCCTCCCACAGTGAGCTTGTCCTCACAGGTCCCTGCTGCCACTTAGAAACCTGGAAGTTCCCACCCCTGGAGGGTTGATATGTGACAGAGGCCAGGGTCCAGCAGGTCCTACCTGTGCACAAGGGCAAGGATCCTGCTTCTTTATCCTCAGTCTTGACCAAGGTGATTCTCTCTATCACGTGCAGATTTTATTGAGTGGTGCCACGCGGGAGGAACAGGAGCAGATAATGACAGTGCGGAGGTGATGAAGTGCGGGCCGGGGTCGCCCAGGCTTTACGCCGAACAAATTGAGTCACATCTACTTCTCATCCATTATTTAGGGGTGATTGGCCAGGCTTGGCTTCTATAGATTTGATAATCATTCAGACGTCCATATTTAATATGTGACATAAATTTCTCATTTGGGTGTCGATGGCTTGTCACCACAGAACAACACTGCATACAAGGAGAGGTAATGTATGGGCTCTCAGAAATATTTGACATGAATAAATATGTAAAAGGGAGATAATAAAATCTGTTCCCGCCTGCCTGCCAGCGAGCCTTCATGTCAGGATGGACACAGCCCATCTAATAGAGGGATTTTATGCAGCTGTACCCTCTGAATATTGGCCTCCACGCTGGAGAGTAAGGCACAGCAGATGTTCCTCTGCAGGCTAACAAATATATCACCCCTGATAACGGATGACAAATGTTGTTCCATATTGTGTCAGACAAAACCAGCGCTCTTGTAAAACAAGTGTTACAGCTGGAATAGGGTATTTTAACACAGTCACCGAAGGAAAAGACACACAGACAGTCGTCTGCTCTGGAGGTACCTGGACACCCAGCTGCGGAGGAGACGTCCCTGCCCAGCCAGGGGGCAGAAAGCCCTGGTCATTAAGAGCAGGGCTCTGCTTGGAGGGCCCCCACCTCCCAGCACCCACGGGCCCCAGTGTGCGGAGAGCTCCCGGTCCGTCACTGGTTTTTTTCTTTCCACGAGGGCCCAGCAGCACAGACAGATAACACAGGAGGCCACGTGGGTGGGGGAAGGGTGGAGGCAGCAAGGCCTAACCTCCCGAATTGCTAAGCCCTGCCTCACTCCTGGGTCCCACAGCAGCCAGCTCGATTTACGAGCGCCCGAGAGTTAAATGCCACTGGGATGCTGCGGCGAAGTGATGCTGCCTGTTTATGAAATATCGCACCAGGTAATTAGCAGACGCGGGCTTCCGCCCTGCCGTTTCCTCCGGCCATTTCCCCATCAGCTGCGGCTCTAACGTCACGTCCTCCACTGAGTCTTGGCAGAGCAGGGGACATGCCAGTCCCTCCCTCTTTACTCATTTGTTTATGAATTCTCTGCCTTTTCTTGCTTCCTTCCTGGCAAAAACAAATAAATTCTCTTCTGTAACCTTCAGGCGCGGCGGCCTCCAGGCAAGTCAGCAGTGACGGGGTTTGGCTTGAAATGTTCAGTCTTTGCCTTTTTTGGGATCCCGGCCCTGCACGTCTCCTGGGACCTGGACCGTCCCCTCCTCTTCCACCAACAAGGATGCTGAGGAGGCGGCGGATCCCCTGAGGAGGCCACTTGCAGTCGCTTCCTGATCTTGATCTCTCCCCACCTCCCCCACCTCATCGTGGAGACGCTGCTTTCCAGGCTCAGTGTTTTCCCCAAGCAATTCCACACAACGAGATGGGAACAGTTGTTTGTCTGATAAAGCACGTACTATTTAGAACACAGATGTTTGATTATTATTTATTTCTCTCTGAAGCCCACTAATTCAGTCCCAAATGATCTCTTTTTCCCTTTTGCTTAAATTTAATTTGGAATGTATGTTGTTGGTAAGTGACAGACAGTTTAATTATTAATAGGATGCTGTAATGCAATGCACCGTACTTTTAAATTCTTTGGAGGCCCAAACACCACCACCTCCTCCCTCCCGTATGCTGTTGGGATTCCAGGACGGATATAGAGGTAATTACACAAGGCAGGACAAGTCTGCATGCACTGCCTTCTTTCTTCAACATTTGTGCTTGCCTATGATTTTATCAAGTGTCACTCACACTGCAGGGACGCCTGTGAATCAGGGACCAGGCACCAGGCTATTCATTGATGTGTACATGCACATCTACCTGGGCTTCGTGCACAGATGTGTGGATATCAGGCTCGGAGTCACAGGAGAAGAGTTCAAGGAAATCCACGCTCGCCAGCAGCCACTCCTGGAACCTGCAAGATGATCACAGCACACAGGCACCTGCACAGACAAGAGAGTAAAGCAAGAAGAGAAAAAGGGAAAGGCCGGTCCGGAAGGTCCTATAGGATAAATCTGGTTTCCCCAGGCTTGTTAGCACAGCCAGAGCTGGTGGTGATAAAGCAAGTTGGGTTTGATCCCTGTATAGGCCGGTTAGTCCCACAGATTGCCTCTCTAATACAGCCAGTGAGTGGCCTCACAAATTTCACCACAAATTGGTCAGAGGAGGCTGGGGCCCAGCCGGGTCTCAGAAACAGCCTGGTCCTCCCCCCAAGTGGGGGGTGGGGAGCAGGGCCTGGGTTCTGCTGGCGATGGGCAGGTCTGTCTGCAAGCAGAAGGGCCAGGCCCCCAGGTGGCTGTGCGTGAGTTTCTGTCCTGGGACCATCACAGTGACAACTGTTCTGAGCTCTTCCATCACTTTACCTTGTACTTGTCTTCTTTACTGAAACAGGGGCTCCTCTCTGGTCCTGAGCTGAGTCCACCCCATGCCTGGGCTGTACTGGGTTCCTGACAAAGGCTGTGGAGTTAACCAGTGTCCTTATGATTTAACCAGTGGCACCCCCCCACCCCCAGCATCATCCTTGTTCCCGCAGTGCACCCCAGCACTTACTCTGGCCTGTTGGCCTGCTTGCTCCCTTGGTTTGTCCTTGAAAGCCAAGGGTGTCTTGCTGTGATGCCGGCTTAAAAGCAGAGACTGCTAGCTACACAGTAGGTAGAGGCCGGGTGGATAGAAAGTGAGGAAGAAATGGCCAAAACCACCAAAAGCACCAAAATTCCAACTGGAATTTCCCCATGGGCAGGAAAGTCCATCCCGACTCAGGGCATGTCCAGTTTTAAAACCCTTGCTCTGACTTTCAGCTTCAGAGATCAGATCTGCTGGTCCTTTTCTGGTTCTTTCCCTCCTGTGGGAACACTTGATACAATTTTGAAAAAGTGAACTGCTTTGAAAAATGCAACCATATTTTTGCGGGGTGGGGGTGGGGGGAGGGTGCAGAGAGGAACATAGGCGTCTCCAAGTGCTGGGTTGGGGATTTCAATCCTGAAAAATGCCATGTTACCAGGAAGGGGAGGCATCTGTAAGACCTTGAGTCTCAAGTCTCCTCACTGTGACCTTGGTCTCAGGGGTAGGGTCAGTGTGCTCTGATGTACTCATTGCTTTTGCCACCAGTGGTTTGATTCAATCTATTTTTCCCATTGCAGCCAATTTTTTTCTTTACTTCTGCTGGTAACCAAACAAAAAGCAACACTCTTGAATGAATGCCTTCTCAAGAAATGTTTGACTATGGAGAAAACAACAGACACCAATGGAAACTGGATCCGGTGCCCAGGCTTTAAATACAAGCCTCACAAAGGGCCCTGAGTTTGATCTTAATGCCAACCACATGAGACATTAAGCTTTGTAGGGTTAACTATCATATCTAAGTTGAATTTACAGATATCAAATTATTTTTAAGCCCCATCTAGATTTTTAATGTAGCTGAGGAAATGACAACCAGCCATCCCTTATTAAAAAGGCTGGGGTCCACATCCTGCTGAAGTAAGCTGAATAAATGATTACACCAAAATGTCTGTCAGCAGAGATGAAAGGTAGGAGTTAAAAGAATAGAGGCGACTTTTATAGGCAAACTGGTACTTGCCAAAGCTTTGGGGACATGTGTTGTTCCACTCATTTGCTAAGACATCTTCCCGAGAGTCAGTCTCTCCTTAAAGGGAAATGTGAAGAATACGGAACAAAGAATGTGAACTGAGAGCAGGAAGAGTCCCACCCGTGGGAATTGAGAGCTGTGAGCGGGGACCACCCAAGTGCAGTGTGGCTTAGAGGCACCACCTGGGCTTCAGTGGGTGAATCAGAGACGGATGGAGCAAGCAGCTCCAGGACAGGTCCCTCCAAAAGTTATGCAAATACAGCTGATTTTAAAAGTGCAATGAGCACAGGATGAAAGGGTACGAATGTGGGATAGTGCATTTTGACAACCTCCACATCTTTTGTTCTCCATCAACAATATTATAGACTTATAAGCTTTCATAATCTTATAGATATTTTAACTATGGAGTCACAGTTATAACATAGTTAGATATCTGATTTGAAATGACACATCACAGAATGTGTTGCTTTGGTCCTTTTTACATGAAATTTAGGAGTTAAATGTGGGTGATCTCTACATAGCCTGCAGAGTCTCCTTCCCTGGGCTTTATATTCCTCTTGGTAAATGTCTGGGATATTTTAGGGGGCGGTCTAGCCACGAGCTTCCAGAAGAATTGGTTCCCTGAATGATCGGCTGCTGATTTGAGCTTTTTCCTGACATCTAAACCCCATCTCCCAGGAGAGACACCAGGGGAGCAGCAGGGGCCCTGAAAACACGTTCAGAGTTTGTAACCCCCACCCCACATGGGGAGTCAACCGGAGTGGTGAAGGTCGGTTAAGTTCAGGCTGTGGTGCTGGTGGAAGTCCTGCTCCTCCAACACAAGCTAATGAAACATCACTGCAGCCAAGTTAAGGAGTTTTCAATCTCTGCTCTTCTCGCCCACTCAATGGACGCTTAAAGGGAATCTCAGTAGAAAGACACATATCCGGGAAATGATCACCAATTCCTCATTCATCAAATCCATTTACTCTGGACTCGATTCACCTTGCCAGGAGAAAGGCAATCCTAATTTTCACAGGCTACTATGAGCATAACTAACATAACATCGCATCAGTGCGATCCAAGCTATTGTCTGTGAAATTAAAACACCAATTTTATCACCCAAAGTTTTTCTCATAAAAAATAATCTGAGAATTGCAGCATGATACATATTTTAATGACCACTTCATTGTGTATTGTATGCATTCTGAGTTATTTTTTCCTTCCGTACCATTTTTAGTGCTGTCTCTTAAGCTTTGTGTTTTCTTATGATCTTTTTCACTTCATTTTACAAACTGGAAAATCAAAGTCATTGAATGCTGCACCGTGAGTGAAAAGGCAGAGTAATGAGTCTTCCCCAAAACATGATTATGCCGATGCAGAGACTACTGTGTATTTTAAGAGCATCCTTCCTCATGTAACACATCAAAATTAGGAACCTTGTAAGTAACTCACTGCAGACAGATACACAGCTTGCAAGTACTACTCTGGTCTTTGCTGAAGGGGTTGATGTCTTTCAATGACAGAAGCAAATCATATTTGGAATGCATGTTCTAATTCTGCTGCTCACACTTGCCCCAACTGGACCTCAGAGTCTGCATTTCTGCCAGAGGAAATGACACATTTTAAGTGTGTTGTGTGTGTGAAAACAAAATGTGTGAGCATATGTTTAGCTATGATAGTTTCAGAATGAAGGCACACCTTTCCTTGGACTTTAAATAATCTTCTGTCAATTTTGACAGAGTCAAGTTAGGTGAGTGGAGAGGGTCACTCTCTCGAACGATCTCCTGGCTTTCCAGCTGGAAACACGGAGGTGACAGATTAAATCATTAGGTTATATTCCTTTTCCAAATTTGATTTCCAGTTTCCAGTTCACCAGTAATGGGAAATCTTAAGCCATGTAGAGGGAATGAACTCTTAAATGATTATCTGATCCTAGTTTACTGATTTTGCCGTTTTCATTAAATAGTGGAACTATTAGCTTCTTTCCACGCTGAAGGACCTGATTTCAGGGAACTAAAGCATCCTGCTTCACTCACGTTACCGTGACAATGGGAAAGATGAGCCCCCTCTGCAGACAGGGTGGCCAGGACACGGGGAGCAATCTTTGCACAGCAGGATGTATTGCTTTGTCTGCTTTAAAAGAAGATGTTTAAAGGTGAAATGGAGGAGATATTGATCCGGAGGCAGAACTCAAATTCTGGCAGTGCACTGCTGTGTGATCCTGGGCCAGCTCCTGTCCCCCCCACCACCTTCTAGCCCTCCAGGCTCCCACCTGTGCAAGGCTTTTGCCTCAAGCTTAGTCTGTGCTTCCTGCCCCTGTATCACAGGGCAAGCCCTGGATGTAAGGCCTCTGTCAAATGTCCATTTAGGGTCTAGGCTGTGGCCACCTTCTGATCATCATCACAAGTCTTGAAAGGGACACTTCCTACCCTTGATTCTGTCTGATGCCTTAATGCACAGAGTTCTCTTTGCTGATTATTCAGTCCTTGACGTCTTCAAAGATATGTGGTCTTCGAGACGCTATTTTATGATATTTGGCTGCACCATGACTGAACGTTGAAGAAGAGGAAAACTATAAGGAGAGCGACATGAGGAGGAAGACATGCTGTTCTTAATTAAGCAGAGGATGAGAGGGGAGCTGACGGCAAGGATGACAGCAGTAATTAGAGCCGCAAAGAACTTGTCAATTACCTCACGTGGGTAGGATGACATTTTGGAAGATTTTTGTTCACACTCTCTCACACCCTTTGAACTTCCTTCGTGCTTTATTTGCTCGGAAAGTCGAGTGTAGGTAAACTCAGAGGGAGAGCCCCGTTGTTTCCTCTGCCAGCCTGGGAAGATTTTCATCACTGTCTCACAACCTGAGGCATGAGGATGACTTCGCAAAAGCTCACAATTCATCTGACTGCCAGAACATCATGCAAAAGGACCGCATCCTGCAGAATGTCCCATACCTTTCAACAAAATTAAATCTCACACCAACAATTCCTTGATCTCAGAAAATATATGATGTTCCGCAGAAACCATAGCTGTCATTTAGTTGTATGTTGATGGCATCCATGGTCACTTTTGTGTTTTTTCATGACCCCTTCACTTTCTCTTTCTTCTCTCTGACTCTAATAGCCTCCCAAACCCCGGGTGACCCTTGAACAATGCTGGTTTGAACTGCACAGACCCACTTCCAGGCAGATTGTTCAGTAAATACTACAGAGCTTCGTGAGGACAGGCATGCTCCACATGAAGGAGCCAGGGATACGGGAGGGATGACTCATGTGGAGATGACTGTGAACTTTCCTGCGGATCCTTGACTGTACAGGGTCCTCGCCCCAACCCTGTGTTGTTCAAGGGTCAAGTGAAGTTAGTCGCTTGCAGCCTCTTCCAATGAAAGTGGCTCCTTTTGCAGCCAGACTTTGCCACCTGTCCAGTCCATGCCACTCCACGGGGGATCTGGAGAGAAGAAGCAAGAACTCACTGAAAATTGTGAATAAGAGCCTCACCAGAAAACAGAAGCTGTGCTTCCTCTCTTCCTGTCCTGCTTTTCTCTGTCTTTGTTCAAAATAAGATTAAAAACAAGAGCATCAAAAGAATCTTGGAGTCTGTCAGGAAGAGGGGAGGCAAAGTCAGCAGCGTGATCTATGCCCTGGGGTGGGGCATGAATGGGACAGGGAAGCACAGTGTAGACCCCCAGGATGTGAGAGCGAGAGCAGAGCCCACTCTCACTTCCCCAGGTCCCCTCTTGGCTCCCAGGACAAGGCTCACTGTGCAGGACACAGGTGGTCACAGCTGGCCTCACAGATCAGCGAGCACATCCTAACGATGGAAACACCCCCAGAGGTGGGTCCAGTGGGTCTGGTTGATCGACAAGGCCTCCAATACAGACTCAGAACAAGCCATCCTGAAGCTGAGCCTGAGAGGGTCTGCCTGTTCCCTTGTGCCCTCAGTCAATGATGTCCTTCAGCAATGAGACCAGGAGCCACTCACAGCCTGGTAGCATCCCTGTGTTGCAGACATGATGCTTCTTTTGGAGGCTGTTAGAGGATGGAGAGAAAACAAGGCACTGGGTAGCTCTCCGCATGTGATAATGGGTTAAATAAATACCTTTTAAGGTGGCACAAGACAAACTATGGCGGTCATTGATACTAATGTGACTATTGCAGAAGTTCTGATAACTGACAATTACTGAAATTAATAGTCTAAGGTACACATGCTTAAGAGTTAGATAGTTTTAGGACTTCTATCCCCAGAACAGGCATCTAAACTTCTAATATATATTTATAATACAAAGTGCATCAAAAAACAATCAGTGATGCAAACTGTCACATTTAGAATGGATAAGCAAGGAGGTCCTGCTGTACAGCATAGGGAACTATATCCAGTCTCTTGGGATAGAAGATGATGGAAGATAATATAAGAAAGGGAATGTGTGTGTATATATATATATTAAACAAATGATTTTCTTTTTTCACATATATATGCATCACATGGCCAGTCACTTTGCTGCACAGCAGAAAATAGCACAACATTGTAAATCAACTGTACTTCAATAAAACTCCAAAAAGTGAAAAAAAAAAAAACCCAAAAAATCCACAGTCAGTGAGATAAAAACCATGGTATTTTCCTCTGCCCTTTGTGCCATTTTAATCCTTAAGATAGTAAATGTAAGATGAAACGAATATTATTTACAATTAAAATATATTCAGGAAAGATTAGATTCCAAAAATCATGCAGATGGCCTAGGTTCTATGTACCTGAATCTTGTCTTCAAACCGCAGATTTGCTGTTGTTGGATGCAAATTGCTACATACTGGCTGGTAGAGGTGGGATGGGAGATTAGGGCAATCGCCCAGAACCTCAGGCCAGTTATCCTCCCAAAGCCCCAGAGTCATGAAGAAATCATGAAATCACAGGAGTGATGAGAGTCTTTTTTAAAAATCCCAGTTTCTTCTTATAGGAATAGAGTCCCAGACTGTGAAGCTGCAGAGTTCCCTCCACCAGCCTGTACTTGGACCAACAGCCATCTGTTTCTCAGATAATACAATTTTATGACACATCTGTGGTCCTACACAGAACTCTTCCCTGTGGATCCTCACTTCATATTGAAATGTTTGTAATGATGACAATGAGATGTACAAAGATATTGAGCCACAGTGGAAAAGAAGAGGAGAAAGTAGGAAAGGCCTTTTCCCAAAAAACAATTTCAAATATTGCAGAGGAAACATATATTTTTTATATATGCAAAAGACAAAGAAAAACCCTGTACATTCCAAACTGTTCATTATTTGAATTTAAACTTCTCTGTGAGAATTTTAATTTGAAGGACTAAACAAATGATTTTCTTTTTTCACTTTTCATTAGACAGTTCAAAAAGTCAGCATGACCTCCTTTCATAAACACAGAAAGAACTTCCAACCCCAGCTATGTCTTCATGATGAGTGCCAAGCTTTATCTTTAAATTGGTTATACTATCGACTGACAGCCTATAGAAAATATTAGTTGATATATTTATTGTTCATATTTTCACCCAGCTGCTCCTGTCTCTCTGGTCAGTGATGTTACTGAGCCATGTTCTCAGGGACTGTTCATAAACACACAGAGTGGCAGGGCTCACAAACAAATCTGTAGCAAATGCTGTATCTCATTTTCATGGGTGGACATAGATTGGACAGTTTATTCTCAGGCAAATTCCAAATGCAAATTGCATTATAATCTCCCCTAAGGATTTGGTGTCTTAATAGTTCTTCATTCCTCCTCAGCCACCCACTGTCAGTGACCCAGATCTCTTCATCTAAAATGAGCTGTCCTCTGCAGAGGAGGGGACACTGCTGGTAATGGGTTTATGCTGAGCCGTCTACACAGCCCTCTTCATCTCAGTCAAGAACACAGAAGTGCCTTTACTTAGGGACTAGTTTGGTGTGAAGCATGGTCCTGATTTGTTGACCCAAATTTTCCCAGCCTGAAATGAATAGGCATGGGGACTATGACCCACCACCTCAAGATCACAATATGAGGTGTGGTTTAGCATGCCTGCCCTCTGGTTGTGTGGCCATGGAGAGACAGACACCTCAAAAATAAGGGTAGTTTGGGAAAAGAGGAGGTGAGGAAGACATCAGAGCTGAATCTCACTCTGCAAAGCCCTGAACATCATATTGGGAGATTATCAATGTCCACAAAACAGAGAGCTGAATTTTAGTTAGGGTGCAGGAAACTCCCACTTTGACAGTTTTGCTGAATTTTGCTAGTGCTAAGTCAGCTGCCTGTTGACATCAGAAAAAACATCAGAGTAGCTAATACATTATTTTGTCTTATTTTTCAAGCGGATATTCTAATGGTGGATGAATGTTAGAGAAAGACGGCTGATGTCGCCATGGAGTCGTCCCAAATGCTCCAGAGTGGGAGCAAGTCTTCCTGAACAGGAAGTGGGGCAACTTTTCTTGGTTTCTATGGATATGTAAACCAGAGTCTCACCCAGATCCGTTCAAAATAAGAGAACTCCCTGGCTGGGATGCCTTGTGTGGCTGGAAAGGAGTCCATGCCCACAGCTGTCCCTCTACCAGCTGAGTGGCAGCAGATTTCACTTGGGCTCAGCACAGACTGAGGTAGGGGCATCATCCTTCCCACCCCCTCCAAGGTCCAGGGTGCAAGGAGGACCAGGGTCGGTTTCCAGGGTGAAACTCCCCTTGAATGACTGTGATGGTAAGTAAGTGTCTCTCCCTCTTCCCACCCCTTCCTTTTTCGGTCAGATCATCTTGGCACAACCAGCACAAACAAACTTTGTTAACAGCTTTAAACTTGGAAGCTTCTCTTTTTAAATATTTGCCGCTACATAATTGAAACAGCTGTTTTAATGAGGTACCTACTGTCATCATTTTACCCCGGCTGAGCTGGGTGACAACAAAGCAGTAATAACGAATTCAATAATAATTAACTCGGGTCATCTGCTCATCTGTCACGGCCCATCAGCTTTAGGGAGAAAAATCCCAGTGAACTTCTCTCTTTTGTGAGCTTTCCAAAACTCTGCAATAAAATGCTTAGAGAGGACTCTAGGTAGCCCTTCAAAAGTTCTAAGCAAACTGGTAAGTAGGTTAATTAAATTTTATGCATGTTTAAATGCTAATGATTACATTCCTGACATTACAGTGTAATCTGATATGGAATGATGTCATGCAAGCAGTGGTTTTAGTGCCCAAATGCATTTCCATCCCCACGTAGAGCAGCGGCTCTGGGTCATTTATCGAAGGGCAGGAAGTTGACAGCTTTGGAGAGCCGGGCTTCACTCAGGTCCCTTACCTTGTCTGATGCATGCTAATCAGGGACAGTGCCGAAAACAACGGCTCTAAACCCAGCAGCAAACCTGGAGGATCATCAAAACGTCTGTTGTTGTTTTTTGTTTGTTTGTTTTGTTTTGTTTTTGCACTGTTTCTCAATTCATACTCCCGGCACTGTGGGATGGGCAGGCATCCTGCTTGCTGGTCAGGATTCTACGAATGAAAGTCAGGTCAAATTTCCTGCCTATATCAAAGCCTTCACCTTCTGTTATGCCCCTCTTGTGAAACAGAATTTCACAAGACTGTCATATTTTGGAGCAAGGCAAGTCACAGATACACAAGCTTTTGATTATGTATAAGATATGATGGATGCTTCCATTAGGCAGACAAATAGTTCCAACTTTGCTGGTAACACGTGGCAGCATTTTCCAAACTGTCCTGGGTGCAGGGACATCTGGGGATGCCTGAAGATGAAAATCATGATTCCGCAGGTCTGGGTTCCAGTGTCTGCATTTGTATCAAGCCCCCAGATGAGGCTGATTTGCTGGAAAGAGGACCATGCTTTGAGTGTAATTTTGGTCAATTCTGGACAAAAGGAAGCAGAAACATGAGGCAATTATCCCAAAGCTTGGGGCCACCTGTCTCATCTTAGGTCATTTTTCATTATCTCCATACTTTTTGACGAAGATATTCAAGACTCCTATTGTTTAGACGACAGTTTTGGTGCTACATGTGTTATTCAGCCTGACAAGTGACAATCCGAACCAAGACTGGGGTCTTTTCAATCCTACCACAAATCTGAAATTTATAGTTTCTGCTTTTTCCTCTAAATGACGCTTAGCTGATGTAGCACTTTTCTCTTTGGAATGATATAAAGTGGAGACTACAATATATTTCAAATAATAGGCATTCAATCAGAGCTTTCTGCACTGCTATTACAGCAAATAATGATTATAATAATAAATGAGCACTAGTGGTCTTATCTTTTAGGAGCTCAATTTTGATCCACTTTGGAGAAAATTGAAACTAATAGCATAAACACAACATCTTCTGATGTAAACAGTGAAATTTCAACTCTAGTCAAATTGGTAAGTTCTTGCTAATATCTCCATATTAGGTTGGGTTGTGAAGGAAAGTTCATGACTCAAAACTGTACAGCCCGTGTCTTGCTAGATGATCCATCTGTCATTTTTCCAAAATTAAGCATTACTGCGATCAAGGTGTTTTCTTCCTTTTCTATTTTTTTCCCCTGAAGAATAGTCAGTTCAAACCGTCTGTGCGTGAGATTTGAACGAGGATATTTAAGACAAACAGCACCAGCAGGGGAAACGTATGGCGAAATCTCAAGTCGCTAGTAAATAACCTGCTCTGTCCCCATAGCTCTTCTTCCTGATACCCTGAAAAGACCTTTGAAATGTCCCGTGTGTTTCAGGGAGCATCAAGCTGGGGATGCAGCAGTGAACCACTCCACTCACCTTGGTGGAGGTTTTACCTTTAACACTGCCTGCTGCCTACATCAGCGTTTTGAAGAGGTTCAGAATAGTAAGCGGTTTTGCATCTCAACATTAGCTCAGAAAAAAAAAAAAAAGAAAAGTCAAGTGACAAGCATTGTTCTCCCTGCTCTGCACACAAACAGGGGAAGGCGGTCTCGGCTTCAGGAATGTAGTTAGATTGTCTGAGATTACCAGCTATTGATCTCACACTTGGGCAGATGATAGAAAATACAGCATCACTACAGAGAAACTACGAGAATACATGCAGTCTCACAGTCAAGAATCCAGATCACACATCTCAGTGTAAGAGCTAAGCTGTAAAACTCCTTGGAGAAAATGGGAACGTAGCATATCACTGGGTTTGGCAATGATTTCTTGCATGATACACCAAAAGCACAGGCAATAAAAGAAAGACAGATTGGACTTCATCAAAATTAGAAGCTTTCATACATACCCCAAGAAAGAAAAACAGGGCATGGGGTGGGGAATACAAGTTGCAAGTCATATATCAGATGAAGGATGAACATCTAGAATATATAAAATGCACCTGCAAGTCAACAAGAAACAATCCTTTAAAAAGTGGCATAAGCAGATATTTCTCCAAAACGATATACAAATGGCCAACCACCACATGAAAAGATGCTCAACATTACTAATCATTGAAGGAATGGAAACAAAACCATAAGATACCACCACTTCACACCAATTAGGAAGGCTAATATCAAAAAACACAAACCAAAGCCAAGTGTTGGAGAGGATGTGGAGAAATTGCAAGCCCTGCATTGCTGGTGGGGATGTAAAACAGTGCAGCTTCTATGGAAGACAGTATGGTGGCTCCTCAAAAAATGAAACATAGTGTCACCCTGTGATCCAGCAATCCCACTTTTGGGTATATACTTAAAAGATTTGAAACAAGGACTCCAATAGATATTTGCACACCTATATCCATAGCAGTGTTATTCATAATATCCAAAAGGTGCAAACAATCTAAACATCCACCAACTGATGAATGGAGGAACAAAATGCAAGGGGTCCATACCATGGGATGTTACTTGGCCGCAAAAAGGAATGAAGTACTGCTACATGCTACAACGTGGGTGAATCTTCATATATATGTACCCAGTCAACTAATACTTCTTGACCTCCTGCAATGGGTCAGACACTAAGATGTACTTGTAGAAACCAACACAGCCCATGCCTCAAAAAATTCTATGTAAATTGGAAAACCAGTCATATCAGCAAAGCACAGCACAGTGCCCCCAAGTACCACTGAATCACAAAGAAAAGACATTCACCATTAAGAGAGCATGTTTGTTGCATTCATTCAACGAATACTTAAGTGCTCACTCTGTCCCAGGTACTATCCTGAATCAAAACAAAGAAAAATCTTGTGGAGATTCCAGTCAGCAGGGAAAATAGATATTTAAATATCTAATCACTATGTCCACACTGCCTTAAGAAATAGGCATAAGATTTGCAAATTTAATGCTATTTAAATATATGTACCATGTAATGTCTATGAAAAGCATGATACAACATGTGTTACTGTGTTATACACCTGGAGCACCATGCTGTTGGCCATTTCTTCCACTGTTCGATGTTGGCAAGTGTCCACGTCAGGTGTGGGAACCTGCCCCAGCAGCCATGTGCCATCAGCTCCACAGTAAGAGGTAAGCAGGTAAGCATTCACATTCACTCAAATGCCCTTGGAGTAAAGGGATGGTGAGAAGAAGTTTAGGGAAGGATGGAATGGAACTCCCAGATTTTTGTTCCATGCCTGTTGCAAACATCATGTAGGATGATCTTCACTGAACAAATGATTCTGTTGTCTGTCTGCGCATGGCCAGGGGAGTAGGCAATTATTACTCAGAGAGGAAATAAATATGCAACATTTACTCAATGACATGACCCAGGTTAAAACTGTACATAGATTTTAAATTTCTAAAGTCAAAGTGAGCCATGACACTGTAACACCTGTTCTACAAATCAGCATAGAAAAAATGAACAATTCCCAAAGCAAATGTTTCTACTTTCCTGCCTCACCTCTTGCTCTAACAGGGACAACTGATATTTGTAACCTGTCAGTCTTTCAAAAAGAAATGCATGTAACTATATGTAAAATATTTGACATATTGTAAGGTGTTATTTGTTTTTGCAACTGTAAGGAACATATACATGCTCTTCTGTCATTTGCATTTTCTTCTCACACTGAGGCTCTCTCTTCTCAGCAGCTCTGCATATGGGAGCTCTCAGGAACTTTTGAAAGTTAAAATGAATGTCTTCCCTCTTGAAGTTACAATAAAAGGTGAGAAGCAAAACAATAAACAAATAAAAATACCCCTCCCCCCCAATGATGATGTTAAATTTACATGATTCCTTCTCACATTCAAGTCCTAGGGTCTGGCCCCATCTATGCCACTCAAACCAGGATACAGTCTGAGAGTGTGTGTTTAAAAACCTTCAGAGCTATCTAACAGAATAATCTTATGTCCCTTGTATCTAAAAATAAGAAAAAGGCATACATTTCTTGTGGTTTCAGTTTTATTCCTTTAATCATTCATCTTACTCTATTTTGCAGAGGTATCTGTCAGTGTCGAGGAACAAGTGTCCTCTAGAGAGCTTGAGAAGCTCTTCACTCACCTCCTTCCCACAGGCTGTTAATGGCTTAAACAAAGTGAAATTTCCACCCAAGCCATCCTGCTGCCCCAAATGCTGTTGACCCCCTCCACCTCCATCCCCTCTTCCATGTTCCTGTTGCACAGAAAGAATTTCTCTCCATTTTCTCCATCCTTGCACTGAGATGTCAGCTTCTGCATCAAGATGCCCTGCACCTGGTTAAAGAGGGCCAGAGGCTCTGCGACCCTCTTCCCAGTGGATGGGGAGCCCATGTGCCCTCCCCTTAAATCTGGGTGTTTTCCAGGCTCCGTGACAATAGAGGATGAATATTCCTGGGTTTGGAAACATTCCGCTTCCTGCTTCTGGGCCCAGGAGCTCCTAGCACAGCAGCCTGGCTGTAAGGAATTTCACAAGGTGGGCAGCCCACCTGAGCCCCCAGCTGAGAGGCAGCATCACTGCTGTCCCGCGAACTCACCCCCTGGACGGCCACCTGGATGGGCATTCTGATGAATCCAGACCCAGCCTCCATGAGATGGAAAATGCATTAGAGAGGGAAGCTGGGGTCCCCAGGCAGACCTGCTCTGCTCCCCAAACCACAGGGCTCAATAATGACCAGCTAAAGCCCCAGATCTTGGGGCGACTCAATCCAAGCAGCAGACACCCATCCCCCTGGGAGGTCTTCCCTGCCCCTCTGCATCTTACAAGGTTTCCTCCTCTTTCCCAGTTCCAGGGTCTGCTGCTGCAAGGACTCACCTGGAACCTAAATTCCAGCTGTATCTTTTCCTTCTCAAAGTACAGTTGGGGCCCCTCCACATTAAAAAGAGCTTAAGATGAAAAATCGTATGTTTTCTTTCTAGGTAGTCTTGTATTTCTCAGCTTACTGATCTTGAGCAGCTTTTGTCTATTAATTATTTTAAACTGTGTCACAACCGGAGCAGTTAGGGATGAGTCGTGAAATTGTGCTCTGAGTTGGGACCCTGCAAAATGGAGAGTCCCAACTCAGAGCAAGAGATAGTGTCAACAAAACTCAAAGGCTTTTGGAGATGCTAAGTTAGGGGGCCACAATGGACCTTCTGCATGTGAGGCAAAAATATGGGCGACTTAAGGATCAAATGGTGTGTTTCCTCCTAAAGGTTTATGTGTACACACTGAGAGCTGCCTCCACTTTCTTCCTCCACGACCCTCTGCTGGGGACTGAAAATGGACTAAGCAACCTGCCTGAAGTCATACAAATAATAACTGAAGGATACAAATGTAGGTTGTGGAGCACTGGATGTCTGTGTACTCCAGGGAGACCAGATGTCTGGGAAGTGAGGGGCCACTTGAGCCTGAATGAGGGAGTCAGTATAACTGGTCTGCAAATATCTCCCGCAACCTAGTCCCCTGGGGTAACTTAAAATGCCACGGCCATGCTATCAAGTCATTGTCAAAAATTGTTTAGCCAAACTAAAGATAGCAGAGGCATTGGAGTTGCAATGTACTTAGGTACATTGAAAATGCAGAAACTGAAGTGTGAGTTTGGCAAAGGAACTTGTGATTATACAAATAGAGAAGTTATATATGCAAACAAGGTGAGTTGTACAAGCAATATTTTCTCAATTGTCATTAGCAGAGAGTCTAAATATTTTAAGAGTAATGTCGTTAGCGTCTTCCATTCAAACAGTAACCTAAAATGAGGTGAGAAACCCTGCTGTAAGGAATAGGTAAAGGTTTAATTAGCATATGAATTGTTTGCATGGAAGTGTAATCACTAAATGACTAAAAATAGTTTGTACTTTTAAATAGGTGAAATCTGCGCTTTGAAGTTACCCTAATAATCTGCGTAGGGAAGTCTTCCTGGTTTGCGCAAGATGCTGTCTCCGGAAGTCCCGAGGTTCCACAGGCTTCAGGCTCAGCGCCTCCTCCATTTCCACAGCGCACTTCTGGCTGTGTTTCACAGGGGTCCTTAGCTGTTCCTGCAGCCCTTAGATAACACAGACTCAGGGGCTGAGCTCACAATGATCTGATTCAACCACTCTGCCCTGAGGCCTGAGATCTCTTGTTAAAGCCCCAGCGGTGAGTTGAACGTGCAGTTGAGAATGACACCACCATAAGGACACTCAAATCTCCAATATTTCTCATGATCAAGACTTCTGGCTGTTAACCCACAGGTGGGTTTGTTGGTTGGTTGGTTGATTTTTTTTCAGATCACCTAGAAAATGAAATGACAATTAGTTGGTTCACTGGAGAATTGAGGGTCTCCTCCTTTAGATTTAGGATGTTTTTAAAGAATTTCAACATTTTCCTAAGTTTGTTTTTTTCCATTTTTTAAAGCTTTATTGAAGGATAGTTGATTTGCAATGCTGTGAAGGTTGCTGCTGGATGTTTGTGCATGTATAACAGAATCACTAAAAAGTTGAAACAGAATACTAACCCACTGTACCTGGTGAGTTAGGATTTTTAGTTTCCTTTTTTTCTTTTCTTTTCTTTTGCTTTTCTTTTCTTTTCTCTTTTCTTTTTCTTGTTTTTAATGGCCACACCATATGGAAGTTCTTGGGCTAGGGATTAAACCTGTGCCCTTGTAGCAACCGAAGCTGCTGCAGTCGGATTCTTAACCCTCTGCAACACAGTGGGAACTCTGTGTTAGGAATTTTAGAACTGAAGGTGTTTCACCTTGGGCTGTATTAATGGGATGAACCCTGACAGTTCCATCAGAGGTGGCCCCAGGTGGACCAGTAGTGCAGAGCTGGGCCTGTACCACACAGCTGGGTAAAGCCAGCTTGGAGAGCCAGCCAGCAGCCCTGCAGAGCCGGCATGTCCCACCAGTGTTGCTGAGGAACCAGGAGAGGGACTCAAGTTTACCCACTGTTCTGATCTTTGGAGCTGTAAATTAGAGAACCAGATGCATAATCTGGGAACGAGTCCAAATTCATTTTTAGAAAAGGTGAAACTTCCTCAGCAGAAGCAGCTGTACCAGGAGTAACATTTTTTATTTCTGGAACAGAACTGTCGGTGGCCCTGTAGGCAGGCTCCCTGAGCAAAGGGCTCTGTGGCACCATCTGAGTATGGAGTCATCTGACTCATTGATCAGGAGTTGGTGGTGGCCTATTTCACCAAGTGTTTTAGAAACATCACTCAGGGACTCCTGGTCTTGATCTCCTCCCCCAGATGGGCTGTCCACCTGTCCTGGGACCACCTCCTCTTCCTTCGTGGGCAACATCCTACTGCTGTAGGGTCTCCCCACTGCCAACCCCAGTGCCCTTGTCTTGCCCAGGGCATGGGCTGAACTGTGTTCTCTCAACATTCCTGTGCTAAAGCCTTCACCTTTAAAGTGCCTCTATTAGAGATGGAGCCATTAACAAGGTCATTAGGGTTCAATAAGTTCATGAAGGTGGGACCCCAATTCTACAAAACGGGTGTATTTATAAGAAAAGGAGGAACCAGGAGGCATGGTGCATGGGCAAAGAAGGGGGCTCAGCCATGAGGGGCTCTCACCAGAAACTAGACCTGATGGCACCTTGATCTTGAACTTCCAGGATCCAGAACTGTGGGGAAATAAATGTTTTCTGTTTAAGCTGCCTAGAGCGGTATTTTGTCACAGCAGCCTGAGTGGGTTAACACTCCCAGCCCAGTCCTGTGTACCCCTACCTGCTCTCCAGACCTGGAGTAACAGGGAGAAATCCAGGACATGCAGCCACTCAATGTCTAAGTCAAATCATGCCCCTGGAATCAGCTGGCCTCCACACCCATTAACACAAAATTAGTGATTTTAATAGAGTCTGGGCTGCTGTTATAAATGCTCTCCAGTCTGCTCATCACTAAATTCACTTTGATTCAAAATCCTTTATTTTCTACTCTTTTGAAAATATCAAATCCATTCCAACCAAGTAAGATCTCTCAAGTCTTCTTCTCAAAGAGCCACCTTTCATTACCATTCTTTTTTTTTTTTTTTGATTTTAACTTTTTAACCATTTTTTGTTAAAGCATAGTTAATTTAAAATGTCGTGTTAGCATCAGGTACACAGCAAAGTGATTCAGTTATGTATAGCTATATTCTTTTTTAGATCCTTTTCCACTGTAGGTTATTATAAGATTTTGAACATAGTTCCCTGTGCTTTACAGTAAGATCTTATTGATTATCTATTTTATATATAATAGTGTGTGAATATTAATCCCAAACTCCTAATTTATCCCCAGCACCACATTTCCCCTGTGGTAACTATGAGTTTGTTTCTATGTCTGTGAATCTGTTTCTGTTTTTTAAATAAGTTCGTTTGTACCATTTTTTAGATTCCACATATAAGTGATATCTATGGTATTTGTCTTTCTCTGTCTGACTTACTTTTCTTTTCTTTTTTTATTTTTATTATTATTTTTTTTTGTCCTTTTGCCATTTCTTGGGCCGCTCCCGTGACATATGGGAGGTTCCCAGGCTTGGGGTCGAATCGGAGCTGTAACCACCAGCCTATGCCAGGGCCACAACAACGTGGGATCCAAGCTGCGTCTGCGACCTACACCACAGCTCACGGCAATGCTGGATCCTTAACTCACTGAGCAAGGCCAGGGATTGAACCCGCAACCTCATGGTTCCTAGTTGGATTTGTTAACCACTGTGCCACGATGGGAACTCCCTGACTTACTTTTCTTAGTGTGATCATTCTCTAGGTCCAGCTGTGTTGCTGCAAATAGCATTATTTCATTCTTCTTTGTGGCTGAATAGTATTCCATTGCATATATGTACCACATCTTCTGTATCCATTCACCCATCCATAAACATTTAGGTTGCTTCCATGCCTTGGTTATTGTCAATTTTGCTGCTGTGAATGCTGGGTTCATGTATCTCAGCATTATTTCTTGATGAGGAACCACTATTTCCTCTTTTTCAAAATTAATCCCTCAACCCATTGCCTAGATTCTATCTTTCCAGATACTTCTAAGGCATTGACCCACTAACTTAGACAGATACCTCTACCTCCTTTGTATTTTTTTCAGTTTTCACAATGAATACTTCCTTTTCACTCTTTGTGTAAAAATACATGGGACTTCCACTTTTAGCTCTGACATTTCAAGATCATGGAGATTGTCACTGCTGTCCTGTAATAGAAAAATCTGGAAAAAACAGAGATAATCAACAAGTTTTATAAACACACCAAAGAACTGTGTCACAGAGAAAACAGCCACCCTGAAATCTTGAGAAAGTCATACCCAGAGCCCCAGCAGAGATGTGCACACCTGGATATGAGAGAGCAGGTGTAAGCTGAAGGGCATTTAAGTATAAAAGCGAAGCACTGATGGAGGCTGCATGTGGACCAGCATGAATGTGAGAGGCTCCTGGAACCATAGCCTGGGGGGACCCCACATTTTAGTGGGTTGTGCTGCTAGGAACTCCATCTGAGGAAGGGGCCCTAGAGCCTCCAGCAGGGGCAGGGATGAAGAGTCATAGTGAAACAGTCAGAGTGCCCTCCACCAAAGACTCACTGCACAGGTGAGAATGCCTCCCAGATAGCGATCCCATGCTCCAAACCTAGACCCTGCTAAGCCTTCCTGTCCCACCTCACTGGGATGGGGTCAGATGGGGGACACTTCTGAGAATCAGAGCATAATGGATGGGTCTTTCTCCCTCACACCTTACTCCACACCAGCAAGGATGCATGGTGACAACAGTGGATTCCAGGGAGAGGGCAGCGAGACATGAATTCTCTGAGGAGAAGTGTTAGGGAAGACCAAAATCAGCAGGGGAGGCTGAGGAGGCCCTTGGAGGAATATAAAACCTTATCGGAGAAAAGCTGGAAGACTTATATTCATGTCAGACAAGACTGTTTGGAGCAAGGAAAATGACCAGAGATAAAGAGGGAAGTTACATAATGATGATGGGGCAGATTCTGCAGAAGACACACATATCCTAAATGTGCACGCACCTAACAACAGTGCATCAAAACACAGGAGGAAAAACCTGGCAGGGGCGCAGGGGAGATGGAGAAATCCGCTGTTATGGGTGGCACTTCAGCACCCCCTGTTTAGTAATTGATATGTCAAGCAGGCAGAAAATCAATAAGCATATAGTTTCTTGAGCAGCACTATTGATCAATTTGATCTAATTGGAATTTATAGAACACTCCACCCAAAAATAGCGGAATACATATTCTTTTCAAGCTATCATGGAATATTGGACAAGTTAGACCAACTTCTGGGCCATAAAACACACCTTAACATGTTTAAAAGAATAGAAGTTAGACAAAGTATGTTCATAGACCACAACTCAAACTAGAAATCAATACCAGAAAGATAGCTGAGAAATGTGCAAATATTTGGAGATAAACAAAATATGTCTATATAACATGTGTCGATGAAAGAGGTCCTGAAAGAAATTATTAAAATTTTAAGTAAATGAAAACGAACTTTTAACATTTATAATATGCAGCAAAAGCAGTGCTAAAAGGAAAATGTATAGCAATAAATGAATATATGAAAAAATAAGAAAGACTCTAAATCATGCTCTAAGCCTTAGGAAACTAGAGAGAGAATAATTTAAACCCAAAAGCAAAAAATAAGAAAACAAAAAAAATTAAAGGAGAAATTGCAAAAAAAATTGAAAAAAGACAACAATATAGAAAACTCAGTTTAAAAATATAGTTCTTAAGAAAAGCAATACAATTCATAACATCCATGTAGGCCCACAAAAGATGGGGGAGACAGATATTCAGAAAGAACTCAGGTGAATAATGTCGGAAATGCAGGATAAAAGTTAATATATAAAAGTTAATAACATTCTCTTATACCTTCAGTGAACAACTGGCGTTTCAGATAAAAATATCGTTTAATATAGTATCAGTGTTTGGAGTTGGTAGATGCAAGCTATTCCATTTAGAAAGGAAAAGCAATGAGGTCCTACCGTACAGCACAGCGATCTATATCCAATCTCTGGGATAGACCACGATGGAAAAGAATATATATTGGTATATAACTGAGTCACTTTGCTGTCCAGGAGAAATTGGCAAAACATTGTAAATCAACTGTACTTTTAATAAAAATAAAATTAAGAGAAAAAAATGAAATTCTTAGGTATAAATCTAACAAACTATGTACAGTATTAATATGTGGAAAAATTCAAAACTGATAAAAGAAATAAAAAGCCCAAGGTATTTTGTTTGAGAATGGGAAACAATATTTTTAAGATGTCAATTAAATCCCATTTGATTGATAGATTTAATAAAATGTATATTAAAATCCCAGCAACCTGTTTTGTAGATACCAACAAACTTATCTAAATTTTTTTTTTTTAAAGGAAATCCTCCTATACTGTTGGAATGTAAATGGTTCAACTACTAGGTAGAATGGTATGGAGGTATTTTTTTTTTTTTTTGGTCTTTTTTAGGGCCGCTCCCATGGCATATGGAGGTTCCCAGGCTAGGGGTCGAATGGGAGCTATAGCCACCGGCCTACGCCACAGCCACAGCAACGCGGGATCCGAGCCATGTCTGCGACCGACACCACAGCTCACAGCAACACCCGATCATTAACCCACTGAGCAAGGCCAGGGATCGAACCCGTAACCTCATGGTTCCTAGTCGGATTCGTTAACCACTGAGCCACGACGGGAACTCTAACTTATCTAAATTTTTTGTGGAAAGGTATCTGGACTTACTGGAGAAGAGACATGTAGAAGCTACTGAGAGAAAACCTTGAACTGTAATTGTCGGATTGCTGGAAGCTCAGCCTGGACAAGCATGAGTGTTAGAAACTCCAGGAAGACCCAGTCCTGGGGAAGTTTTGTGGGGGACAGAGCCACGCCACCCTGTTCAGGTGTGGCGTGGATCTCCCTCCAGTGCAGGGACCCAGCTGAGGAACCACAGTGTGGCCCTCCTTGCCACATCAGCTCTGGTCCTTAAGGACCAGTGTGCTGACGCCACTCTTCACTTCTGCTAGAGGCCTGAATGTCCCCCCCATGTCCTCTGTGGGGAGTCTCTGGAAGATGCTAATTGACCCTGTAGATCTGGCCATGTCTGGCCACCCTTGCTGGCATTGCTGGGCAGGACCAACGGTCTATATTGTGACCCCCATGGGCTTTCCTAGGGCAGAGCTCCAGATCCTGGACAGTCAGAACACCTGTCACAAAAATCCTCCAGGTATGAGAGACTTGAGAATATGGGGTAGAATGTTTTTTAATGTCTTAGTGCAACCTTGAGCTAGTAGAAAAGTAAAGGCAGCTCTCCATGGGACACGACTACTAAGAAAGTTCAAATACGGAGACCCGTGCTCTGAGGTCAGAGGCTGGCTGAGAGCTGCCTGAGGGAGGGAGCGTGGATAGCCACAAGGCCTGCACAGCTCTGCAGCAGGGGAACCCTAATGGAAGGGCAAGCTATTTTAAAAACTACGTTGACTGCAGCTGCCTGACTTAGTTGGAAAGTACAGGATACTCAGTTAAATGTATGGTAAATGAGTAATTTTTTTAGTATATGTATGTCCTATGAAATATACTTATTAAAATGTATTCATTGTTTAGCTGAAATTTGAATTTAAAAGGGGATCTTGTATGTGATGTGGCAACTCTATACCTGACTCATAGAACATGATAATAAAGAAAATTGTCGATCTTAGTTTTATGTAAAGAGAACGAAATATATTTCCTGAAAATTCACTACCTCGAGCTATTCATATAGGGGTCCCAATGCACCAAGCAAAAAATCCTTACAAGTGGTCCTGTAGTGTCAGACACAAATCTTTTCTGAAGGAAAACACCTCAATATTAGACTTCAAAGAATTCCAACAGAAAACATTTAAGAAACATGAGCTCACCATTTTCAAATATCACAAAATTAAGCAAGAATTAGCAGGCAAAACAACTAGAGGATGAGATTGTGGTTTTCTACAGACTTTGAAATCTTTGTATAAACATTTAAAAATAACACATTACATTATTTTTAGGGCTGTACCTGAGGAACACTGAAGTTCCCAGGCTAGGGGTTGAATCAGAGTTGCAGCTGCTGGCCTACACCACAGCCATAGAAATGCTGGATCCTTAACCCATCAAGTAAGGCCAGGGATCAAACTCACATCCTCACAGATACTAGTCAGGTTCATAACCTGCTGAGCCTTAGTGGGAACTCCCAACTAATATATGTTTAAATTAATGGAAGTACTCAGCTACTACCCAACTTTAAGAGTTTTTCTAAAGATACATGAAATATGACAGCGTAGTATTGGTGAAATAATAGGCAGATTGGTCAGTGAGACATAACAGAGAGCCCAGAAATAGACCCACAGAAACACCATCAACTGATAGTTGACAAAGGAGCAAAGGCAAATGAAGGAGAAAGGATTGTCTTTTCAACAAATGGTGCTGGAACAACTAGACATCCACATGCAAAGAAACTGAGTTTAGACACAGATCTTACACCCCCATCTTCTAAAGTATATTATAGCAGATTATAGACCTAAATATAAAACACAAAACTATAAAATGCCTAGAAGATAACATAAAATACACATGATCTTGGGTTTGCCAGTGAATTTTTTATATTCAATACCAAAGGCATGATTCGTAAAAATAATAAGTTCACTTAAAATGAAAAGTGTATGCTCTGTGACAGACACTGTTAAGAGAATGAATGGACAAGCCGCATGTCGAGGAAAATCTTTGCAAAACACATTGATGATGAAGGACTGATATCCAATGTATGTAAGGAACCCTTAAAATGTGACAATAAGAAAACAATCTGCTTTACAAATGGGCCAAAGACCTGAACAGAGACTGCACCAAATAAGATACACAGTTGACAAATACCCACTTGAAAAGAGGTTGCATGTCACATGTCATCTGGGAAATGCAAATTTGGAAAAACAATAAGATAACATTACACACTATTAGAATGTCCAAACTCCAGAACAGTGACAGCACCAAATGCTGGTGGGATGTGGAGCAATGGGATCATCATTGCTGGTGGGAAAGAAAAGTGGTGCAGCCACTTTGGAAGACAGTTTGATGGTTTCTTAAAAAAGTAAACATACGGAGTTCCTGTTGTGGCTCAGTGGTTAACGAATCTGACTAGGAACCATGAGGTTGCATGTTCGATCCCTGGCCTCGCTCAGTGGGTTAAGGATCTGGCGTTGCCATGAACTGTGGTGCAGGTTGCAGACATGGCTCGGATCCCACATTGCTGTGGCTCTGGCGTAGGCCATGTGCCATGGGTGCGGCCCTGGGAAAGACAAAATAAATAAGTAAATAAACATACTCTTACCACATGATCCAGCCATTATACTTAATATTTACCTAAAGGAGTCAAACATTTATGTCCACAGAAACCCTGTACACATGTGTTTATAGCAGTTTTATTTCTAATTACCAAAATGTGGACACTACCAAGATGACCTTTGGTAGGGGATGAATAGGTAAACTGTGGCCCATCCAGATGATGGAATATTATAAAGTGTTAAAAAATGAGCCATCAAGTCATGAAAAAACATGGAGGGCCCCTTAATGTATATTATTAAGTGAAAGAAGCATGTCTTAAAATGCCTCTGTGCTCCATAGCAGCACATGCTGCAGGCGTCAGGTACAATTTTTAAGGCATCCTGTCATCCCATCAGAGGTACAGTTTTACAGCATTTTAAGACATGCTTCTTTCACTTAATAATATACATTAAGGGGTCCTCCATGTTTTTTCATGACTTGATGGCTCATTTTTTAACACTTTATAATATTCCATCGTCTGGATGGGCCACGGTTTTCCTATTCATCACCCACCGAAGGTCATCTCGGGAGTGTCCACATTTTGGTAATCAGAAATAAAACTCTGTGATGTTCTAGAAAAGGCAAAATCATGGAGACTGTAAACCATGGGGTCAGGAAAGGATAAGTTGGTGGAACACAGGGAATTTTAAGGCAGTGAAACACTTTTTTAATGATATTATAATGGTAGACGCATATCATTATAAATTTGTCATCCCTGTGAGTGTGATCATTTTTAATTTTTTTGTACTTGAATGTACGACACCGAAAAGAAAGCCTAATGGACTGAGTAATGATGATACACCGATAAGGACCTGTCCGTGATGGTACACGCCAGCACAAGAGGTGGACAGCAGGGAAACAGGGTGTGTCTGGGGGCAAGGGTACCTGCTAACTCTCTACTTCCTGCTCATTTCCTGTAAACCTCAAACAGCTTTATAAGATCAAGTTTATTAATAAAAAAAAAAATACTGAGGATACTGTCCCAGGGTATGACCAAGAAGTAAGAGAAAAACCAAAACAGCATATTTGGAATGAAAGTTCCGTGAATGAATTAAATGGCACATTTATTCAGTTTGAGGACCGCTGGCCCCGACTAATGTAACAAGCTAGTTTCAGGAATTCCCTGGGGGATTATAGTTCCTCCAACCCATTGTTTCTCACTGATGAGGACTCAGACACCCTCAAATGAGACATGCACTTGTAGGAAACTGAGAAACATCAATGATTTTGTTTAGAATAAGTGGCAGTGTCTTCTGTCCAGGAGAGAAGAGGACTCCAAAGGCAATGGTTGTACCACCCTATAAGATGGGGACCAATTTTGCATCCGACTTCGTCCTCTTAGACTGGTCTGACTTTATCCCCGACTGACTCACGGCATCTCTTTTTATGTCTTTCTTTGAATAAGCTCTGAATCTTTCTGGTTCCCTCATGAAAGATTTACTCTATCTTTGACAAATATTCACTGTAAATACCTACCTAAAATGCTTTTAACTTTTTAAAATCACACTTTGACCCAGGAGAGAGGTAGCATTACAAGGCAGTGCATACGATGGGCTACTTAATAATTGGTGTTAGAAAAGCTGGTTAGCCATGGGGATGGGGGATGAAATTTTATCCCAGCCTACCCCATCCACAAGCCCTGATCAATTCTAATGTGTATCACAAAACTTTAAAGTTCATATAAGAAAAATCAGTATAATAACTTTACACACGTGAGGTGGTGGAAAAATTATTAAACTCATCACAAGAAGCACAAACCTCAAAAGAAAAGAAAGAGAAAACAAAACGAGAAGTTCAACTTTATTAAATTAAGAACCGCTGAGTCTCAAAATACACAACAAAACATTGAAAAGACAAGCTATAAACTGGGAGTACAGGTTTGCCACACATTGAATCAACAAAGGATTAATCATCAAAATAGGTATATTAAAAAACTCCTCCAAATCAGTAATAAAAAGGCAAACAACCTAATAGGTTCACAGCAGAGGGAAAAAAAAATATGGCAAATAAACACACGAACAGATGCTTTAACCTCATTAGTAATCTGAGAAATGCAAATTAAAACAATAATGAGATACCATTTGCACCCACCAGATTGGCGAAAGTTAAAAAGTCTGACAATACTACTTGTTGGTGAGGATGGATACTTGAGAACACGGGCTCTGCTGGTATGAGTGCGGATTGGAATGATCACTTGGGCGACAATCCTGATATCACCCAGCCCATTCCGTGACCCTGTGACCACAGTGCTGGCTGTGCGTCCCAAACAGACATTTGCACAGGTGCCCATAGTGAGAATAAGAAGATGCAGCATCATCACTGCTTGACTTGTAAGAGACCAGGAGAAGCTTGAATGTCAACCCACAGGGACAGAGATCAGAAACTGGGGCGTTTTTGTGCAGGGAACATAGTGCAACAGTGACAATGCATGTCTAGGGCAGGGACCCGCTTGTGTCCCTGGATTTGGATGAATGTAGCTGAGTGAAGATGAGTGAGCATCTTACAACGAAAGAAACAGGAAATGAGGCAACCTTGCTGAGTGCATTTTGAAAGTCATTTACTACAAAATTAAATCAAATTTCTCCAAAAGAAAAAGACTCTTTTCTCACTTTTCATTTCCTGTTGATTCTTTTAATTTGATATTTTACAGTCATTATTCAGTCCTCGGAAGAGGTCAGTTATGCCTGATCAACTAGCATTTTTCTGAGCATCTCAATACATGCACTGAAAGGTAAGGGAACTGAGGTGTCAACTGAAGAAAACCTACCTGTGGGGTGTGGTCACTACACCGCTTGCCCATTTATTGTCCAGGCTTTGTATCTGGTTTCTCTGTGTTTTCATGGCTATCCAGATACTGCTTTGATATGATAGAAGGGCAACAGAAATAAAACACACCTCCTCCTTGCATGTAAAATTTGAAAGAATGATAAGAAAAGATAACGGTGAATTTCCATTTCATAGATGATCAGCTGTTTAATGCAGCAAAATGAGTCACAAAACTCTGCAAAACAAGTCTGCATCCTTATCCTTATTCCAGCTGGACATTTGTTTTAATTTCTGTGTTATTTGTATTTTATACTTTGAAGAGTCACATTTACCCAGCATTCTTTGTTTTTTTCCGCCTTTGCCAAGGTTCATGCAGGTGTCACCGCCTGTGAGCAAATGTGCCCAAGCTTGACCATTTTAAGGAATGTTGCAAACACAGCCTGGACACTGAAAATGTGGGGGCAGTGTCACTACCTTGGGAAGGTAATCATTATGCATTGAAAGAGAAAGTTCTTTTTTTACACTATGTCCAAAATCCCACTTTGACTCGAAAATTGTTGGAAGCACACAATTCAGTGAAAGTATGTTGCTTAATAAAAGAAAGAAAAGTGGTGACTATGAAAACATGGCAAAGCCTTTAGATGAAAGGCTTGCACATGATCACTTTCCTTTTCCTCCCCTCTGTTCCCACCCCCAACCCCGATTTCACTTGGCTTCTACTAGCTGATTTCTCAGTTAGGGAGATGAGCCGACTTTACTGAAATAATGAAACACATGGATGGAAAATAACCCCAAAGATGGGAAAGCTGAAAATGCAAGATTGATAAAGTAATTTTAATTTGGCTCTACATATGTTAAGGTAGTTAGGGTGACTTTTGTGAAGGAGTCCAACTGTGTAAAGACAGATGTGCAGAGACTGATTAAAGGCGTGCACACACCCCTCTCAAGGCTGGTGCCTGCTCCTTTCGCACTGAGGCAGTACTGCCTGATTTCGGAGGCACTGCAAACCGGCGACTCGGACCCAGTCCCACAGGATCGTTTGTCGTTCACTGGGGATACACCAAGCCACCCAACGCCTCTCGGTCTGCGGCACTTACGATATGGAGGATTATGGATCTTCTCCCAGCCATCTATCCCTTGGCTTCATCAGGACCGGGGCCAGAGGGTCAAGGCTGGAAGGGGGTGGGGATGGGGAGGGAAGCAAGCCGCCCAAGAGCCCACAAGCAAGCAGTCAGCCCTTCCTTCTGAAGTTCAACCCCTCTCTCTGTGCAGCTCCAGAATTTGTTTTTCCTCCTCAATCTGTCCTTACTGTTACTAATGTTCAGAAACATCACCGATAAAAGAAGGCTCCTGCTGTTGCATTGATCTCCTCCACAGTCTGGGGCCTGAGACGCCCAGACTGCACACGCTCTGACTGGCGCCATCCGGGCTCCTGCTGCTCTGACCTGAGGACAGTCTGGGGCCAGGGATGCAGCCCCAGGCCACCTGGTGTCCAGGGAAACCGGCTGGGGATCAATATGGTGGCAAGAGGGGGGTCGGGGGGCTTCTCTGAAACCTCAGGACCCAGTAAAGGCAAGAACAAGGAGGCTACTTCAACCGGGGTTTCCAGTCCTTTGGGGGAGGAGGTGGATTTCTCTGAAGCCTTGAAAACACAAGAGTTTGTGGACAGCACTGCCTTGTCTCAGGTTGCAGGGAGAGGAGGCTGAGGGTTCCTACGGAAGGAAGCATTTGCCATACTTTTCATGGTACTTCTCTTAAAAGATCAGAGGTTTGAAGCAAATAGGTAATGATCACATGGCCTCTGTGCTCCATAGCAGCACATGCTGCAGGCATCAGGTGCAATTTTTAAGGCATCCTGTCATCCCATCAGAGGTACAGTTTTACCTGGAGTTCTCCAGGGGTCATTGCCAAGATGGGGTGTCCATACCCATCAAACCTCTGGTTCACTTTACTTTGAGACCATTTCTTTCCCCAGACACTCCTTCTGAGATTCATGAGGCTCGAGTGAAGGGGCCATGAAGCTCCCTTGGGAAATCTCTGTGTTTTGAAGGTTTCACAGACCAAGGGAGGTGAAAGCCTTGCCCAGGGTAGCAGCCCAGAGCCCCAAACTAGAGAGGTGGGTCTCTTGGTGGGTGTGATTTCC
Source organism: Sus scrofa (assembly GCF_054392235.1). Lineage (NCBI taxonomy): Eukaryota > Metazoa > Chordata > Mammalia > Artiodactyla > Suidae > Sus > Sus scrofa. The sequence goes on from NC_139383.1 coordinate 157,569,219, forward strand.
AGGGGAGGGTTCTCCCTGAGGTTTCCTTCATCTGTAAACAGTCGAATGCGAGAAGCTCTGAAATCTAATGCATGAATTAATCAACATTTCCTGAGCACAGTTGTACAAGGCAGCAGATTCAACCACAAATAAAGGAAAAAATTCTACCCACTTCCAAATGCCAACTGGCGTGTCTTTGAAAAACAAATTGGTTGTGATTTCCACCAGCCCACACATTCCTGGAGATGTATTTCTGACATGTATGAATTGTAGAGGACATTTCTAAGGGGTTAAAAAATATTTTCAGCCAACTAGTCAGAAGGTGTCAGTCTGCGTTTAAGTTTCCTGCTCTGTCTTCTTCCAGTCAGAGCGATTCTTGCCTAGTCTTGCCGTGACTGCTAAGGGCACACCTTCCCTATCAGCCTCTGGGTCTGGCACCTGCATCCACTCAATGCTTCGTTCATCCCATCCCCACATGTACGTGCATCCACGTTGCATAAGAGCCTTTCCTAAGAGTGGATGGAATTGCTGGGACCTAGGGTGGAGGTTTAACTCTAAAAATAACCACTAAACAGTCCTGGCTGTGACTGTCTGTCCACACGCCCACCAGCAGAGCCCGGTCATTCTCATGTCTTCACAGCACCTCAGTTTGCTGGGGCTGCCAGAAAAAAGACCATAGGCTGGGGGCTTAAACAACCCCATTTTTTTTTTTTGTAAAAATTGACAAAACTAATTCTAAATGCATAATCAAATGAGGTAACATAGATTTGTTTAGGTAATATCGTGAAGGAAAAAATATGAGAAAGTCCACCAGGGAGCATAAATTAGCAAAACTTGTGGTAGCTGGGGCAGAAAGGTGCTGTCCTACGAGGAAAAGGACCACGTATGGACAGCTAGCTTATTTACAGAGACCTCGCTGAGAGTCAGTGTTGAAAGGATTTTTTTTTTCCAATAATTGGTGCTTAAGCAACTGGATATTCACCAGGGAAAACAATTAGCCCTGACCTTTTCCTGACACATATGCAAAAAATAATTTGAGATGAATAATAGAACTGTGAAAGCCAGAAAAGTTTTAATAAGGTAAACTACACTTAAATACAAGAACTAGAGTACACAGGGCAAAAAAAGCCTACTTCATATACAAATACTAAAGAATGTTTCACTCAAAAAAATTATTTTATGCCAATTTAAAAATGCTTTTTTTTTTTTTTTTTTTTTTTGCTTCTCAGGGGCTGCACCCAAAGCATATGGAAGGAAGTTCCCAGGCCAGTGGTGGAACCAGAGCTGCAGCTGCTGGCCAAAGCCACAGCAACTCAGGATCTGAGCCACATCTGTGACCTACACCACAGCTCACGGCAACACTGGATCCTTAACCCACTGATTGAGGCTGGGGATCAAACCTGCATTCTCATGGATACTAGCTGGGTTCATTAAATGCTGAGCCACAAGAGTCAACTCCCTAAAAATGTTTAACTCTTATGTTTACTTTGAACTCTGTCAGAACCAAATAGTAACCAATTATTCTAGTGATGTATATTGGAAATACAGAATATATTGGAAATATGTTCTACACTGTGGACTTACAATCATTCTCATTTTCTAGGTACAATATTATAGGCTAAACTAAATGGTAAATTAGAAAGATGATAGACAGATAGATAGACACATACATAGTTGACAGATGGATAGATACAGAGCTATATTGTAACCCCTGTCTTTAAAGGTATGGATTTCTAGTGAATTCCATGGAAACCCAATAAACAATAGGACATTAAATAGACACTTGAAAACTCACATCATATGAGTGATGACGGGGGATGACAAAAGGGGGTTATGCTAGACTTAGAAATGGCACCAACTCACGTCTTGGAATCAAAAAACTTCCCACATAAAGAGACATGTAAATTGAGATTTGGAGGTTGTGAACTTGCATGTGTCCCAGCTGTCCTAATTAGAAGGCAGCTTGCTAGTCAAGGCAGGATCAAGGGAACAGTCCATCGTGGTTGCAGGCCACACGTAAGCAGGGGTGTTGTCTGTGGAGGATTTGGAACTAATACGAAAACTGTCTTTTTCTTCCCACAGCCCAAGATGGAAATCCTGTGAAATTGGATTGTTATGATCATTATACAACTACAGACGTGATAAATTCATTTGAGTAAAAAAAAAAAAAAAAAAAGAAAAAAAGAAAAAAAGAAAACTGTCTTTTACTTTGTCTGCTTTTTATTATCACCATGTGCCTGCAATTCTGTACAATTTACTTGCAAACAAACAAACAAAAAACCTGATGTAAAATGCAAAACTCTTAACTCCTAGAAATAAAGCCGAAGAAAAACTAGATAACCTTGGGTATGGCAATGGCTTTTTTTTTTTTTTTTTTTTTTTTTTTTTGTCTTTTTGCTATTTCTTGGGCTGCTCCTGGGGCATATGGAGGTTCCCAGGCTAGGGATCTAATTGGAGCTGTAGCCACCAACCTACGCCAGAGCCACAGCAACGCGGGATCCGAGCCGCGTCTGCAACCTACACCACAGCTCACGGCAACGCCGGATCGTTAACCCACTGAGCAAGGGCAGGGACGGAACCCGCAACCTCATGGTTCCTAGTCAGATTCGTTAACCACTGTGCCACGACAGGAACTCCGGCAATGGCTTTTTACATTCAACACCAAAGGCACAGTCCATGAAAGAAATAATGGATAAGCTGGACTTCACTAATATTAAAAACCTTGGCTTTGAGAAAATTAATGTCAAGGAAATAGGAAGACAAAACACAGACTGGGAGAAAATATTTGCAAAATACCTATCTGATACAGAGCCATTTTCCAAACTATAAAAACAACTCTTAAAACTTAACAATAAGAAAACAAACAACCTGATTGAAAAATGGGTAAAAGACGTAAACAGACATTTCTAGAAAAAAGACATACAGATAGCAAACAAGCACATGAAAGGATCCTCCACATCCTATGTCAGCAGGGAAATGCAAAGTAAACCACCACTGAGGTGCCATCACTCACCTATCGGAATGGACAAATCCAGAACACTGACAATACCAAATGCTGGTGAGTATGTAGAGCAACAGGAACACTTGTTCCCTGCTGGTGGAAATGCAAAATGGTGCAGCCACTTTGGAAGACAGCTTGATGGTTTCCTCCAAAGCTAAGCACAGTGTTATACAATCCAGCAAGCACTCTCCTTGGTATTTACTCAAAGGAGCTGAAAACTTAGGTCCACATAAGAATTTGCACAGGGATGTTTATAGCAACTTTATTCATAATTTCTAAAAGTTGGAAGCGACTGAACTGTCTGTTGGTGGGTGAACGGATGAACCTGTGCATCTAGTGAAGCACAGGAAGGATAAGAAGAGTCTACTGACATACGTGGTATGTCAATTTGGGTCCATCCGTTGTGAAAAATTCACCACTCTGGTGGGGGACATTGAGGTTTATTATGTTGATATTTTTCTTCAGTGCCATTCCTCTTGTGTTTGTTTCATTTTCCCACCTTCCTAGACATCACTGAATATTTTTAGTAGTCTATTTTAATTATTATATTGTGTTTTTAACTAAAATCTTTGTGTTGCTTTTCTAACTACTTCTCTAGAGACTACAAGGTGCATCTTTTACTTCTCATTACCTATCTGGAATTGTAATGTACCACTTTATATAACATATAAAGTTTTGTTCTAAAGAGTCGTGTGACATTTACAGAAATTAAGAGAACGGAAGAAAAGCGGGCTTTTATTACCGCTTTCATGCTCTACTTCCTTCCCAGGATCTGCTGTGATTTCCCTTTAGCCTGAAGAATTTAAGGTAGGATTTCTGAGGCAGATCGGCTGGTTATGAATTCTCAATTTTCTTTCACCTGAAAAAATTCACTTTTGAAAGACATTTTTGTGGAATGTCAAAATCTGAATTCTGGTTTGAGCATCTTTTTTTTTTTTTTTTTTTTGTCTTTCAGAACTTAAATTTGTCAAGCTATTAACTTCTTTCTTCTGGTGTGGTTTTGGTTTTTGTTTTTTTTTTCCTGATGGAAAACAGTTTCCTTTTGTTTTTCAGAAGTTTGCACGTTGTTTTTCAGAAGTTTGAATATTACGTGCCTAGTTGCAGGTTTTGTTTTTGCTTTTGGTACTTGCATCAGGTTTCACTGATTTTCTGGATCAGTGGGTTGATTTCCTCTATCAATGTTCAAAAATTATCACCATTATCTCTTCAAATCCTTCTGCCCTATTTACTCTCCTCTCCATCTGAGTCTCCAATTATTTTGCTAGTAGAAGGATATTGTCTTTTAAATCTGCAACTCTCAATTCTGTTATTATTATCATTGTTTTTCCATAATTATCTTGATTATGATGTTTCTTTGTGCTTTTGGTCAGGATAATTTGTATTGTTCTATCTTCAAATTTACTTATTTTTTAAAATAGTTTTAAAGCTCCAGAAAACTTCCTCATCTTTACACACATGGTTTAATTTCCCCACCATCTCATAGTAATTTAAAGTCCACATTTTATGATACTGTGTTGAGACTTCTCTGTCTTTTTCTCTTGACCTTGGGTAACATTTACTTGCTTCTTCATGTGTCCTTTAATTTTTAAATGTGATCCAGGTATTTGTGTATAAAACAATAGTAAAGACTAAAATAAATAATACCCAGAAAATGACATGCCCTTTTCTGTCAGGCATGAAGGGTGGGTCCTTTTTCCACCTGCTCTGCCATTACATTTGGTAATTGTTGCAGCTTTTGTTAAATTTGGATCAACACTGGCTTCAGAGGTTTTGAAGGAAAGCTCAAGAACTTACCTTCTCCTGGCCTTGAGATCTAAGCACCACAAAACTCGAAAGATTTCTTTGTGGAATTGCCATCTTTCTGAATCACATGAGATCTTTTTCTGTTATATAGATTAACTGTCAGATTTTTGAGTTGCTGGGATGTCTTTCTGCACCTTGGGCAATCCCTCTCTGCAACGTTCCCCTAGGCTTTGGAAAACAGTTAATTCAGGGATATCAGGATTTTAAACTTTCATGCTGGACTACACATGGTCAATAAAAATCCTTTAAAATTTCATCTAGTTTTTCTTTACTGCCTAAGTACAGTATCATTTTCTTTCTCACTTCGCTCCACCATAAGTGAAGGAAGATGTGGTTATTTTCTTGCTTAGAAAGGACAAATTGATTTCTAGATTTAAGTCTATGTGGTTTTCTATGCATCTTTAACTCTCTGAAGGGCGTTAAAGGTATGGTTTTGTAGCTTATCCAAATTATCCTCATAGTTAGAGTGGAAGAAAGTCTCTTGTTTCTCTCTAGATCTTGATTGAAAGCAGAGGTCCCGGCACTTTCTTTTAAATATATTGTTGGAATAGGGCTAGTGTATAGACACGTACCGTGAAATTTATCATCCAAACAGAAACATTTTTCAGAGTAAAAGGAAATGATAAAACAACTAAAATTATGTAACTAAAGGGTTTATTCATTGACTCACAATTTTGTTTAATTTTATTGATAAACCCATTAAATAGTCCTATTCAGAACTATTATAAAACTAATACTATTTCTGAAACATATAAATATCTGTATACACTAAAGCAAGCTGTTAATTCTTTTTTATTTTTAAATTATTTATTTATTTATTTTCTGGCTGTGTCCACAGCATGTACATGTTCCCAGGCCAGGGACCTAACCCACACCACAGCGGTGACAACACCAGATCCTTAACCTACTGAGCCACCAAGGAATTCCAATAATTCTTTTTTTATAAATTATTTATATATTAAATAATCATAAGCAGTATAATTACACATTCCTGGGCTGTGTCCTTGATGTAATTGATTTCTAAGGTATGTCTCTCTCTGTACCAAAGTCTTCATATTATTCTGAAGTTTTTTTTAAATCTTGTATTGCTTTGATTTTTTATTTTTTATTTTTTATTTTTTTTTCTCTTTTTGCCTTTTCTTGAGCTGCTCCCAAGGCAGATGGAGGTTCCCAGGTTAGGGGTCCCATCGGACTGTAGCCACCGGCCTACGCCAGAGCCACAGCAACGCAGGATCTGAGCTGTGTCTGTGACCTACACCACAGCTCATGGCAACGCCAGATCCTTAACCCACTGAGCAAGGCCAGGGATCAAATCTGCAACCTCATCGTTCCTAGGTGGATTCATTAACCACTGCCCGATGACAGGAACTCCCTTTCTTTGAATTTTTATGTAATTTCTTTTGTTTATCCTTTAAAAGCTGAATTTATGATTAACAAATTGAAATGATTGATGTTTTCAATGGACTCTTCCACCAGCCATACTTTTTGTTTGAGAAAAAAAAAATCTCTTTTTGGTAAGCTTAAAAAATCCTCCCAAATGAAAGATATTCGTTCTTAAATTTTTTTTGGCTCTGTCCATGGCATCTGGAAGTTCCCAGATCAGGAGCCATTGCAATGACCCTAACCTCTGCAGTGACGACACCAGATCCTTAACCTGCTGAGCCACAGGTTAAGGGATCTCCTGGAGAATATTCTTAATCATATTTTTTATATTGTGGTATGTACATATTTCAGCCTCTATATTTTCTTAATTACTACCTATTCCCTTTAATTCAAGGGCAAAAATGAAAAAAAAAGATAATAAGTATAACAATACATAATGAAATCTCTGAAATTAAAATACTCTGTGATTTCTAAGTAAATTTTTCCTAATTCAGATAATGTAAAATCATGGGTATTTTCTCAGTTTCATTTCTCCTGCATTCAGAATATAAGTCACTGTAATTAGTTATAGACAGCCCATTTCCAAGTATTTGTTATAGATATTCCAGGAAAAAACAAAAAAAAAAAGGAGTTTCTATTGTGGCTCAGCAGTTACAAACCTGACTAGTATCCTTGAGGGTGTGGTTTTGATCCTTGGTCTCACTCAGTGGGTTAAGGATCCAGTGTTGCCATGAGCTGTGTTGTAGGTCACAGAGGCAGCTCGGATCTGGTGTTGCTGTGGCTGTAGCATAGGCCTGCAGCTTCAAGTCCAATGTGACCTGTAGCCTGGGAACCTCTATGTGCCTCAGGTACTGCCTTAAAAAGGAAAAAAAAAAAAAAAAGATATTCCAGGTATAATTCTTAAATTGCAAAGTGAAATCTTGTATATTCTGAGTGCACGGCATTTGGGCATTTGCCTTGTTATGTCCCTGCCTTGGGGATATTTCTGTCTGTCTTCCTCTTATGGGGTGACTTGGGGGCTGGCCAATGATGCAATTCATCAAAATTTCAAAAGCTGGAGTTTGTTATTTTTTCGCAAAACTGATTAAAGTGTTTGACTAAATATCTCCAAATAATATTTTTACACATAGTATAAAAGTAGAGGAATTATGTAGAAAACATTTGATTTCATCATAGGACACTTATGTTGATACTTTGAAGAAAACTTCAATGCTCAAACAGTTGTTATGTCTGCCTGATAATGTAAAGTGCCCAATGTTATGCAGAAACATATTTTATAGCTAACATTGGTTTCTTCACAAAATTTTATAGTTCAAAATTCTGCTTAATATAAAAGAGTAACTTTTTGCAAGCATGACTTCTGTTTCCATTGGCAGAATACCACAGCTTCCCTGGATGCAGTTATGCATTATGCATGCATGATGACCAATTTTAGATACATTGATGCCTCAAAGGTTTCATAATTTAGTAAAATATTATTTTTATCATAATGCTGTTTCCCCCCAATTTTCATTTTTATCACCTCCAAAACAAATACTCTTATATTAAATGTTAATATTTTGTCTAACTTTATAGCATTCTCAATAACCTCACACATTTGACTTTTAATAGAAAGAACTTAAGAAAGTTTGATTCTGGAGTTCCCGTCATGGCTCAGCAGAAACAAATCTGACTAGTATCCATGGGGACGCAAGTTCGATCCCCGGCCTCACTCTGTGGGTTAAAGGATCCAGTGTTGCCATGAGCTGTGGTGTAGGTTGTAGACGTGGCTTGGATCTGGCGTGGCTGTGACTGTGGCTGTGGCTGTGGCGGCAGCTACAGGTCTGATCCTACCCCTAGCCTGGGAACTTCAAAAAGACAAAAAAAAAAAAAAGTTTGATTCTGAGAAGCGAGTAAAATTATTGATCTATTATTGAAAATACTATCTTTTTCTGTTTAATCCACCTAGTAATACTGATATAAAAACTGGCTTTATTTCCTGTTGCAAATTTCTTTTGCTCATGAGCCAATAGTTTTTGCTTCACTTTTCTATATACAGACTACTTGGAATTCTAAAAAATTCAGTATTAGTTTAGAGGAACTCTCATTTTGTCTAAATGAAAAGCTATCCTTCTTAGAATGATATTTAAAGATTCCTAATACAGATATGCCTGATAAATCATTCTTCAGGCCCAATCTTCTCATGACAGTCTTAACTGTTTGAGGGTTGGTTGCGACCTTTTTAGTATCCTCAGGTTTGTAGGAAGTGAGTGATTTTACTATGGTTTCTGTGGGATACAATGAGTATGATATGATGTTGACTATTGTGTACTGATTACATACTCTATAAAAATGGAAAGTGGGTACTTAATTTTTAAATTGAATATGTGCTTTTTAAGACGATTGCTTCCAAAAAAAGATGTATTGCAAAATAAATAAAACATAACAACGAATAACCTGAAGAAAGAGTTGCAGATTAATAACGTACAATGTAAGGTTGGAGAGTTCAGCTTCTCGCCCTACTATGTGCAGAGGGAACACGGCATTTTATACACACCTAACCTGTGCCTTCTCACACTGTGCTGTCTCTGGCTGCTGGGAGTTCAGTAGCTTTTGTATCTCGCAGACAATATTGCAGCTGGAGGGAAAAGCAAGGAGGAGAGATAAGCCTGGGCCCTGGCCTCACAACCTGTCTGTCTGGTTACAGAGTCCCCCAGGACACTGGCCTGAGGGAGGCCTCCTCTCTCTGCTTTTGGGAAAGGTTTGGGAAAAGAAATAGGGGTCATTTTGATCCTTGTGATCTTTTGTTTAGATTTAATCACTCATTGAAGTAAGATTTCTGTGTATTGTCAATGTGTTTAATACTCGGTAAGGCTTTGGCAAAATCTGACTGTAATAGCCGGATGTGTATAAAGCTGCTCCCTGCTTAACAGCTTTCTTATTCATGCTGGTGTTAGTCATCTATTCTAAAGAAATATTCAGAATACAGAATGAAATACATGAATTTACATCTATCTGGCCAGTGAGGTGAGCAGGTGGAGAGGTAGATGGATAGATAGGTAGATAGATAGATAGATATAAGGATTATTGTAACAAGATTAGTTCATTAAATTTGAAACAACCAAAAAAATCACAGTAACACATTGGAACAGGTCATTAAATAAATAATTCTTTTTTTATATATATGCCAGCTACACTCAGAAAAAAGTGTCTAAATAGTCTTCAAAGTTTGAATCATGAAATGCATGAACTTGAAATATGTCTCCTCCAGAACTGACACAAAAGTGATTCTACAAAAGGAAAATGTTAGGTGACAGTCTAGCTTATTACTGTTTTTATCATGATAATGGGGGATGCTGCTGTTTCTTAAAGTGGTAATTGGTCATTTTTAAATCAAGGTCTTTTGGAGAAATAAATGTCAGGGCATTTATAAAAATTGCAGTTTCCAATTACCAACCATTTTCAAACAAAAGTTTTGCTCCCATAATGTCATCAGTTTCTGTCTTTCAGAGTGTAGTGAGAATCCCAGGGTACAGGAATTGTTATACTGCAACCTTGGCCACTCTTAGACCTGCATTTGGGCATTTTTCCTCTGTAAATCTCAAAATATTCATCTTCCAGAGATGCCCATAGTAGATTTTTTTTTTTTTTTTTTTGGTGATTTGGAATAAACTATTATTATTATTTATTAGGGCTTCACCTTTGGCATATGGAAGTTCCCAGGCTAGGGGTCAAATTGGAGCTGCAGCTTCAGGCCTACACCACAGCCACAGCAATGCCAGAGCCGAGCTGCATCTGCAACTTTCACTGCAACTCATGGCAATACTGGATCCCCAACCCACTGATGGAGCCAGGGATGGAACCAGCATCCCCATGGATACTAGTTGGATTCATTACCACTGAGCCACAATAGGAACAAATTCTGATTTTTTTTTTTCTATCTTCCCTCGAGAAAGGAGAATCAATATTGAGTTTCTGACTTACCAAAAGTGAAGTTTCATGAAAGTTTGTGGGTAGAGAAATCATGTCCCCTTCTAAAATAGGATTGCAGATAACTTGGAGTTCAAAGAAAATAATGGGCTGCTGGGTCCAACAGGAAAGGTTGGGTCCATGATGCTTAGCCCTTGGCTTTTAGAAAATGTTCGGGTACCTGTTTGTCCCCAGCACCCGCGCCTCATTTTTTTCCCATGTCTACTCCAGACCTTGACCTTTAATTGCACCATGACATTGTTAAAGGGCAATCCTGACATATTTTCAGTAGTGATCCCAAATAAAGTAAAGGTCTTTCTGTCACCATACATTCAGATACCTCCACAAGGGCATATGCAGACTGGTCAGGAGTGTAGACTTTGGTTGGTACCAAGCCCAAGTGGACTTCAATCCTACCTGGGTTGGTCGGTCACTCACCATCTCCATATACAGTAGAGAGAACAACACGCTCTTGGAGAATGAATGAAATAAAATTGTAAGCATGGATGTGACTGACCTGTCATCAACTTGAAATAGTCAAGACTATGCCCTTGACTATTGCATAATCTATGAACAGGATTGTTAGGTGGACAGATATAAAGCAAATATTTTAACACCTCTATACAGACAGGATCCTCAAAATTCACCTTGTCCGGTCTCATCCCACAGACAAGGAAGAAGGGCGTAGGCAGAGACATGAGGAACTTGCCCGAGGTCTGAGCTGCCAAGTGCAAAGTGCAGAGTTTGTATGGCGGCGTCTCCAGGCCAAGGTCAGAGCTTTCTCCTACCCTCACTGCTAGTGGTGGAGCTGAGGGGAAGGGGAGGTGAGAAGCCTGCCAAGGGCAGAGATGAGGCCACATGGGTCGGAGTAGGTGCAGTCCTGAGGGCAGCCGGATGGGCAGCTCTGGTGGCAGAGGCACTTGAAATGTATGACAGAGGACCATGGCGCTCTGGGGGTGCCAGTCGGGCTGCAGGGTTGCACCTCACTGCTTTCTGGGAGTTCCCATGTTTCCCATGTGACCAGCCTTAGCACACCCCACTGCTGGTTGTCAGACTTCGCCCCCAGGCACCTTAGGATCCCTTCCCCCTGGACTGCCTTGTGGGTTTTGTTTCCTGGCCAAGGGCTGTCCCCTGTACAATCCCGTATTCATACATCACATCTTGCATCTGAAAGTTTGAAGGGCTGAACCGACTTTTTTTTTTAACTAAAAAGAAAATCAGCTCTTTTCATTCTTTTAAGATTTATGTACACTTTCTTCAATGCCAAGATTCTTGAATTACAGTGAATTGCAGAAGATAATTAAGGACAAAAGGGTATTTAGTTCAGGTTGAAACTGTCTTGGCTAAGCCAGTTTTGGGCAAAATGAAACCAAGCCGGTTTACTGAGCAGATATGCTCAGGAAAGTAGTTGTTATTTCAAGTCTAAACAAACCAACATCTTCAAACCAAATAATCACATGATCTCATTTTAGTGATCTCTATATTATTTAGTTAATTTTTTATCTTAAATTTTATTATTTTGGTTGAATTCATTTAAAGTTTCTGCTAGAATTAATCAAATTATTGTTTCGTTTTTCTCTTTTAAGTTCAGATTCAGTTCTTCCACCTTTAAAATGATTCGTCTTTGGGGATTATATGCATCTTCTCACTCTTCTCCGTAAACAAGGAGTAAATTGTTCTCTCACATTCTTGTTTCACTTAGATTTGAGATCTTCTCCGATTGCTTGGAAAGAAATCTCAAATTCAGAGGCATCACACATCCTTTTGCAAGTCTAGTCTTCATAAGTATCATTTTTAATAATATACTCAAACCTGACATCTGATGCCACTTAGGGAATGTAGTGTGTCTTGTGAACCGACAGATAACCTGTGACGTTGATAGACATATTTTACTTGGATTTTTCCCTTGAAGTTTTGATTAGCTGTCAATTATTTCCCCAAAGGTAATATGTTATCTGCCTCTTCATCGTTTTTTTGAAAATTTAATAGGCTTATAAGCACATTCCTATATCCGGAGGAAGTTGTTTTATTTAGAAGACAAAACCAAACAAAAAACCTTATCCCTGCTAATAGTCAGTCATATTATTTGCAGGATAATTCTGAATTCTCTACTAATTAATGAATCTTTGTTTTGTCATTTTCTTTAAAAGTCATTAGGGAATGATGACCACATGAGCACTAGGAATTCTATTCCTGAATGTCTCTGCAATTTTCAGGGCTTGTTTAAAAACAAATGCATATTAAACACTCCTAATGGCCCACTGTAGAGATATTTTCCTGGATGCAAAACTGATTTTTTGACTTTGTGTTTTTCTCTTCTTTCTATCTCATTTGCCAGATTATCAGACCTTTCCTGTTATTTCATGCTCTGCTTGAAGTAAAACTGAAGCAGTTACTTGACCCAATACCGATTTTAATCGGTATGATTGGGCTGCAATATGGACAGATGGTAGATGCATAGATAGATAGATGATAAGTATTTGACTTAATCAAAGTGTTTATTGGCCAAAACAATTTGTGTTCATGAGTTCTGCTTTGACGGGCATTAACTTGCTGTTATTGTGTCATGGTGGAGGGGTCCCTTCGTGTGGATTTTACCAAAGGGAGAAGGATGAATTAAGTGAGTAGCTACACACACTCACGGAAACAAATTTTTTTTCCCCTGTATCACATTCGAATAAAAATGTGCTTCTTAGCCTGAGGACATGATATCCTTACAACAAACCTACTTGATCTCTCTAAGAGAAGAAAGCAAATATGCTGCGTGACAGGATTCACCTGTCATTCGAGACTCTGAACACCTCTCTGTGGAAATAACCCTCTTTCAATTTCTTTCTTTCTTTCTTTCTTTTTTTTTGTTTTGTTTTGTTTTGTATTTTTTAGGGCCACACCCACGGCATATGGAAGTTCCCAGGCTAGGGTCAAATAGGAGCTGTAGCTGCCAGCCTACACTATAGCCACAGCAATGCTGGATGGATCCTTAACCCACTGAGTGGGGCCAAGGATTGAACCTACATTCTCATGGATACTAGTCAGATTCTTAACCTGCTGAACCACCACAGGAACTCCCCAATTTCTTGAATGAGGAAAATGTGTAGAATGGACCTTAGCTCTCAGCTGGTTCAGGCTCTCATTTAATACACGAAGTGGGCTTTCCTGGGAGATGTAATCACGCACCCCAGATCACAGAGCTATGGGGGCAGAGCTATGGCTAAAACCAGCTCCTCTGAGGCTGGTTCTGTTCTGGCTATATAACCCACCCACCCCAGTAAGAAAACCACACCGTCACAGGTACCTGGTCACAGTTTTATTACAAATCAACAATAACAGCAAATAATTTAGATAGTAAGCATATTCACTTGCTGTGAATTAAGAGCCAAGACTGCCTTGCAGAAATCTTACCCAAGTTGTTTTGACAAACTAGCAAGATAACACCATCAACAGGGAATGAAAAGAATCCCTCAGAGCTCGGCTTGCACTTTTACAGATGTATTTCCTTTCCCGGCTGCATCCTTTGAAAAAGCACATCTCAGGCTACATTTTATTAGAAAAACTCTCTTAATTGACGTACATGGACAAACACAGACATCTTTCGGCCTGCTATCTCCTTTGAGACTGCGACTGACCCCACGGACCCCCACCCCCCCATCTTCTCCATCTCGTTTGGGAATATCAGGGTCAGGTTTACCATGTGAATTAGCCAAGCTCACCCAGTAAAGCTGAGAATCAACCCGGAGTGTCAGCCTGAGAACCTCCCCTCCTGGCTCAGCACGCCGAGTTCCAGGAAGAATTATGGGCCGCAAAGGAAGAAGCGAGACTTGTAAACCCCTGCAGGCCCGGCTTTCAGAGGCTGTTTCCACCCTCGAGGTCAGACACAGTGACTGGTTTCCTGAACCTGCTACGCAAGTTGCCTCCCCCACCTCTGTGGTCTGGACAGTACAGTGTGTCCTGCTTCCCAAAGATTTTCCTGAAACGAAAAGAAGTCATTTTTGTCTTCTTATGTGACAAGGACTGTTGTTTAAAGTAATTATCACACACCTAAAAAGTTTCCTAAAAATATTTGACATTAAAAAAGGGAACAAGAATGCTATGCCAAGGGTTGAGTTATAATTTCCACTGAAAGGTGCTTTTATGTTGCTCAGATGCATAGTCTTGACATCCAGGTAATGCACTGGGGCCTGTCACTCACGAGTCTCCCTGGTGCACAGATGTCCCCTCTGCCATGAAGGCCTTAGTTAAAGAGCTTGGCCACGTCACTAGTTAGGGACACACAGAGTAGGAAGGAACTAACCTCCCACGGAGCATGTTCCCAAGTCTAAAATGCTCCACTCTTACAACTGGAACGAAAAATAAAAATATGAATTTGAGTTCTAGGCATTTGAGACAGGGCTTCGGTGTGGAGTCTTTTTGCTTGTTTTAAGGAATCCAAGTGAGTCAGGACACGGAGATAATTTGGAGTTGCTCTTGTATTTGGGCCATTTAACCATTCATGAGCAATCCCCGCTTGGTTACTGATTGCTGGCAATTACTGTCTTAATGACACCCCTGACCTCCAGCTAGAGATATTTTTACCCTCCTTCAGAAATGCTCAGCTTATAAGTCTCTGCCTCTGAATAGAATCTGTAGCTATATTTCATTTCTCATGTAGCAAATTGCTTTTGCAGAATAATTCATGTTTGGTTTCTGGAGAGAGTCCACTGCTCACCATCTACCCGGTGATGTAACTCGTTCACCAAATGAAGCTCAATCCACCAGAACTGCAAGGATTTGGGTCAAGTCTGGCGTGGCCCCTTCGCACAAGTTCATTTTGCCTGATGCCACTGTCCTGTGTTTGCCCCCAGCCAGCAAGTATCTTAGAATGTGGCCTTTTCAGATTATTTTTTTTGTAAAGGAATAGTTTCTTTTTTTCATTAGAAAGCCTACTAAGAAAAAGAGCACAAAAAGAAAGAGAAAGAATCTCTGTGCCCAAGCAAACTGAAGGTCAAAGACGCAAATGCCTGGGCAATTCAGGCTAAAATGGCTACAGTTCTTTTTCTTACAGAATATATAAGCTCTGAGGCCTGGAGATCATTCTAGAAAATTACTCCTTTCTCCACGGAGTCAAAATGTTTTCCCCCTCACTCTGGAATGAACACCTCCAGATGGTTCCGGACCCTGGAGTTACTTGCCTGCATATTTTAAGAATCTCGAACCCTCCCCATGCCATGATAGGAGGAGGGGAAAGTCTTGCTCCTGTTTTGTGGGTGAGCTCACGAGGGCCCATGATGATCATCCCATTAGCCACACCTTGTAAGGTTCTTCTGCAATGCTTGCACTATCATTCTTCATCAGTTCGTACTGATTTCAGTTGCATCCGTGAGGATACAGAACAGTAAGGAGCTGTTTTGCTTTAAGCAAGTTGCACAGAAACAGTCCCCGACTGTGCCGCACGGCAGACAGTACCCGCCAAGGCCTCCTTCCTAAAAAGCCCCCCTAAAATAAGAGAGGTGGGGAGGGGCGACGCCTGATCTGATCTGTGCATCCTCTCCTCACACAGACCCAAGACATAATCACAAAGACAGCGAATGGGATGCGAAAATATGCATCCCCCGGAAATGGATTAAATGCACATACATTTTGTAATGAGTGACTGTAATGAAAGTCAAATGAATTATAATAAAATATGGAGTTTTAAAAAAGAAAACTACTCTCTACATAATGTTGCTGGGGAAACATTGAACAGTTTTTCACTGCGTGCTATTGTCAAAGTAAATAACTACCCAAGACAAACTTACA
Organism: Sus scrofa; assembly: GCF_054392235.1. Lineage (NCBI taxonomy): Eukaryota > Metazoa > Chordata > Mammalia > Artiodactyla > Suidae > Sus > Sus scrofa. The sequence continues at coordinate 157,585,108 of NC_139383.1, forward strand.
AAGTGCTTTTAACTCTAATGTGATGTAGAAAGTCAGTCATTTAATTTGTTAATTAGTATTATGCCAGAAACTATCTATTCAATATGAAGCAAATATGTTTACAATCTTATCTGCCATCTGTTTAATAGATGGGAGAATACTTAGAGCTGGATTCTCAAAGAGGGTTGTTGAAAATTTGTTCCACAATTAGTGGAGCAGATTTTTTAATTCTGGAAGAATTTCGCATGTGTGGGAAGCACCTCCACAGAGGAGACGGTGCGTTCCAGCACTGCTACTCGAGATTAGCGGCTGCCTGGAATGGGTTTCAGCAGATGCTCAGCAAATTTAAGGAGTAGGGAAAATTTTTTAAAGATACCTATGAATACTCCAATATAGCTATAGAAATATAACACCAGCTCGCAGAAGGTAGAACTGCTCTGGCACAAAACAATTTTGAGCCCAAATTTAGAGATGAGTAACGTCAGGCTCCGTCTGCTCATGACACAGGCTGTTTCTGCAGCCGGCCATTTTTCAAGATTTCCTAGAAGAAAACTTTAATGATGCAGCCCTCTCGCCAGGAAAAGGAATTCTTCAGGTGCTTTTCAGTGGCTGCCTAAGAATGGGTTTAAAATCATTATTTGAAAGAGATTTGAAAATAAAGCTGGTGATTATCCAGTGTTGGAGTGGACGGGTCACTTCTGTAATGCTGGGTGATGAGCAGCCTGCCTAGCAGTGCGCCCCAGGCCAGCAGGGTGAGCCCGGGATGGTCTGTTCTTCAGGCATCTCCCCTCCCTCTCATCTCACCTCGGAAAGCTTATTGACCTGGGTTCCTAGTAAAACTATTTAGACGCCACAAGGGTTTCCTCCGACTCACGCTGGTGGGAGGTTTCCTCTGTCCTTCCCATTTCATTAAAGACAGTCCAGATTTTATGACTCTTACTTTTTTCACAGCATCAATGATCAGCCAAGTTCATCTTCACGGATTTTGCTGGCTGCATCCTTGAGTAGTTGTATGTGAACACCGCTCAGATCCATCTTATCGCCGATTGTTCACGTGCCAATAACGCTTTGCTTTTGCCAGTACCATGAATTACAGGCGTGCGATTGGAACTCTCGTTAGCTAATCAAAACAAAAATCTTTATTATGACATGTGCTCCTAATTACCTCTCATCTTTGCTGTTATTTACCAGCACAGCTAACATCGGTTCTCTATTTTCAGCTGCTCTATTAGTTTTAAAGCCAGAGATGATATCTATGTTAAAAGCTCACCTCCGTGTGTAAGGGGAGTTCCTCCGGGGCTCTCTATGAAGATGAGCAGTCCTTGCAAAAAGGCTAACAAAGATTATCTCGGAAAAAACCCTGATGGTGGCCGTGCAACCTGATTAATTGTTTTGTTGCACGGCGGTTTATTCCAGCCTTTGCTCGTTTCCAGTTTTCCTCCAGACCCCGATGGAGAGGTTTAGCGCTTATGATATAAGCAATTTGCAAGGAGCGGGACCCTAATGGTGATTTATGGCAGGAGGAGATGTTCCAACACTTAAATCGCTTTCCCTCCTCAACTTTTTTTCCGGCTTATTGTGGGAGCTGACCTGGCGCGCTCTGGGCCTGGGGGGAACCCCCTTCCTGGGATTCTGACGCGTCTGCGCATCGCTGGTGTCCCGGCGGGGAGCTTTTCCTCCTCATTATTTCATAAGGTGCCCAAGGATCCGTCCCAGGCTGCAGAAGGTATCAGCTGCTTTGGAACCATCTTTTGACAGACTATACTTGTCTCCCTAAGTGCGTTTCTGCACCTCCAGAATTACCCATAAAGATGATTTAATCCTTGGGACCTTTGAAGCATTAACAGCGTACACGCCATAGGTCGACATGTACAAATGTACGTGTATTACGTCCTGCTCTTAGCTGGTCTGCTACCTCTTAAGCCAGTATGAAGATTTTTTGTACAGATACCTCCCCCCTCCCTCTCCCCAGGTCTTCCCCAGGAGAGGCATTTTGAGCTCTCTGAGTTAGCCAAATAGGCACCGGTTTCCCCAGACCTTCTGCACGCAGTACAGAAAGTCCAGCGGAGGCACCGCAGCATCCGACCGGTCGTAGCATTCTGCAACGCCATTCAGCTGTTCCTAACCGGGTCTCAATAGTATCCTAGTAACCGCTTCTGTGAAGCTTCATCTGCTCTGTATTTGCAAACACTATTTTTTTGAAAGGCCTTGTATTCAGGGAGAGGAAGCCTGCGTTAAATCTTTCCGAAGAGCTGTTGGGAGAGGTGCGGGCGCCTCTGTGGGCAAGTGTATTTGCCAACATGCCATATGGGAGTCATGGTTGGGACTTTTTTTTTTCTGGAATAATTAAATGTTGATGGCAGAGTTCAAATGGATCATTAAAATTCAAAAGTGTAAGAAACAGATTTTTTCTTATGTTGCTGAACGCTCCAGAGGGCCGAATAGCTAGCAGAAGTGAGGCAGGCTGCCGTCCTGTGATCAGCATGCGTCGGGATGGTGCTAATTTGATCATAATATAGTCATCTCTGAAGATTACAGCTATTCAATTAAATATTCTAATTAACCTGAAGTATTAGGCAAATGATACTAATTACAAATATTCTCCTGAGATTCACAGCAATGAAAATCCCACTTGCAACTGATACTTCTAGCCAATGTTTCGTAACACAATGTCCTATATCATAGGCTTTCAGAATATTAAAATGCAGTTAATTTGCCTAAACCTCATTTGTTTAATGGCATTAGCATTTTGTTTGAAATTGTAATAAACGTACATCCCGCTTTCAAGTAAAATTTAAAATGAGTGTACTCTTGGGGTAACTTAAGATTCCTGTTTACAGACCTCGCACTTTATTCAGTAAGCGGAACAGTTTGAGCTTAACTTTCAGCCATTAAACATATTGAAATTGTTTAAAAATGCTAATAATTTGTCTTTTCAAATAAGAAAAAAAAAGGATATTTTGCAGTAAAATTTCATGACGTGGCCCATGTGACCGGGCTCCTACCGTGAGGGCCCTGGTGCTTGAACTTTCCTTGGGCTCCTGGGAGAAGGGCTGCTGGGTACGGGGAGGCAGGTCTGCAGGGCAGGCTCTGCACCCGCCACCTCCCACTGCCTTTCTCTCCTCCTTCCATTACACTTACCCCCCAGGTCGAGGACTTCTGTGCAGCCACCCTTGGACTTGGAAAGGACTTTCATTAGTCTGGGATCTGCCTGCATCATCAGCCATTGCTCCTCATGTCCCCAGTGGGGGGCCCCCAGCAGCACACAGCAGACCCTACCTCATCCAGAAACCACACAGGCTCTCTGTGCCTTTAGGGACCAGCAGCAGCTCTCGGTGCCCGGGGTGTAATTCCCACTGCCCAGGAAGCTCTGCAAACCTCTCTCGAAGTTGGCGCAGTGTTGGTGGCCTGGCTCAGAGTCCCCAGGTGTGCACGCTGGTCTCCAAGCTGCATTCCCCCAGGGAAATGTGGCTGGGGCAGCCTGGGTTCGAGTGTCTTCATGATCCTGCTGTTGGAGGAGGGAGAAGCAAAGGAGGGCTGGTGTCAGACGGTGATTTATGGCCTGACTGCGCGTGCTCTGCAGAGGCAGGAAGGATGGTCACATTTAAAAGTAGGGACACAGTGGGCCTTTGCTGCTGTGACCAAGCCCTGTGACCAGTTTACGCCAGCGGGGGTGGGGGGTTGGGATGGGAAGGAAGCATATCACTATCACGTGTGAGTGTTGAATTCCCACAGTGATAGGCACAGGATGTGGACTGAAAGGGGTCCGATCGAAGTAGAAGAGGCAGGAGCATGCAGAACACTCAGAGGTGCGCAGGAGGCTGGAGCTGAGCTGCCATGTTTGCGTGGGCATCGGACCAGCTCTGTCATTTACTACAGGAAGAGGGAGCAAGGTGATACCATCTCTATTTAGTGCAGGGTCCACAGAAACGTCTTCGGAGCAGGAATCTGCCAGGACAGTTTACCTTTATAAACACTGATGTCATAAAATCTCCACAAAAGGCATTGATCTCTCAGAGCCAGAGGAAGTCAGGGAGGGGGTTTCTTTTATATAAAGTGCAGAGAATGGAATAACAAACACGGGCACAGACGGTGCCCAGGGAGGCACACACTTAGAAGAGAGCAAACACAGAGAGGATCTGCTTTTACAAGGGGAAAAGTTTCCGCCTTTGTGGTCATGTGGGCCTCTGTGGCTCTGCAGGGAGTGAGGCCTGTGGTCACAGGTCAGCATTCTCTGCCCTGAAATGTCAGAGAAAGGGACTCGGTCTTCAGGGGCTTGGGCCTCACATATATGAGGGCCTTCCCATTTCTGGGGGCTCTTGAGTCCCCGATCCCCAGATCTGTGCCTCTGAGGTTCATAGCTACTGGCACAGATCTTTATGCAAGACTTCCAGAAAGACCTTTTCCCATGGTGCAGAGACATGTTTGAGCAGGAGGTGATGCTGGAGCCTGCTCTGGAAGATTCCCCGAGAAGCAAGAGCTTGGTGGTGGTGATGGGGTTTGTGACACGCCTCTGGGGCCATGGCTTCCCTTCACAGCCAGTTAGCATAATGGATGAGAGGAGCACAGCGCAGAAGTAGGGTGTAACGTTCCAGTAAAGTTGGCACTCTGGCCATTTACCTAAAAGGGAAATTCTCTACTCACATTGAGGCTGCAGGCCCCAGTCGAGGGTCAGCTGCGTGTTTCCATTCTCTTGGACCCGAGTCTCTGATGGCCTCTTTCATAACATGATGGCCAGGCCAATGGCCCGGGACTCTTCGCAGTGACTGCGGGATGAGAAGTGGACAGCTCACATCCTGGAGACCAAGTTAACGAGAAAAGAAAGGAGTGAGCTGGAGGTGGATGAACGGAACCAGAGATGTAAGAGAAATGGAAAGTGAAACTCTCTGAGAATTCTATAGACATCCAGAGAAAGTGAAGTCTGTCTATGAGTTCTAGGTTCTAGAAGGTTCCTTTCTGGTCCCTCTTCCTGAGTATGAGGTTGTTGGGAAAAGCATCTTGTGGCTTCTGTGTGAGAACCACCTGCTGGACCTACCTGGTGTCGGGGGGCAGAAAGTAGGGACAATTTCTGTTCTAATTTTTTTTTTTTCTTTTTAGGGCTGAACCTGTGGCATTTGGAAATTCTCAGGCTAGGTGTTGTATCGGAGCTATAGCCGCTGGCATACGGCACAGCTCATGGAGGCACTGGATCGCCAACCCACAGTGTGAGGCCAGGGATTGAACCCCCATCCTCATGGATCCTAGTTGGGTTTGGTAACCGTTGAGCTACAAAGGGAGCTCCCATGTTCTAAACATTTTAATTTTCTCCTTTAAATAATCTGTGTGAACAGTGCTACTCAGGCCAAACAATGGCAGAATTTTATTGTATAGTATCTGTGTTCTTTTAACAGAAAAAGAAGTTGTGCCTTGAGATGAAGATAATCACTTCTTTCTGGTATGAGAACAGCTATTTAGCCAGAACTGACATGTCTACATCCTTGAGCAGTGGACTGAATATCAACTTTGGACACGAGATGTTGTCCTCCTGACCTGACACCACAGCTAAAGCCCAGCCCTAGTGGGAACCAGTCCAGTGGCTGTGAGTCTCAGCCAAGCCCTCTTAGTCCTGTTTCCCAAAGTTCCCTCCTCCTGGGCGGACATGGACACTGCTCATGGACACTGCTCATGGTGCTGCGAGGATCCCTGGGCTTCAGGACTCAGGAGGGGTGGGACACAGGCCAGGCCCCTGGGATTTGCATGGTTGAGGGAGAACAGCAGTCCCACCTGAGCTCAGCTCATCCAGGAATTCTCGGCTCCTCCAGCTGCTCATCCCAGCCTCTGTCGACAGTATTAGCCACTTCATGATTCACAGGGAGTCAGCACACCTCTGCGTGTTTCCATGTCTGTATGTGTGTGTGTGTGTGTGCATGTGCACACACATATGTGGGCACCTCCATGCTACAGAAAATGCAGGATTCTGGCAAATGTTACTCACCCATTCTCAAGACACACCTACGCCTGGTAGAGAGAACCAGGGAACACCCATGTATTTGTGGGAAATCAGAAAACACAGACAGGCACAACTGGCCACACAACCTTGGCCAGCAATTCCACACAGACCTTGGAGCCAGGGGTGGGCAGACAAGCGGAAAAGCTGTGAAGCAAACCACTGTGTGCCATGTTTTTATGACATAATGATATTGATCTGAAAGACACTCATCCAGAACCACAACCTTTTCTACCCCAAGAAAAAAAAACCCCAAGCCTGTATAATCTTTTCAATCACTTGATATTCATAGTCTTACTCAAAGGTCTCTGAATATGTCATGTGTGTAATACTGATGCAAAATTTGGCCCGTAGTCACTGCCAGCAATATGTTTCAATAAGGTAATTTTCCTGCTGCCTAAAAACATCAGCGGGGTGCAATCCGGAACCAAAACAGGGGATGACATCTTATTCACGCATGCATCTGGAGGACAAAACTATACTTTATTAAAGGAAAATGGGATTTCAGGATTGTTTTGACAAGCGGCGAGAACGTACCTTTGCTTTACATACAGTACGGCTGTGAATCTGAGGGTCTTTGCAGCCCAGGGACACAGGCTGCAGGGCCAGTGGGACCTCTGGGGATGGGCTCTGGAACCCAAGGGAACACTGAGGGGAGGGAGACGTGTGCACATATTTCCATTTCTCTTTCTTTGCTCCGTCTTGATATTAGGCATGAGGGTCGGCAGTTGCTCCGTGGATGGGGTAGGTGGCTTTCTTCCCCTTTGAAAGTCAACCAAAGACAGTTCTTCCTTTCTTTATATTTTAGGGTCAATTTTCTCTGTGGAAGCGGGGACACAGAGCACATTCTTTGACCTTCTTAAATCAATTTAAGCATTGAGATTTAAAATAAATACTGAAAATAATGTCAGATTTTAAAATACCAGCTGTGCTCAAATGCTTGCTTTCCTCTAAATCACCTGCTTTTATCGCTTTCTGCATCTTTATTACCCCTCTCAAAGCCTGCCAGGGATTTCAGACCTCTGTCCCTGATTTTGATGACTGTTTTCCTAGATTTCTGCATCAAAATGGTCAAAACATTCACCGTTTCAGTTACTTTGAGCAGCATGAATTCCTGAAGTTAATCACCTTAACAAATGTGTCTGTGAAAAGCCGGCAGTCTTGGAATCTGGAGCAGAAATACTGAGTCCACCTCTCTAGGGCTGCTCGCTTACGGGCACGCCCTGCTCTGGAATTTTCCAGCGTCACTGCCCCTAGAAGAGAAAACACGAAGATTTTTTTTTTTCCTGTTTGAGAGAAAGCACAGATGATCCTTAGAGTAAGAGTAACAAAAAAATTAAAAATAAGATCAGCAAAATTAAGCATTAGAAAACATTACTATCAAGGAAAAGGGATTATTAAAGACAGCATCTTATTGCACAAAGCAGATCCAATTACAACCCTGGATTGCCCCCAAAATGAAATCGTGTTTAAACGATCAGATTTGGTTCCTCCCTTATTCTCAGAAATCATTCTGTGATTTAGTCAATTTTGCGGGGCCGGAGAAGATGTAGCAAAGAACAAATGTTCAATATTGAAACTGAAACAAATCCCAAACCGAATTCCTTTAGTGATGTCACAGTGAACTCAGCAGTTTGCAGGGGATCATTTGCTGAAATTTCTAAAGCTCGTCCGTCAATATAGTAATGGGTTGAAACCTTCCCAGCTCCAGTGTTGTGCAAGCTGGTGCAGAAAAGTACCAGGGAGCCTGCCGTTCCCAGTTTATCTTACAGCAGAGGTGTCCTTTCAGGTTTGTCGGCCAGCAGCAAAGAGCTGGGCCACATGTAGCCATGAAGTAGTCAGTAGCATCGTGGAAAATAGGGAGAGTCTTCCACACACTCTCTTAGCCTCCTTAGGGCAGCATCCCGGGCCCTTTGATTAGTCGTGTCATCTCCAGCACTCAGAGTCCTTCTAAAGAAGGCGCAGGGGCATGGGGTCCAGGTGAGGTTCTCTGAGGGCCACTGGCAGCCACCTGGCACAGGAGGTGTCCTTGCAGCCTGCCAGGTGAGCCACACTAACTTCCTTGCTGCTGGCTGTGCATCTTCAACCTCCATCTCGAGGAAGAACGACCTCTGCACACCTGAGTTTGCCTGCAGGGCTGGGACAACCTGGGACCCACCCTGGATGCTACCTGGAGGGTCGTGAGGGGTGGGGGTCCCGGGCTCAGAGCTCTGGGCCTGTCTGCTCATCCTTGAGATGTTGGTTTCCTTAGCAAACAAGAGCATGTTTGGCTTCTACTGCCTTTATTATAGATCCCTGCTGTCAGGAAAAGGACAAAAAGCAAAGGAAGATGGTTTGGGGGTGGTTTGTGAGCTGTGGAGACCCTCCAGGCAGGCAGCGTCTGTCCAGCAGTGGCATGGCATGTCCTGATGGGCCTGGTCCTGCTCCCGCCCTCACGACAGAGCAGAGACAGAACCAGGTCAGAAACCAGACGTAAAGAACCTGCTCTCTGTGAACTGAACTTGACTTTGTTTGTGGTGATCAGTAGCTTCTTGCATATTCCATTCTTACAATGCCATTTCCCGAATCAAGATACAGTATGTAGAGGAGAATATATTCCCCATGGAACACATGGGAGAAATAACAAAATTTAACTTTTTCATGGCCATATAATTGCACCAGTTCTTTCTGCTTTTTACTATATGGGATTAAGTACTTATACCAGCATGTGTCCTTTGGAAGGGAAATTATTTTTAAAAGAATTTTCAGACAGTGACCAGCACCTTTACTGTCTAGCCCTGGTTTTCTTGTTCCTCGAAGATAATTTTTTGTTCCTTGTCAGTGCTGAACAGCTGAAGAGGATAGGCAGAAATTTGGGGCTGGGGCAGACAGCGTGGTCCTGAGAAAAGGGACGGCTGTCTCACCCCATGGCCTAAACCCGTGTGTCCTGCACCTCTCTGTCTGGGTCGTTTGTTCTAGATGCAGAAACAGAGGTTCTGGGGTGAGGTTGGGGCCAGCTGCGCACACATCTCCTGTTCTAACCTGGAGCCTGGTAGACCCTCAACCATGAGATGAGTGGGAAATAAAGGGCCCTCAAAATGCCCTCATGGATGAATTCAAAGCCAAGTTGTCACACCAGGTGGTGACCCTCTAACGCCAGTAGCAGCGTATGCTACCCTATTGTCTTGAAGATGCGGAGCATTTCAGCCGGACGTGCGCATTCAGATTTGTCTGGACGTTACTAGATCACGTCTCAGTCACACCAATGCAATGACTCCTGGGCTAATGACTGGAGCAGAAATGCCAAAGGCTCTTTCTGCTTTGTTTCTCTGTGCAGCTATCCCCGTAAACTGGGCTGTTCTCATCGGTGGGGGGTCCCTTCTCTGAAGGACAAGTTAATTCTTTGGTTGCAATTTAGAAATAAATCCAAGCCAAAAAAAAAAAAAATGAACAAGAAAACAATATTTTCAAGAAATAATTTCTATGTTTGGCTTAATTTCAAAGCTTAAGGAAGCAGCGTCTAGAAAATGCATTTCAGCGTCACGTTATTTTATCCTAACGCTTTCACCCATCATCAATTCTTAATCCAGCAACTCGTGTAGGGAACTGTTCTGGCTCAGTTCACTAAGCTACCGATGAAAACTCCAGGGAGAGGGTTTGCTGTGGCTTGGGCATCGTTCCTGTGCGCCACGCTGGACGATTACTTAGCACGTGAGCATGAGCACAGGCAGGACGACATCCCAGGAGTGGCTGGTACCCAAGGATCTGCCAGTGGGAAAGGACACCAGGGATGGGGTTCCTGAAGGGCTGGCTGGATCTCACAGACCCTCGGCGGAAAGGACAATTCCTTCCTTTCTTGGATCAAGCTCTTGTTATCAGGCATGCGGTGGTGTGCCGCAAAGTCCAGGGACGTTCAGGTAAAGCCTTTCCTCAGCCGTGTCTGTGTCTGCATCTTCTTTGTCCTGTGGGAACAGAGCAGGGAGAAGCTTTTCCTATTTGGTCATGCCTACACCCTTGGCACCCCAATCAGGGCCACTCTGATTAGAAGTAAACTTGTTCAGCGGGTCTCTGAATTTCTGTGTGCCTTTAGGGACCCTGGCCTCTGTTTTCCTTTCTGTAAAATGGGACTTGTCCCAACCAGCTTCTTTCAAACCTTGCTGAATCAGGCAAAGATCGTAGGCAGTGTTCACATCATCCTCAGTTGCTCTGGGGTCCTGAGCTGAGGAGGCATTTCTTTTTTTTTTTTTTTTTTTTTTTTTTGTTGTTGTTGTTGTTGTTGCTATTTCTTGGGCCGCTCCCACGGCATATGGAGGTTCCCAGGCTAGGGGTCGAATCGGAGCTGTAGCCACTGGCCTACGCCAGAGCCACAGCAACACGGGATCCGAGCCGCGTCTGCAACCTACACCACACAGGTCACGGCAACGCCGGATTGTTAATCCACTGAGCAAGGGCAGGGACCGAACCCGCAACCTCATGGTTCCTAGTCGGATTCGTTAACCACTGCACCACGACGGGAACTCCTGAAGAGGCATTTCTACATGACTGGCCCGGCCCAGGAAGGGTCCAGTCCCTCTTCTAAAGGATCCTTCTCTCTAAAACTAGAGGGAGTGTCTGGAGCACCTGCAGAGACTCGGATGGAAAACTATGACTTGTGAGGTTTTCAACGTCAATTTCTACTGCTTCTGGGTGGCTCTGCAATCACCCCCAGGAACCCTGGGGACCCGTCGAAAACCCTTTTCCATTCTTCCTACTTCCCAGGAGCAGCTGGGATCCTCCTTTCCAGCCCTGCAGGCTCAGTCTGTGGAATTTTCCAGGAAGGCTTCTTTCCTTCTCTGTATCCGCGTGGCCATCAAGTTCTCTGACCGTCCCCTGCATTTGGCTCTTCAACGTTCATGCCCACTTCCTAACTCTCCCAGGAGGGAGATGCCAACAACTCCCCAGGTCGGACCTGAGAAAACTGAGGACGTGATGTGCCTAAGGTCACAAAGGCCTAGAGCTGTAACCCAGGCCATGACCCTCAGGAGGCAGACAGGTGGAAGAGCATCTGTTCTTCTCCACACTCTCAAATACCCAGCTGTGCCAAATCCTTCAAAGGTGGTCCATTCTTTAATGGAAAAAAATCCAAAACTGCTGAATCTGCTGCTCAGAGTCTCCCTCACTTGAGGTCTAGGCATCATTGTAGCTGCTCCCTCTGGTCCCCACCCCACCCCCCCGCTGCCCCAAGATGCACACACATGTGAGCGGTATGTGTGCACACACACGTGAGCTGTATGTGTGCACGCACACATGTGCACAGGCATGCATGCACACACCTTAGCCTTTAGGGATCACGTTAGACAGTCCAGGGTCCCCAGCACACCATCCCTGGGACTTCCTTCTCTTTTGCAGCTGACTAATATTCCAAGACTTATAGAGACCAAGCTGCCAGTAAGAAGCCCTTGGAGGCCAAAGAGAAGCCCCTTTTAGGTCCATTTTTATGGTGGGAATTAACAAGCTCATCCACATTGCACACTAAGCTACTGTTATGTCTGGAATGAAGGTTATATTTTAAATGTTTAAATTAGAAGTCTCTTACAGTTTAACAAAAAATGCAGTGGAAATGGTTAATTTCGACAGAGGACACCCCACACACTTAAGCTGTATTTTGAGTGGATTAAAAGGGAGCCAGGACTGAAATTTGTATGGACAGCATTATCTTTCACTCCATCCAAAACTGCCCAAATATCAGCCCTGTCCCAGAGGAACAAAGAGTGAGCCACAGTCCTCCACCCTCCCCATGGTCTGCACGAGGACTTCTGTCCAAGGACCGCCATGGCCACTGAGCATCAGAGGAGAGTCTGAAGACTGGCCCCTGGCACTGCTGGCCCCTGCTGGGCTTGTATCCAGGACTGCATGGCCAAAGCTCCCACCTTGGACCCAATTCAGGCCAATTGTGAGATCACTTGGCCTAAAACACAGATTTGCTAATTGATGGTGAAGTGTCCCATTTTCCAAGTAATGTTAAGGACACAAACTCTTTTGCTATGATTTCTATATCCCTGGAATTAAATTGTGACTTAATGCTCACTCATCAAAACTGCCTGTAAATGTCAGTTTTTGTGAGGTAAACAATTATTCCAACTTATTTATGTTTAAAATTTAAGCTTATGTATTTGTATTTCCTTACGTGGGTCTTAACCGTACAACCCAGCCGGGCCCAGGATGAGCCAGACAGCATGCATCAATATCAGGGTATCCACAAAGATACCCTTATTTGCTGAGAATTCCGCATTCATTCCTGTGAACCCCAACTTTTTTTTAATCTCATTTTAAAAGTGAGAACACTGTGTCAGTCAGAGTAGGGCTGTCTGTTTCACACAAAAGCCCACACTCTTCCCATTATTTTAAAGTGTCTTTTAAGTTGTTTATTTAGCTGATAGCCTCTCCACTCATTAGGAATTCTTAGCATATCAAGATGTTTTTTATTCAATTTGGCAGTGATATATAATGCGTATGTTTACTCTCCTGTTCTGAAGGCAAATTACATTTTCTTTAAACATAGTTTTGATGTGCAAATGGTCGTGATGGATACAGTTTAGAAAAATAAACCAGGAAGGCCTCCTGTAGCAGGCCCAGTACAGTGATGTGTTAATCATTTATCCGCAGAGGCTGGTTGGTTGTTAGGTTCTGCTGAACAGAAACGCAGATGTAGCAAGAAACACCGCGAATCCACGATTACCACCAGGCCCCGTCTGTGGGGAAGGATTCCCCTGCAAGTCCTCCTCGGATACTCGGGGCTACATGGCTTCTGCACTGAGGGTGATAGCGGCTCCAGGGTTTTCATACACCCCCTTTGTCTGACGAAGGAAGGTCTCTTCCAGCGTGAATTAATATATTCAATAATATTCCTGTTTCTCTAGCAGAAAAACAACCATGTCTTTCTTTTCTCTTCTTTTTTTAATAATGATTTTTATTTTTTCCATTATAGCTGTTGTACAGTGTTCTGTCAATTTTGTACTGCATAGCAAGGTGACCCAGTCACACATACATGTATACATTCTTTTTTCTCACATTATCATGCTCCATCACAAATGACCAGACATAGTTCCTAGTGCTATACAGCAGGATCCTATTGCTTACCCACTCCAAAGGCAATAGCTTGCATCTATTAACCCCAAATTCCCAGTCCCTCCAACTCCCTCCGATGAATGTTAAACCCAACATGCATTCTGAGGATAAACTGGCCATGCTGTACTCTTACCCATTTTTAGATACCGCTGGACTCAATTTTCTGAGATTTTATTTAGAATTCTTACAACTGTCTTCATGAGGAATATTGGTCTAGAGTTTCTTGTCATATTTTTGTCTGGTTTTGGCATCTGGGTAATGCTGGCTTCATAGAATGTGTATAAAAATATTCCATCAGCTTCAATTTTCTGGAGAAGTTTGTCTAAAATTGGCATTGTTTATACTTGCAATGTTTGACAGAATTCATCAGTGAATGCATCTGAGCCTGGAATTTTTCTGGGGAAAGTTGTAAACTCTAATTCATTTTTAAATATAGAACGATTCAGGTCATTCCCTTTTTCTGTCTTGCATGAAGTGTATGTCCTTCACGAAAATCGTCCATTTCATCTCAGTCATCAAATCGGTTGGTCTAGAGTTATTCACAGTATCCCCACCTGTATTTCATGACTGGAATGATGTCCCCCTATTTTTGTGACTGTGGTCACTTGTGTCTTTCTCTTTTTCCCCCAGTTCATCTGTGTGGAGGTTTAGCAATTTCAGTGATCTTCTCAAAGAAAGCGTTTCGGGTTCCTCTTTCTTTTTGTTTTTCTGCTTCTGCTTTATTACTTTTCCCATTGTTCTTCATTAATGCTCTTAGTCTATTGACTTCAGGTTTTGTTTTTTTTTCTCTTTTTCCAAGTTCTTAAAATGGAAGCTTAGCTTACAGGTTTGAGACATTTACTCTTTTCTAATATAAGCGTATATGGTTCTCAATTTTTCTCAGAGAAATGCCTTAGCAACAACCCAGAAATTTGATGCGTTGTGTTTCAGTTTTCATTCAGATCAAAATATTTTTGAAATTTTCTTATGATTTATTCTTTGACCTACGGGTTCTTTAGAAATGTGTTATTTGCTTTGCCAACGTGTCAGCATGTTCCAGAGATTGTTATATTAGTATTTGCTAATTTAACTTGTGGTCAAAGAACATACTTTGTATGATTTAAATCCTTCTAAAATTGTTAAGTCTTGTTTGATAGGCCAGCAAATGGTCTACCGTGGTAAATGTGCACACATGAAAAGACTAGGCGAGATTCTCCTGTGTTGGGTTGGGGTTTCATGAAGAGCCGTTGCACCGCATTACTGACTATGGTCCTTTCTTTATGAAACGGTCCAGGTTCTGTTTACGAGAGAGAGGAGTGTTGAAACCCCTACCACAGTCCTCAATTTATTTATTTCTCCTTGGAGTTCTATCCATTTTTGCATCAAGTATTTTGAAGTTCTGTTTTTATTTTTATAAACTATCAAGATTTTTATGTTCACCTTCTTGGAAAACTGACTCCTTTACCAGGATATAATTTCCTTTATCCCTGGTAATATTTTTGTCTGATAATAATATAACTATACCAACTTTCTTTCTTATTAATTAATTTATACACTTATCTATATTTATTTATTTTGTCTTTTTAGAGTCGCACCCACAGCATATGGAAGTTTCCAGGCTCGGGGTCAAATTGGAGCTGTAGCTGCCTGCCTACACCACAGCCACAGCAACACCAGATTCAAGCCTCCTCTGTGACCTACACAAAAGCTCACAGAACGTCAGATCCTTAACCCACTGAATAGGGCCAGGGATCAAACCTGAGTCCTCATGGATACTAGTCATCTTCGTCACCACTAGTCATCTTCGTCAGCGACAATGGGAACTCCCTAGCTTTCCTGTTATTAGTGTGATATGGTGTATAATTTCCCATCCTTTTATTTTTAACCCATCTTTACATTAAAGTAGATTTCTTATAGATAGCATATTATTGGATCTTGCTTTATATCCAGTCGATGTACTCTAATAATTGATATATGTAGAATGCTTTGATATAATGCGATTGTTGATGTACCTGGATAAAATCTCCCATCTTGCTGGCTGTTTTTAATGGCTCCTCTGGTCTTTGTTTCCTTTTTTCCCTTTCTTCTGTTTTCATTTGGATCATTTATTTTTATTTATTTATTTATTTTTTGTCTTTTGTCGTTGTTGTTGTTGCTATTTCTTGGGCCGCTCCCGCGGCATATGGAGGTTCCCAGGCTAGGAGTCGAATCAGAACTGCAGCCACCAGCCTACGCCAGAGCCACAGCAACGCGGGATCCGAGCCGCGTCTGCAACCTACACCACAGCTCACGGCAACGCCAGATCGTTAACCCACTGAGCAAGGGCAGGGACCGAACCCGCAACCTCATGGTTCCTAGTCGGATTCGTTAACCACTGCGCCACGACGGGAACTCCCTGGATCATTTATTTTTATCATTCTTCCTTCACTGTTGGTTAGTATAGGTTCACCTCATCTTATAAGATTATAATGCTTTTATTATTTGCTCTAATGTTTACATGAACACCTTTAATTAATCAGGATCAGCCTTTGATAACATACTCCTGCCTGGCGTGTATCGTGTGGACATCACCCCAGCACATGCTTCGCCCTGCCAGCAGTCCTTTGCACTTTTTAAAATTTGTTTTCCTCTAACTTGTGGTACAAATACATACTTTTAAAAATCAGGAGTTCCTGTCGTGGCACAGTGGTTAACGAATCCGACTAGGAACCATGAGGTTGCCCTTGCTCAGTGGGTTAATGATCCAGTGTTACCGTGAGCTGTGGTGTAGGTTGCAGATGTGGCTCGGATCCCGAATTGCTGTGGCTCTGGCGTAGGCCGGCGGCTACAGCTCCGATTCGACTCCTAGCCTGGGAACCTCCATATGCCGCGGGAGCGGCCCAAGAAATAGCAACAACAACAACGACAAAAGACAAAAAAAAAAATCATTACTGTTTTTGCCTGAAACAGGGGTAGGCCTTTTTCCATGTGCCCTGCCCCACCTGTAGCTGGTTATACCAGTGCCCCTGGAGGGACATTACCTGCTGCCCTTCCCTGGGGCCTTAAAACTTTGATCTGCAGGAGAGATAGGCTGCAGTATCTGGCGGCCCCATGGGCTTTTCCCAAAGGGGATGCTCAATTCCTTCCAAGACGTGTGTCTCAGGGACACCCCGCCTTTTCTATGAGCCCCTGGCAGGGCACTGGAGGAGAGTCTGTGGACAGACATCGGCGCCCTGTGTCAGGGGCCCGTCTCCTGGGTTCTCTCACGGCCAACCTTCAGCTGCACCTGCACCATCAGAGACCATCCTGAACTCGCCAGCCTGTGTCCAGCTCCATCTGTCCAGGCACGTAAGTGAGTGTGTCCATCTTTCCTTCCCTGGATTTCGAGTTGGCTGACAGCCTTATGCATTAGCCCTTCTGGATTCAGAGTGAAAGCAGTAAGTCTGCATATCGTCCAATTGTGCCCTTGTAGGGGTGGGGGTGATGCTTTCCCGCTTGCTACCATCAAATGGGAGAGGATCTTAATGAAGATTTTCTTTTCTGATAGTTACCCTGAAATCACTGCCTCTTTTCATGCCACAGCAGTTTTCAAGGAAAGGGGGAAATTCTGGCACCACTTCCCTGTATCAGAGGAGCTAACATCTTAGCCTCACCATATTAGCCTGGAGATGCTGCATTGTCTTTAGTGGAGTCTTAACCTGCAAGGACTGTGGTGATGCAGGAAGCAATCAGCCAGTGATGCAGCAGCCTGTCTGGCCCTGGGCAGTGGCCGTGCTGGAGAAGGACGTGCAGGCTTCACTATAGAGCTTGGGGTGGGGGGATATGCGGGTGAGGCACAGGCAGACGCCCCCTGCTCCCGTGGGAAGGAGCAGAGATGTGGAGTTTACTAATACTCGCCCTCTCAGAGGCTCTGTCTCCTTTTGCCAAAGCTGAGAAATGTTGGAGTCTATAACAGTCCGGAGACAGGCCCCAGAGACACGGCTAGTGTATCCCTGTCTGTCAACCCTGCCTGGGATTTCTGATTCCTGGGGAATTATTGATAGGATTTCCCCAAAAAGGCACTTATTTTCTCTTATCCAAATCATAGGAGGATAGTACTGAGAAGCAAGCTAGGAGGGCAGAGGGGGTGAGACATGTCTTGGGCAGAGATTCTGTTTTGTGGGTCATGGAGTCTCCAGGCACCTCTCGAGGGTCCCCCCAGTGGGCAGTATTCCCAGAGTTCTGCTGAGTGACATCAGATAGACCATCCAGAACAGAGCTCCCTGTGCTTCTGTCCCCACTGGATATAGAAAATGAGAGGCACCCTGGAATTAAGGAACACCAATTTGGGGGTTGAAAAGATAGAGAAAAGCCCATCTTTACTGCATTCCTCCCCTCCGCTGCAGGCTCTTCCCAACACCCTCAGCTTTTATTGGCGGTTTATTATACCCAAAGGAAGGTGCTCCAGCCGCAGCTCTGCGTCCTCTGATGTACAAACAACACGCATTTAATTTGACTCAGTGTATTACAAGCATTATAATCCCCCTTTTGACTTTAACATGATCTACTAATCTCATCTGTTCAGCGGGATAAGCCTGTCTCAGCCGTGATGACAGGCTTAGAGAATGATAGAAATTAGGACATTCTTAGAGATTATAAACGGTAACAACAGATAAAGGCTCTGCCGAGGAGGGTCTACAGGTGGTTCTTTGTGGAAATGCGACAGGAGCGGGGGCAGGGGAGACAGGGACACATGGCAGGTGGGACAGGCTCTGAGGCCAGGCCAGGCAGGGGAGGGGCCAGGGGGTCTGCTAGGCTAACCCCCCGCTTCTGCGCCAGGGCTGGAAATGAGGGGTTTCTGCAGGGACCGCCCGTCCATCATCGCCGCCCAACCTGTTCAGAAAACTCTGTGATGGCTCTGGGGCAGAGACACTGTGTCCATTCTAAGGGGGATGGGATGGGGGCTTGGATTTAGCAGCAAACACCGTCTGGAGGAAGGAAGAGGCTGAGTGAATTAATGACCGGGACTGGCCATGTGAGTCTTAGAGAAGGCAGAGCTTAGATAAGAGGGGAAGGGAAGGCCTTGCCTCTTACCAAACTATTAGAAGTCCTCTGGTCAGGACTCACCTCCTGAGAAAAGAGTCTCAGCCCCTCTGCCCACTATCCCTGCTTTTGCCCTCTTTGCAGCTGTGCCTTCCAAGCTCAGAATGCACCTTGCTCCTCCTCCTGAGTCACTCTGACACTCTTGTTTGCCCCAGATGTTCCCAGGTGACCCCCAGGGAACCCTCAGGTAAGGACAGCCTGGCACAGCCAAGGGACAACCCCTTAACCTGTCAAGAGCATCAAAAAGCACAGATTGAAGGGGACTGACCGTCTATCAACACGAAAATGATCCAGGCTTTTTCCATGATGCGCTCAATTATCTGTAACCTTAATATTTCCCACATTGTGTAACTGATCATGGGTCGGTCCTTTCTGCTGTTCCTGCCTAACTTCATGGAGGCATGTTTAGGAATCAATGGATGAAAGCAAATATGAGCCTAAACTACTTTTGGCATGTCATTTGGTGACCCGAAGGTGAAATGATGAACAAAGTTGAAATGGTAAAAAGAAAACTTCTAACCAGACGGTGGAATTATTTATAAGATAATATCACATGTTCATTCACAATTAAATATTTTAAACTAGAAGACATATTGAATTTCCTCAAATGTACATCACTATGAATTATATGATCTACCATTATTTTAAGCACCTTTAATAAAGAAAAATAATATTAATCTGAACACAATAATTTATCATTTGATTTATTATGATTCTTTTTTTACTTATTGAAAGAGCTGTGCTGGTCTTATTTAAACATGACTGTTTGCTTGTTGCCGTGTCATACCTATATGAAAAGGAAACAGTTAAGCTGGAGATGAACAGCAGATGGAAAACAATGTCCAGTCACCACGCATCACTCAGCACCTACTGTGTACTAAGCTTTATTCAAATCAGGAGCACGAATAAAATCTATAAAAATGGGAGTAATTGGGAGTTCCTGTCATGGCTCAGTGGTTATTGAACCCAATTAGCATCCATAAGGACGTGGGTTGGATCCTGGGCCTCGCTCAGTGGGTTAGGATCTGGCGTTGCCATGAGTGTGGTGTGGATCACCGACACGGCTCGGATCCCGAGTTGCTGTGACTGTGTCATAGGCTGGTGGCTACAGCTCCAATTGGACCCCTAGCCTGGGAACGTCCGTGTGCCACAGGTGCTGTCCTAAAAAGACAAAAAGACCAAAAAAAGAAGGTGGGGGGAGTAATTGAGCATGTGTCCTGGAGCAGAGCATGTGAGTTTGGGAAAGTTACACAAATGTAGGTGTAGGAAGTCCATC
Organism: Sus scrofa; assembly: GCF_054392235.1. Taxonomy (NCBI): domain Eukaryota; kingdom Metazoa; phylum Chordata; class Mammalia; order Artiodactyla; family Suidae; genus Sus; species Sus scrofa. The sequence goes on from NC_139383.1 coordinate 157,604,475, forward strand.
CTCAGGGGACTATGGCGGGTGGTTCATCTACTACAGGAGCCCAGGACGTAGTTCAGCTCCAGAACTCTTTTAGAACAAGCCCAAACCAACCTACCCAACCTCAGATACTGACATCTTTAACTTCTTGACATTTTCTTTCTTTTTCTCCCCCTAATGAAGTCCAAGAAGGGCCTTTCTGAAATTCTCTTCCACAGCAAAGGCCATTCAGTTTGCAGGAGCCAGGCTGGTGTCATGTTATTGGGTCACTACATGGGGAGAAATTCCCTTAAAGACCTTCTCAGATTCCGCAGTCTGGCCAGTTAGGACAAATCCAAGGGTACCTAACCCTCTTGTTTAATTCCCATGGAAAGGTTCACAATCCCATAAAATATTTAACAAATGAGGGGGATATTCGTGCTTTCTCAGCAATGCCAAATGAAGTCAGGTACGCCTCTTCAGACTTTGCCCGGAGAAGCACTCTTCTTCAGCGAGCTGGTCCTGACAAGGTGGAGAAGGGTCCAGGGAAGAGAGAAGATATTTGTTTTATATCTGGAATTTTTATTCCACCCCTTGAAGTCTTTTGTGGAGGACATAAAACAACTAAGAATGTCTATAGGGAATCATCACCTCTTCATGGCAGGCAAGAAATTCCAAAAATGTTTAGTCTGTTTTGCTCCATTCTCCCCAAGAAAAGGTTATATTTCCTTTTTCAGTGCCTATAATCTTTTTTAGAACCTTCTCTTTATTGAGCCCATAAACATCACAGAGCAGCAGCAAATCATCGCAGGCAGCAGAAACCCCATCACAAAAGCCACCTAGTAAATGACGCTGAGAAGTTGGGGTCCGCGAGTCTTGAATGAACTAACTTTATGGTGGTATTTACAGCACCTGAAATATTTGGACCGATTGTTGGCCAACAAACCATCTGCTAGATGAAGTTGGGATCCTATTCAAACCGTCCTTCAAACCTGCTGTGCATTTTTCAAAAGTTCATTCCCTCCCGTCCTGCTTAATAGTCTATAAACTTTGATTTTTCTAAAAAAAAAAAAAAAAAAAAAATCGCCCAAGGAAAAACTTCCCCCTTTCTTTTCCTGTGATAAAAGTGGGGCAGCTTGGATCAGTCCCACTCTAAAAACCAGCCCTCTTGGATGTATCCGATTTTGCTAAGTAGTCTTACCCTCCTCAACCTTCACCCCCATTCATGTTTCTCAGTGGCCAGAGGAGGCCTGAGGAGGTGGCCAGCAGGATTCTCTGAGGGCGGCAGTGGACAAACAGGGAACTGCCCGAAAAAGTCAATGCCATCAGGGTTAGTTAAGTCTTAGTGTCCTTCGGTGCCCAAAGGACCCTGTTTCTCACATTTACTGATGAAAGGAAAGAGGGCATCTCTGCAGCTGGATGTGGAGGTAGGTCCACTCTGATGAGGAAGAAAATGAGAACTTTTGAATGTGTTTAAAGTTCTCTGCATGTGTAGCGAACCTAGTACCTCATTCAGATGATCGGTCCCCTGTCACTGCTGAGTGGTTATCACACATCAGTGTTTCCAACGCTTTCATTCCATTTCCTACGAGTTTCCAGAGACATCATAACTACACATGATTCAACTTCCCGAGCTACTGCAGACAAATCATTTCACCTTCTCAAATAACCTGTTTGTTCTTTTTAAATAAGAGAATGAGGTAGGCTTATTAGGCTTATCCTGTGTGCGGTGTTAACCTGAAATGACGTTACAAGGTTTCTGTCATTAACAGCGGGTAATTTGTCTCCAGACGATGCTTCAGATAAATATGGAAATTGTCAGGCAAGTGCGAAAATACGAGGTTTCACGTTGAAAGCAATGCTTTGGGTATTAAAAGGTCCTGAAAGGCACTCTAGGACCATATACTTACTAAATGCTTTTAAATCTCTATGCTCTAAGTTTTCATCCAGACAACCAAACCTTAAGGGGATTTCACATCACCTTCGGGTCCCAGGTATTTTTTTCATTGTGCGTACTGATTATTTCAACTTTTCCTTGTCCAAACAAGGTTTCATACTTTCACACCCAATGTATCACAGTCATGACAAAAGAAATGCTCCATAGGAATATATTAAAAACATATTTTAATAAAAGTCTATATTTACAAAGTGGACACCCCGTGGATTCTTGTGGCAAAATTACATTTTTATCGCTAACCTCTTTCCAATGTGATACATTTGTTCCGGATGAGGACAAAGCCTGAACCTGGAATATTGGAAACACTTCTCTCCTGTCAGGGCTGCTAAACCATGGTTCATGTTTATTTTTATTTATTTGTTCATTTATTTATTTATTTTCATGGATGCACTTGCGGCATATGGAAGTTCTCAGGCTAGGGGTTGAATCGGAGATGCAGCCGGATCCTTAACCCACTGAACAAGGCCAGAGATTGAACTCACACCCTTATGGACACTGTCAGATTCTTAACCCAGTGAGCCACAACAGGAAATCCCATGTTTCTTTTTAATATCAGTGAAAAGTGAGGAAAAATTTGTGCAACAAAGATGTTGCCGTGCAGACAAAAACAGATCATGAGCACAGATCCTTTGTCTCTGAGTTCATAGCACATCCATCTTGCGCTCTCTTGCCATAAAAAAAGCAAGAATATTCTTTGACACTAAACCATATTTGGAGAAATTCATAGCGGAGCGGAAAATCAGAGTATTGCTCCCCGTAGAACTAGGGAGGATGCCTGGTAGGGATTAGGAGGATATTAGCAGCTTGTTTGCCCAAAGGCAAGCAAGTGAATCACATCAGAGACAGGCAGGGCTTCCAGTATAAATCTAATAGTTTTGCATTTGCTTCTACTGGAATGTTGTTAATGGTACTTTTGAGTCCCGGAGACCCTTTACTGTCGGCTACCTTTTAATAAGCTGAAGGCAGGGGACGCCTCACTCACTCATGTTTCCTGCTGGTGAGTGTGGTCTGTGCCTCCTCGGATGCACGTGGGTCTGTGGCCAGTAGCCCAGGAAGGGGAAGAGGGGGAAGGGCCTCCGGCCTGGGTCCTCACTGTCCCCTAACTAGCGAGGTGGCTCTGGGCAAGCTGCAGAGCTTGAGGTCTCTTTGGAATGAGGGCTTTGGATGGCTGTCAATGGTTTCCTGTGAGTGCTAAATCTTTATGATTCTTTGAGCAATTGAAAGGCTCCAGGACCCCCAATGGAACAAAGCAGCAGGCTCCAAAATAGAACGGAAGCTATAAGCTTGGTATTGGATCCATATTTCAAGGGTCTTCAGGATATGTTGTGTGCTGTTTCTCGAGCATGATGAAAAAGTATGGAAGAGAAGGGCATTAAACAAGGGAAAACTGAGGTGCAAGGATAATTTGAAAGACGTCTGTCTAATTGATAGAAAGCCAGTGAAGGAATCATTTAGAACAGGAAGGCAATTTTGCAGTCATCACTGTTAGGAAGATAATGGCTGTTGGGGTAGGTCCAAGGAATGTATCTCATGTTTTCCTTCTACTCTCTTCCTAAACATACCATTTATTGTGCATGCCTTCCACGGTTTGAGTTTCTGAGTGCACTCATGTTAATACAGCAGTAATAATAAAGCGTCACATATCACATCAGAAGGACCGAGGTTTGCTTGTGTGTTTACCCTTGCATAATGTAAACGGTCTTGATCTAAAGAAAAAACTTGGCAAAGGGCTCCTCTCCCCTGTGACCTAACCATGGTTGGTGTATGGAAAGCAACGTGAGCAGAGAGGGCTGTGGGCATGTGTGCGTCTCGGGCCGACCCAGTGCTTCAAGGGTGTGCAGGGTGGGGACCGGCCCCTCACTGCTTGTTCCTACATACCCCTTGCCCCTCTCTGGCTGTCAGGCTTCCCTGGTCCACATGTTCCCCGAGAGGCGGATGTCAGGGCTCAGGTTTCAAATAAGCTCCAGCCGCTGCTGCACCTGCAGAAAGACCTTTCTCCAGGGCTGAGTTCAGGGAGCTGGTATCATGAAGCATCTTGCAAGTCTGTTTCTAGGCTGCGCTGAAGGGCCTTGTTTACTAAAGTTGACATCATTGCCTTTTTTCAGAAAGTGAGTTTTCGAATGCATAGTTGAAATATCAATTACAGTGTGCTCTTCCTCAAAAAATAGTAAGTCGATAAGCCCTTGAATGACCATTTCAAAATAAATGCAATAAAATTAACTAAAGAATGGTTATTTTGGAAGAGCACAGATAAGGTCCTTTTTCTTAAAGAGCCCCAGTGTGTCGGATTGTGCAAAGTGCCCCCAGTGTGTAAGAGTGTTCATGGTGGCACCCACTCAGGCAGTGGTCTTGGGACATTGAAGTGAGCGAACGCATGAATTGGTTAATGAATTTGAGACTGATCCCAGACAGAGAAGGCTATTTCACAGTTGCATGGATTAGTCAGTTAATTTTCAGAGAAAATTCTGCAAGGATAACATTTAAACCGATTGACATACAATTAATTTCTAAATCTGGGTGTTACATACAATGGAACTTAATATGTTCTTAAGATGAATTTGAGCCACACACAATGATTTAAGGATGCATACATTTGCCTTTCATAAACTCTGATTTCTTAGTTTCTGTCTTCTACCTTGTTTGGGGTCCCAGGTGAAAGCCCATCCTGGCTGTGGCCATGTCAGGCCATTTTCAATCCTTTTCTGTATCCAGCGATGTCCACATGCAGGTTGCATCATTAAATTCGTTGACCTCAATTTTAGTCAACTCACAGTTGTTGACTTTCAGTGTATTGGTGAGACTTAAGATTCTTACAGCTTATACCACAAAGCACTCCCCTTGGAGATGTTTATTTTTTAAATTTTAATTTTCTCATTTCTTTTTAAGGCTGCACCAGCAGCATATGGAAGTTCCTGAGCCAGTTCCTGAGTTGGAGCTGCAGCTGCTGGCCTACACCACAGCTCACTGCAATGCCGGATCCTTAATCCACTGAGTGAGGCCAGGGATCTAACCAGAATCCACCCAGAGACTCTGTTGGGTCCTTAACCTACTGAGCCACAACAGAAACTCCTCATCTTGGAGATGTTTATATTCTGGTGTGAGAGAAACACTTCCCCCCACTCCATGCTACAACCGAGGTTATGACAGCTGAGGTCACAGGTATTATATGCAAGATGCCCCAGGGGACAGAGTTGATTTCGGGTCAGAAGAAAGAATAATGATAACCATCTTGGTTAGTTTAAAGTTAAATGGAATTTTTTATCATAATAAGAGAGTGTTGATTATGTTTTTAGACTATTGTTTTAACACAAAAGAGGCTTCTGTCTCACCATTAAAATAGTCTTCTCAATTTCAGTCGATCAGTTATACCCATTCTGGCAATCAGTTTGGGGTGCTCCTCAGCTATTAAAAACTACTCTTTTACAGTATAATTATGATGTTAGCAATCGCTCACACCATTAGAATACTTACTGATGATTCTTAACTTTTGTAGCCTCTAAAAAGGCTCCTATACTCAAGTTTTACAATATTCAGATCTGTTCTGTGATTTATGTTATGCCACTAAGCTAGGCCCACTTGGAATCTATGAAATGTCAAACCAGAAAAACAACAGCACTTTATAACCTCAGCTAGTGCCTGCCCTCATTTACAATTTTATGGTGCACCCTCTTGATACTGAGAACTATTGGGATTTCTGAACTCTTTAAAGCCATCTTTGTAAAGATTTTCCTGAGCCAGTAATTTTAAATGACTATGGTACCTTGTCAAGGGTCCTTAATTAAAATCATCTCCGAATGTCAGCAAGAGGAATGGACTAGAAAATGATTTAAAGACTACAGACAAGTCTGGGAGAACGGTGTTTTCCATCATTTTAACATTTCCCTTTTGCTAAAGTGATTGAATAGATTATTTATGAACATCAAGCAAATTTTCTGGAATTAAAAAAAATAATTATATCCCATCCATTCTCTGGCACGTTGCCCTTGTCAGGAAAAGACAAAACGCTGTGTAACTTGAGTAACGAAACAATGGCTGTGTTCTAGCCATAAAACCCTTTCCGTAATTAGGTCCTGGTACACTGGGTCCTAATGCATATTTCCTATTAGATAATTTGATTATTTGGACTTTTCAGTCTCTGAAATTCCATTGTCGAAGACACACAGAGGTGGGGAGACAGTAGCACAGAATGTCAGCTTTGGGATTTTACTCATTGGGAAGGGGCATGCGGTGTGGGGGGCAGGGCTGTGTGTCTGGAGCTGGGTTTTTGTAAAGGCGATAGAACTAGACCTTTCTCCTACTTATTCCCTGAAGATGCACAGTCTCCTTCCTCACAGCCTCCCGGTTGATCTTACTTATGTCCTTGACCTCACACGGTTGTGGCTGATTGTCCTTGAACAGGTCAACAGGGAGAGAAGCCTGTTCCAGAGCAGCTGCCTCCACCACGTGTCCTGTGTCCCTCAGTCCCTTCTTTACACTTGGGTGGTGATGGAAGATGAGGGGCAGGTGCTGCATTGGGCCTCTCCTGGGGGGCTGTGTAGTGGGAACTGGGGGACCTCCACTCCGGTAGGAAGAAACTCAAGGTCAGTGGCCAATCAATCTTTGGCTTTGAGGCTTAGACTCATTTTTCAGGATCCAATCCTGGCACAGAAGGACTGAATGTAATTGGGCCCTTGCACGAAGGATGAAGACCAGAGAAGAGAACTTGAAAGCTCAACTTCTTTCGTCTTGAAGCTTTTCTGAGGCCTCCAATGCTCCTTCTTCACCTGACTGATACAATTGAAGATTGATGGGTGGGGGTCAGGGCAGATCAAATACATTTAAATCTTGATGACAAAGAAATTCAGAGAAACATTTTCCCCCACTTTCCTTATATTCTTATAAAAATCTGCATCCAGGGGAGACTACTGTATGTGTCCATGAGGTCTATAGATTTTAACATTTTAATCAATGGTTTGTGTATGATGCACACTTAATGTCTAGGTTAATCCACATTTGCTTTTAGAGGACTGTGAACCAGATGTTCTTGGGGGAAAAATGCCTAAACCTTTTATTTGTGTGTGTGGATGTGTGTGTGTTTTGCTTGGGGCATAAAAATCATTTTCCCCCCTTCAGTGAAGTTGTTTTCAATTACAATTATGTTTGTGCTACAAACACTTAGAAAATTAACGGATGTATTGGGTTATTAGTTTATCTTTCAACATACTAGTATTAATGCAGTTATTATGTTAGGTATATTTTTAAAAACCCATTCAAATGACAACTTCAATATCATCAAAGTCTATGGAATTCGGCCTCCCTCTCGCGCACAGGGATCTTGCCAAGCGCTCAGGGAAGCACATGTGCACAGCATGTGGGGCATGTCCTGTCCTCAGATGCTGATGGACCTGCCACACTCCCTGCGCTGTCACTGCAGAAACTGCAGGCCCCATGTGGGAGGGCCGTCCGTTCCCCTAGCCACATGGCCCTGAGCCCAAGGTGCCCTGGGTACCCTAGCTGTACCTACTTTACACTGGGTGGGTGAGCCCAGGAATGCAAGTGGGAGTCTGAGCATTCTACTCCCTACTGTGGCCCTCTCCCTGAAATGCTGTTCTATTCAAACAGATGGACAGCCCATCTGCCTTGTGTCCTCTGAGCCACCAAAGACCTGCCACAGTCAGACAGTGAACCCAGAGAAATGGGGATGCCCCATAAAGCGATTCCAGGGCTGCCTTATAGAATTCACCCATGGAGTTCCGATTGTGGCGCAGCGCAAACAAATTTGACTAGTAATCATGAGGTTGCAGGTTCGATCCCTGGCCTCGTTCATTTGGTTAAGGATCAGTGTTGCCGCGAGCTGTGGTGTAAGTCGCAAACGCAGCTCGGATCTGGCATTGCTGTGACTGTAGTGTAGACTGGCAGGTGAAGCTCTGATTTGACCCCTAGCCTGGGAATCTCCATATGCCGTGGGTGTGGACCTAAAAAAAAAAAAAGAACCATATGCCCAATCGAGGCCAGTGACCATGGCATGGATCCCGGGGACTGTGTCACCCAGGACTGGGGCACGTGCTTGGCCCATGGGGACAGGCCCCCGATCATATGCAAATCTTGGTCCTAACACCATGTTTCAGGGCAAGAATCAGACAGACCCCCGAAGAAGGAAGGTGAGGCCACAAGGCAGACAGATAAAGCCCTGGGCCGAGGTCTCCCTGCACGAGCCCTGGGATGAAGGGATGCGTGCAGGAGCTGGGGCCTTGGCCAGGGTTGCCTGTGACACCGATGCCCTGCTGCCAAGTTCTGTGATTGGCCTGAGCATAGCCATTGGCCTGGGATTCGAGTGGGATTTTTCATTGCACTATTTACAGTTTGTGTCATCTTTCAGCCAGTGTGTTAACCCTCCTGAGGCTCAGAGTCCCCGTTTTTAAGGACAATGAGGGTCAGGAGGCCATCAAGTGCAGGTGCTAGAACACGGTGCCATGGCCTCGGTAGGGGGAGCTGCACCATTGTAGCCTGGGTGGCCCAGCGCAGCTGCCATCCTGGCCTGGCCTCCTACTGGCCTGTTTCTGCCACCACTGAAGCCCAGGGATGGCCGGCAGCCCCAAGACACTGAGGATTCAGCCAGGGCCCCTTGTTCAGAGCTGGTTTCACTCCATCCTTTCACCATGTGAGGCAGACATTCCACGCATGCTGTTGGCTGCAGGCTGATAACCATCTCCCCTTTTCTTCCCAGGAGACCCCCACTTGTGTGGACTCGCTCTCTGCCTCACGGCCACAAATTTAGACACGGCTGGTCCAGTCTCCAGCCACTGATCAGAGCCAAGCCCCTCCCTAGTCAGGACCCCTGAGCTCTAGGTGGATGATGCTGGGCTTCTGGGGAGGGGGGAGGTGCTCTGCAGATGGAGCCCCAGGGTTGACTGTCCTGCCTGGAGGTGGTGAGGAGTCCCTGTGACTCTAAGAGGGCAACCTCATGGCAGAGCCACGCATGGGGGAAGCAGGGGGAATCGTCAAAAGGACAATTGGGTTGGAACTTCCCACTGAGCGTGACTGAAGAGTCATGTTTTTCATGCTGTACAATAAATAGTGACGGTCCCTGGGATTTTCAGAGAATCCAGGTAGCCTTCTAGAGATTTCTAACCACATCTGAGAAATGCGTGCAATTTCATTAATCATCTGTGTAAGCCAAGTGGAGCTGCAACATATTGGGGCGTGTTTAATTCTTTCGGTTTATTCTGCAAATGATTGTTTTATAATTAGACGGACCTTAGGACATATAGGTATGCAGAATGAGAAGTCATTCATTCAAAGGCAGGGATACTGTTCATCTTTCCTTCGAATTTCTGCTGCTGTCTTTTGCATTTTTGATGTTGAAAAGCAACACATGAGGAATTGACCGCATGGGTGGTCATCTCTCCACAAATTGGTAAAAATCACACTTTTAGGGATTTTACTTTCTCTGTAGGGAATCTAAATTACCAAGCATGTGTGGCAAAGTGATGAAATAATTATCTAATGAGAAGTGGACAATAGAACAAGAGAGGGAGAGAAGGAGAAGGTGGTGGACGGGAAGGGACACAGATGACCTTGAGAGTCTCCTGAGCCCTGTTCACCTGCAGCCAGTTTCCCAGGTGCAGAGAGAACCCTGCCCTCCATGCTGACCTTCAGGTCCAAGCTCTGGCCCAGCAGCATCCTCTATGCTTTAAAGTTAGTTCTTTACATCAGGGATTCTTGTGCAGAAGGGTGTTTGCAGAAGACAGCAGTTGCTCCCACTTCTCTTCCACTCTCACCTCTGATGGCCTTGGAAGACCCTCCCTCCATAATGGAAGAGGGCTCTTGTGGTCCCTTAGGTTATATCCAAGCCCTGCCCTTGACATACCTTCTTCCAGGTTTCCTGCCCCAGGTAACTGTTCTCATTCCTCCTTTGGCCATGGCCACGCACATGTTGAGTCTGTAAGGACCGTAAACCCCACCTTCCCACTACACAGAGGACATGGTGGTCACATGACAGAGTCTGATTTAAAATAGTCCACGCAGCTTCCTGAAGGGTTTCCCATACAGGATATCCACCCCATCTGGAAAAACCCAGCTCCAAGTGGGATCCTTGCTCTGCATCTCTGCCAGGGAGTTTACCAACACGAGGCTGAGGTCAGCCCATGTGCCTACAACAAACCATAATTAGATTTAGTTCCTAAATTTAACTCAAGACTGGGGAGGGATTAGAAAGCAAATGCCTTGAGTGCAAGATGAAAAGAGGTGATAAAGAAGCCACAGAAGTGGAGGCTCTGGTGCCCCATGTGGCAGGTGCTGGGTCAGAGGTGAACTTAGGTTTTGACAAATAGTGATACAGATACTACAGATGGAAGCACATACACAGGGCTTAGTGCCACACACTTGTCCTCATCCTGCCGGCTGACAGGGTCTGGGATTGAAGACCCCCAGGAGCCTCTGCACACCCAGAGCCCAGCCTGGTCCCCATCGCAGCAACCAGGACTTCCTGGATCCATGACTGATCTTGAGCAGGGGTGGAGGGTGCATGGGAAATAGACAAGGTAGCCTGGAACATCTTGATGTTTCAAAATAAGAGAGTGCTCAAAAAATGGAGGTTTGTGAAAGAACCCGGGAGCTGACTGGGGGTGCCCCATGGACAATTAGAGCAATAGAAACAAGAGGTGGTGTTGCTTCTTGACACAGATTCTGAAGTGGCATCCAATAGGCTGCACCTCCATAAGTAAGTGATTGCATGAGTAAATGAATCAGGTCAGAAAAGACAAACTCCCATGAGGTGTGCTCCAAATAATTTATGGAGATGCTCTGCCATCACCAGGTGGAGTACAGCCTCTGCCCCTTATCTGTGGGCTGTGCAGAGTGACCTCTTCCAAACAAAGGATGGGGTGGAGAGGAGAGAAGAAGAGGGAAGAGGGGGAGGGGGAAGCAGAGGAAACCTGAAACTGCCTGACCACGTTTGCTTCTGCCGGGTGATGGGGGAAGATCCACAGTGATGCCTGTTGAGTAGCATCACCCTTGGTACCATGTAATGAGAATGGTACTTAATCTCTGTGTTCTTCATCCCCAAACCCATCACCCCAGTCTCACCATGAGAAAAACACCAGACAAATCCCAATGCAGGAGCACTCCCTTAAATACCCCATCTGGTTTTCTCAAAACTGTCAAAGTCATAAAAAACAGGAACATTCTGAGATGTTGTCTCAGCCAAGAGGAGCCTGAGATGTGATGACAAAGGTAATGCAGCATCCTGACGGGGTCCTAGCAGAGAGAGAGTGTATGAGGAGAAAAGGAAGAGCTGAACAAGTATCCAGTTTAGTTAATGAGTGTATCAATACTGGTTCACTAATTATAACAGCAGTAACATACTCATCTCAGATAATAATATAGGAAAAAATTTGTGAGGAATGTATCATCCACATTTTTTCTGTAAAACAAAATTTTTCTAAAGTACAAATTTGTTTTTAAAATAAAATAAAATAAACAAACATAAAACCTATAGTGAACAATGCACTTAACAGTAAAATAATGAATGCTTTCTCCTTAAGATTGGAAACAAGGAAAATATATCTGCTCTCATTTTTTTAAGGTCTCACCAGCAGCATATGGAAGTTCCCAGGCCAGGGGTCGAATAAGAGCTGCAGCTGCTGTCCTACATCACAGCCACAGCAACAGAGGATCAGAGCCACATCTGCAACCTATACCATAGCTCACGGCAATGCCAGATCCTTAACCCACTGGGCGAGGCCAGGGATCGAGCCCAGATCCTCATGGATCAGGTTCATAACCTGCTGAGCCACAATGGGAAGTCCTGTTCTCACTGTTCTTACTCAGCACTGATCTGGTGCAATATGGCAAGACAAAGGAATGGAAAGTAGATTGGAAAGGAAGAAATCTAACAGTCTCTATTTGCACAGGACAGGATTCTCTACTCAGGAAACCCCAAGGACTGTATAAATTCCTAGACCCAATAAATGAGTCTGTTCAGCAAGTTTGCAGAACACAAGGTCAACACACAAAACCAGTTGTACCTCCAGATACTAACAAAGAACATGCGGAAAACAAAATTAAAAACACAATGTCATTTACAATTGTGCCAAAGAAAATGAATTACTAACAAATCATGTTCAGGATCCGTATGCCGAGAATTACAAAATGGTGATGAAAGAAATCAAAGAAGACCGAAGTAAATGGACAGCTATCTCTAAATAAATGAACAGACATATCATGTTCATGAATTGGAAGATTCATCACAGTAAAAGACTCATCTCCCTAAATTGGTTCTTATGTTTAAAGCAATCCCTTCAAAATAACAGCAAATTTTTCAAAAATAGATTATGCTTTGTCGAAGAATTTTTATGGGAAGTTACAGGTTGTAGAATAGCTAAAACCATCTTTGAAAAAGAAGAATAAAGCAGGAGGAATTGCTCTCCTGAAGGCTTATTTGATGTGCACAGCATTCAGGAGAGTGTGGTGCTGATGGACGGACAGACACATAGACAAACAGACAGAGTACAGAACCTAACAAAGGGCTCATATATTACAAGTGAAACTCAAACCTATCAGACATTTAGGGGAAAAAAAAGGAGACTAACATATAGATCTGGGGCTGGGCTTAAAGCTCTTAGATACAGACAGCAAAAGCAGGACCCATGAATAGAAAAATTACACACTGGACCTCATCAAAATATAAATCTTTCTCAGTGAAAGATTCTATTAGGGTGATGAAAACATCAATTACAGACTCAGAGAAAATATTGTCTGAAAGAAAACTTTTGCAAACCACATATTTTGACAAATGACTACTATCTGAAACTATATAAAAAGAACTCCCCAACCTCAAAGTATAAAATAAATAATTCAATTAGAAAATGCCAAAAGATATAAATGGGCATTTTGCCATGGAGATAGAAAAGCACATGAAGAGGTTCCTTATTAGTATTTAAAGAAATGCAAATTAGACCATAGCTATCACTTTGTTAAAATGACCAAAATCAGAAAGAGCTAGGACAAAAAGTACTGCTGAGGCAGGAGAAACTGGTTCCTCATCCTTCGCTGGTGGGACATGAAATGATGTAGCCACTGCAGAAAACAGTTTAGGCAGTTTCTTATGAAACTAAATATCCGTTTAACGTCATTCTAACCCATGTCTGCGCTCTAAGCCACAATCATATACTCGGACAGGAGTGCCACAGAAATGAAAACTGACATGCAGAAGACTCTGCACAAACACCCAGGGCGGCTTTACTCACAGCAGGTAAATGCTGGGTACAACCCAGGTGGGTTTCCAGGCTGCATGGGGATGCATGCACACACTGTGTTCTCTTTGGGACTGTCCCCATCATCTGGCTGGAATGTGTGGGCACCAGAGGACCTTCTCCGAGCACAGCTCTGCCCCAGAGATGCTGTGCATTTTCTTTCATGCACTTTGAAAAATTACTGTCCTGGAAAAAGTAGTTCTTAATAATCAATACACACACACACATACACACACACACACACACACACGCACACACACGCACAACCAGGGGCCTAATCCAATAATATTTCTTTTGGAAACCAAAGTCCACATTCTGAGCAGCTTAATTCTATTGGTGACTTTTGAGCTGGCTAGTCCCCTGCAGTGGCATCCTAGAGCCAGTCTCCCCGCCTCCTCCAGGCTGTGCCAGGACCAGGATGCGGTCAATCTCATCTTCAGATTTAAGTATCATATGTTAGCAGATGAAATAGTTAAAATAGACGTGTGACATGTGGTAGACAATACTGTAAACACAAGCCATACAGCATGTTACGTGCTTACATCTATGGATGAGAGATTATATACACCACACACAGGGTTATTAAGAGTCTAAGACTCTGTACTGGGTGCTATACCTGCACTCATCCTGTTCCATCACCAGCTGGTTCGACCTGGATGGCCTTGCCTCTCTTGGGGCTCAGCTCTGTGAGGATGAAGGGACAGCTCCGGAGTGGCCATGGTTCTGTGTGCTGGGCCCTTTTCTCTAGGCGAAACTGGAGTGAAGCGCACACTCACACCCCCGTCCTAGGCTTTGTTCTGGGCCGGAGGTCAGGTCCTGAGCAAGGGGAGGGGTGGGCAGGGTGGGGGGCTTGAGGAGGGCATGTTGGCATATTTCCAATATGAAAAAAGATGTGTCTGCTGTGCCTTCTCATCTTTCTCAGCCCTTCCCAGGTGCGAGCTGCTCAGCGCATCCATATCAGCCACAGGAATGTGGCAGGTAAGGTCCACAGTCATCAAGAGGACATGAATTGTCACTGCAACGTGCATCTAAGATTTGGGAAAGGGAGCTGAAGGCTGAGGCCAAGGGCAGGGAGTCTGACTTCAGAGTCCGAGTGAGAAAGGGCCCCGGAAAACCCTGGTGGGAAGGGAGGCTTGGGTTTAGCCCCCGAAGGTTCAGAAAAAAAGGCAGGGCGTCCTCACTGGATGGAGGGGATGCAGCAGAAGCTGCGGGAGTGAGAAAGAATGTGCTCATTTACGGGCGAATACAAACCAGCAGAAAACTATGGCTGTTTACAAGTCTGCAGAGACACTTGCTGTCCACACACAGCATCACAAAGCCGCCCCCGGTTGCTCCTCGGTCGAGCCTCCTCTCACATCTTTCATGCTTGTTACCTCACAGGTTGGCCCTTGCCTGAAACTTGGTGAACATTGAAAGACTGGTAACTGGGCTCATCACTTGGAGAGATTTTTTTACTAATTGAAGTGCAGCCAACAGAGATACAGTTTTCAAAGCCAGTTTCAGCAAGAGTTGTATAAGAGGCTCCCTACGTGTCTTAGCGGGTGAATCCGTCTCAGGAAAGGAATCCAGAGCGCGGTTTAATGGAAACACAAGCGGAGAGGCCGGGCGAGCCCTAGGAGGCTTCCTTTTTTAATCTGCCCTCATCTGAAGAGTCTTTGATTTTAAGCTGCTTTAAATTTTCCAGCTGCAGTGAGTCTGCTTCCAAGGTCCTCATGCAGTGGGTCGGTCAAGAGTCTGATAATCAGTGGCTGACTGGGGCTCGATCTGTTTCCAATGAGTTCAAAGGCTTTGGTTCCTGTGGGTGGTGTGCACATGCCTATACCTTGTTCCACAGCTGGCTTACATTGCAGGCAGGGCGCACCCGGTGTAATGTGAATTTGCTTCATCATTTTCTCCTTTACACGCATGTGTCTCTTGCCAACACCACAGTGGAAGACAAGGATCCAGAAGGAAGGAAAGAGAGACCGTTTTGTGTGTGTGCGTGTGTGTGTGTGTGTTTAAATATTTAGTACTCTTCACTTCCTAATTTCTTTGCACTTGGACAGCAAAACATAGAGACGAAAGAAAGACACAGAGAAAATAAGTGTGTGGGTTAGAATATTAAAAAAAAAGAAGTCCTAACATTTTTTAGTCCTGAGGTCCACCCTTTTAATGGCAAACAGTTGAGACAGAGAAGCGTGTTTGTTTACACAGGGAAGAGGGGAGTGCCGGGATTTGTAGCCACCTTCATCCTACATTCTCACCACGTGGAGGATGCTCCTTGGCACACCTGGGCTCATCTGTCTCTTGGGCGCAGCCCAGCAGAGCAGAGGCCCCTTGTCCTCACAGGTGAGAAGCTGTCCTCCCTGGGAGCCTGGGCTCCAGCTTTGCGCAGTGACAAGGTGACGTCATGGTTCTGTTTCTCGTGTGAAATGAGTTTGGTCCCAGCAATCACAAATGAACTCAAGGGGCCCCAAATTCAATTTTTAAAAGATAAAAATGGATGGATACCCAGGAAAAGCTTCGAAACTGAGAGGTGTGAGGGTGGTCTTGTGAGGCTACTGCTCTAGCTGGTTCAACCTTAGTACGTTTTCTGAGAGAAGAATCTGTACTTTCTGAGCGTGGCTGCAGGTGTCCCCTTGATGGGCAGGTCTAATCCTTGACCTCATGCAGTTCCTTCCTGGAGGAGCTGGTTGCCTGGAGCAGTCTCAGGAGTGGCTGTGAAGAGTGCATTTGTCACACCTAGGCCACTGTTATGTCCCACTTGCTAATTTTCAAGCACAATCTTGTGCAGGTTGCACTTTTCAGCTGCTTCTCCTTCTGACCAGAGGTACCCCCATGCCGTGGAGAATGCAGATTGAAGGGGATACAGACAGTGACCACCCTGTGCTGGCCTCCCCCTGCATCTCAAGCTCTCCCTCTGAGACCTGTCCCCAGTTCCGGCTCCCAGGTCCCAGGCACCCCTCATCCCATTCCTGCCTCGATGGAACTGACCTCTGGACACTTAATGTAAGGGGACCCTGTGGTGTCCCTTTTTTGACCCACTTGCTCCGTTGGCACCAGGCCCTGGAGATTCATCAGGCTCAAGCAGGTGTCAGGGTTTCCCTCCTTTCTGAGGCTGAACAAAAAGGATGGGTGGTTTGTAAAAACACACAGTGCTCTTCTCCCTTTCCTCTCTGAATTGGCCTCTATATCTGTCTGCCTGGATGCTTTGGGAATGGATGCAGGTGGGTTAGAAATACTGTAGAAAAAATGGTACAAGAGGTGCTGCAGTGCTATTGGGCTTCTGACACAGGCAAAGGAACAGGGCAGAAGGATGCTGGATTTGGACCCAAGCTGAAAAAGAGAACTTAAGGTTTTTTCTTTTCCCACCAGCCTCCACCTGAAGGGCAAAGCTTTGAGGGTTTCCTCATATGTGGAGAACACTTTGGGGTGGGGCTGGGGCAGACAGGCTTGGGATGAGAGAGGCTCATTGGTGCCTGGGCTTTACCCAGGGAAGAAGGAAGGTGACATCAGAGGCAGAGGATCTGGGGTCACCATGAACTGCTTCACTCGGAGGGAGCTGGGGGGCAGGGGGCCCGAAGCATCTTGTGCCACACCAGGGATGGAGCAGGGGCGGATCCCCTCTGACCTGGGGACCCTGGTGGGAGGTGAAAGAGGCAGCTGCTTCCATGACTACCACGCAGGGCAGAACCAGGCTCAGACCCCATGGCTGAGGCTGGGCTTGTTCACATGTCAAGTTTGCACAGAGGCAGAAAGGTGAAATAAGCATTTGTGTGCTGGAGTCTCGTAGGGTCTTGGTTAAAATAACCCTCTTAGTGTGAGCAAAGCTACAGTGGTGGTTTCACTGGAGACCCTGCCCAGGATGGCCCGGGACTCCTGCTGGAATCTGTCCTGGGTGGGTCTCCACCTGTCCTGTTGCCTCAGCAACCCTGGCACTGGCTGGATGCAGGTTCTATGGGACAGTCCCTGCCTCACCTGATTCTAATCGGGTCTGTGCGCTGGGAGAAGGGAGGGGTCAGAGATGAAAGTTATCACCTCACATGCATGGGGACAGATTAGGAATAGACTCGCCTTTCTTCCCGTCGGAAGAACCACCTCGGGTGTATGCTGTATTCAGTCCGATTCTCCAGGTAGATGGCCTCCCTGTGGTCAAGTGCACGCACCTAACAGGACGCCGGGCAGGAAACAGACCCCATGACAAAGCCTGCGCCAGGTCCTGCTGTGCAGAAGATGGGTGTTGGTGACTCCACATTATCATTGTAACTGCTGGCGGAACAAGAGAGCCAGATGTAACATGCAACTAAAGGGAAAAAATAGCCCAAAGAAATAAGAAAATGTTTATGAAAACTTTGCTTCATTTACCAAAAAAAAAAAAAATTGTTCCGTATTAATCATTTGCAAAGAACGGGCTGCTTATGTGAAATCAGATACACAAATCAGTGTATTAAAACATTTTAAAAAAATGTGTAAATTCCAACTGCTATGAGTTTGCCGAAAACAATCTGGATTTTTTTTAGCATGTTTCCCATTTGTTGTAACATTTGAATGCTCTCCAAATCATCTTTCATTGAGATTTCGGCTCACTTTTGTTTGCGAGTGTTCAAAACAAGGATAGCAAGGAAGGAAGAAAATGAACTGTAGCCAATTTTCTCTTTTTGTCCTTAAATCTGCAATTTTAAAAATTTATTTGTGCTTATTTATTTATTTTACTGTTGAACCATGGCAGGATAAGATGGAGGCCCTGTGGCCAGTGGTGTGGTGGACAGACAGGGCGAGAGAGAAGCTTCTTGTGTGGAGATGGACTCTGGGTCTTCTGAGCTGCTCCCTTCTTGGCCCCAAACTTGTGCTCCAGGCCCTGAACTTCAGGAGAAGCCCATTTTTCTGGGACGGGTTCTTTTAAGGGGCACACAGCGATCACTCAAAAAGTAATGATAAATTAGTATATCTTTTCCCAAATAATCCCCTGTACATACACATCCACCCAATGCTTCATTGTGTCCTGTGGGCTCAGCTTTGGGGACCCTACAGGGATTCTACAGTCAAGGCTCCAAGCCACATAGGCCAATCTTTGTCTCAGAAGAGACCCGATCTCCTTCTGGGGGTGGGGAAGTGAACCCAGCTCCTCCCCAGGGAGAGGGGGAGGCATAAGAGACCCTGGATCCTCCCTGGGGGGTAGGGAGGAGGTGGAGGGAACTCAGAGGAGACCCTGGATCTTCCCCAGGGGTAGAAGAGGTGAGTCCAGGTGGTGGCTCCCAGGACCCCTGGGCCAAGGACAGACAGGCCTGGGGGGATCAGATTCCAGCAGCTGAGGCAGAGCTGCCCAGGGTTTATGCTTCATGGACATTGGCTGATGGAGAAGGATGGTCCAGATGGACCCAGGGTTTCGGTGAGGAGGTGCCCTGTTCAGGCAGAAACACAAAAGAGGTGTGGGGGGGGGAGGCACAGGGCACAGGGTGGGTGCAGGTGGCATAGTTTTCTCTGTTATCACTGCCCTTGGGCACCTTCTCTCAGACCCTTTCCCTGTCGCCAGGCCTCTCTTCCTCAGGCTTTGTTCTGTGATTCCTTAATAGTGTCTGGATCTCAGCTGCCCTCAGAGTACACTGGACACTGAACCATCCAGGGTTTGAACTGCCCAGGTCCACTCACACTCGGGTGTTTTCAACCAAAACATACCACAGCCCCACACAATCCATGAGTGTGCTAACCTTCGGAGGTGAGGCCTGACTGTTAAGTTACAGGCAGATTTTCAACTGTGTGGGGGGTAGGCAGCTCCAACCCACATGTTGTTCAGGGGTCGATTGTATTTACACCGTGGACATTATAGCATTAAAAACTGAGCCTTCTCCTCCACCTCTAAGAGAGCTGACCCTGTAAAACCAGCAGGTCACTGCAGCCCAGGACCAAGGCATGAGGAAGTCAGCTCCCTGATGGACAGGCACCCGGACAGCCAAGAACACTGTGAGTAGCTTCCACATCCCTCACTTTCTGGAAGAAAAACAAGTTCTGGAACCATTGTCCCTCATTCCACTAACTTCCAAGTGTCCCGTCTACAAGCAGTTAGTGTGACCATCCCCTGTCCCTACTGTATGCCCTTTACTGTGGTCCAAGGTTTGTGTCCTGGGGAGTCCCAGGCTGAAACCCTAATGCCTGATGTGATGGAGTTATGAGGGTGGCTTTTGGGAAATAATGAAGTCATGAGAGTGGGGCCCCATGATAGGATTAGTGCCCTTGTAAAAGAGACCTCCCAGAGCCCCTCCCCTCCCCTTGGAATTCAGTGAGAAGTCTGTGACATTGACCGTGACCCAGAAGTGCCAGGGTCAGGCTGGCACCCTGATCCCAGAATTCCAGGCTGCTGTGAAGATAAATGGCCATTGTGGATGAGCCCCCCAGTCTGCAGTGCTTCCTCACAGTGTCTGGAAGGGGCTAAGATGCTCTTCTTGACTCCATTCTAGCCTTTTTGTCTGTGCCGGATGGTCACCCCCAGGGCCTGCTGATCTCTAGTGCTCAAGAAACCCCAGAGCTGGGTTCCACACTTTGATTATATACTCTAGGATATGAAAATTGACTTGGAATAAAATCTGTGTTGCATATGACATGTAGAAAATATTTTCTTTATAGGATCGTGGGAAACTTCCAGGGTCAGTTATTAATAAATTGGAAAGCTTTAGGGCAGTGATGACTGTATTTGATAAGAAATGGAAATGAACACTGGTTTTTTTCCCAAGGAAGTGAAGAAGAGAATGAAATTGATTGCTGCTCTCGATACCAAGGGAGATTGGTGGGAGATTATAGAATCCCTCTGTGCTGGAATAGCTCTTCTCTTGTCTTGCTGTTCCTGAAATCTCTCCAAAACTGCTGACATTCAAAAGTGGGCATGAAAGAGATAAAACCAGAGAGAACCCTAAGATCAGTCTATTTTGTGTCAAGTTTCCGATAGTATAAGTCTACTCTTCAAACAATAAGATGGGAAGAAAACACCTTACTGCTGTTCTTGGGGGTTGGATTGTGCTCCCCTAAAGGATGTGTTCAGCTCCTAACCTCCAGAACATGTGAAAGCGACCTTCCTAAGGGACAGGTTTTGTGCAAATGTAACAAGTATGGAGTCAGGCTGGATTAGAATGAGCCCTAATTCCACGGTCCGTGTCCTTTAGAGGGACATTTGGACACAGAGAAATGGGGACCTACGAAGGGAGGCCACCCTATGGCTTAGAGGAATGTGTCTGCCAGTGGGGGAGTCCAGTGCCTGGGGGCAGCACCCGAAGCTGGGAGGGGCCAAGAAGCTCCTCCCCAGAGTGGGAGGTGGGGTGCCAGGACACTTGGGCCCCAGACCTCCAGCCCTGGAGCTGTGATGACACTTATCTGCTGTCTAATGCTGCCACCCTTTTGCTTACACAGTAG